>NC_091437.1:81272944-81572944 GCF_964237555.1 Oryctolagus cuniculus
TCTCACTGTCACTATGCCTTTTAAATGCATGAAAATCAATAAACATTTTTAAATAAAGGTCAGTCCGGTTTAATATTGTTCTGTCATTTAAAAAACTTGCTGGGACCAGCGTTGTGGCCCAGCAGGTTAAGCCACCACCTATGATGCTGGTGTCCCATTTGGGCTTCAGTTTGAGTCCGGGCTGCTCCACTTCTGATCCAGCTCCCTGTTAATGTAGCTAGGAAAGCCACAGCAGATGAGCTGGTGTATTTGGGCCATGCCACCCATGTGGGAGATACAGATGGCTTTGGCCTGACCCAGCTTTGGCCATTGAGATCATTTGGATAGTGAACCAGAGAATGGAAGATCTTTCTCTGTCTCATTCGCTCTGTCTCTCTCTTTCTGTGTAACACTGCCTTTCAAATAAATGAATATATCATATATACCTTTTTTTATTTTTATTTTTTATTTATTTGAAAGAGTTACAGAGAGAGGTGGAGACAGAGAGAGGTCTTCCATCCACTGGTTCACTCCCCAGATGGCTGCAGCAGCAGGAGCTGTACCTATCCAAAGCCAGGAGCCAGGAGCTTCCTCCAGGTCTCCCATGTGGGCTCAGGGGCCCAAGGACTTGGGCCATCTTCCACCACTATCCCAGGCCACAGTAGAGAGCTGGATCGGAAGAGGAGCAGCCGGGACCAGAACCAGCGCCCATATGGGATGCCGGAGCTTCAGGCCAGAGCTTTAACTTGCTGCACCACAGCGCCGGCCCCCGTATATATCTTTTTTAAAGATAAATAAGAAGAACTTGCTTTGGCCTCTCCTTAATCCTCGCCTATTTGCACTTTAGTAAACTGAATGCTGTTTTGTTCCCCTTTGGATTAAAACCTATTTGTTGAGATGCTTAAAGCAATTTCGTTAGCCCCTGTGTTATTTTCCTGGGGCTTCCACAATAAAGAACATAGATGGAGCTGTTTAAGCAACAAACATTTACCACATAGTCCTGGTGGCTGGAAGGCAGGCACTGAGGTGTCGGCAGAGTCAGTGTTTCTGAGCCTCTCACCTGGCTTGCTGTTGGCCCCTTTCTCCCTGTGTCATCACAAGGTCATCCTCCTGTGTGTGCCTGTGTCTTTTATCTCCTCTTCCAGTTAAGTTGGATTAGGACCCACCCTAGCAGCCTCATTTTTAACTTAATTATGCCATTAAAGGTCGCAGCCCCAAGTTCTTAGGGACTATGGGTTAGGATTTCAATCTGTGAATTCAAGAAGAATGCACGGAACCCATTGCAGTCTCAGTAATGCTTGCTCCAGTTATGGTTGCAGGCTGTGAGAAGCAAAAAGACCTCTGTAGAGCTGGACCCTCCAGCCGGGTTTTTAAATGGCATGGTTTTGTTTTCTCAACCTTAGGAAGAACTAACGCCGACGTGATGACCGCCTTATCCCAGGGCTACCGGATGCCCCGCATGGAGAACTGCCCAGATGAACTCTATGACATCATGAAAATGTGCTGGAAAGAAAAGGCGGAGGAGAGGCCCACGTTTGACTACTTGCAGAGTGTGCTGGATGACTTCTACACCGCCACAGAAGGGCAGTACCAGCAGCAGCCGTAGAGATGCGCCCATCCCTTGGGCGCTACTGCCCCGATTCAGAGAAGTGGCCATCCTGGGCTGCACCAGCTATCTCACGTGCTGGGCCAAGCTCCTGAAAGCCAAGGCTTCATCTCTCAGGAAGAACCCCTTTGACTAAGAATCCTCTTAGACTGATGCCCAGTGCCCTTCGGCTGGTCATCTTGCTCTGAGTGACCAACATCTGGATAGAGCCCTGGGAGAGACCAACAACAACTGCTCACTCCAAAAATACTCCCATGCTGGCCCTCAGTTATGACTGGATGTGTGACTCAAGAGGTTCAGAGACTGTGGTAATAAATCTCCAGTCGTAGCAGAACTACACTCTTTTATAAAGCGAAGATAACCAGATGCATAGCGTGACCCTTCTTTGCAATTTTTCTGCTTTGGCTTCCTTGTTTAAAAAAAAGATGACTAATCCAACCTGTTAGATTTTGCAAGTGAAGTCAGTTGCTTAAAAATGTCTTTCCCAGATTTCAGTGGGTTTTTTTTTTCCCCTCATCCTCTGAAATCTGAGACAAACATCTTCCTTTAGTGGACACTGCTCGCATCCGCTGGACATGCAGCTGCACCTCTGTGTCCTGTGATGTGGTGTTCTCAGCTGCCCCGGGCCCAGCCAGACCTCCCAGGGAGAGAAGAGCATCAGAAACTGCTCCGCCTTGATAAGTATTCTTGATGGTCCAGCCTTTTCAGTCCCACAGCATCCTGTGACAGTGTCATGTGGAAGAATAGTAAGATTCTACCAGCTGCAGAGCCTGGTCAGGCCTCCTAAAACATAAGTGTTCCTTTGTTGCTTCACATGATTTGAACATTATTTTAAGGATCAAGTGTTAATTTTAGTTGCACTGTAGAAGGTAAAAAATGTTACCTTTGGGGCTATTTTTATGACTATGTGGTCTTTTCTATTCTAGCCTGTTTAAGATGTGTGGGAGACTATTTATACCCAAGGATATGAAGGAAAACAGGTGACTTCAGAGGCTCCTATGAGCCATGAGGGCAGCTGAGTCAAGAAATTTTGTTTACTCCATTTTTCTACTGTCAGCTTTGAATGGGAAATTGCTGTATCACGTTTCACTTACCCTGTTGTGTATATACCTAATATTTCTATTTTTGATTTTATTTTAATACACATGGCCTAATAACATCTTAAGTGTTTTACTTGTGTTTAACTTGATTTTCAACTGGTATCAATGTGAAGGTGAGTGCCAGCGGAGGGTGGGGGTAAGAGACAGTTACCCCGTTTTACCTATGCAATTTCTGTCTCCACCCTTTGAGCATTTCAGATTGGAGCTGGATGCCTGGACATCCCTTCGTGGAAGTCAGATAGGATTTGTTTGCAAGTTGGCATAACAGGCATCATTAAAATTTCATTTTGTGTGTTTTCCTTAGGTTTCAGTTGCCTAAAACATTTTACTTCTCACTCATTTTTAACCTCTTCTCCTGTGTTACTTTCTAAACTATTCTAAAATTCTTGATTCACAAAGATAATATTATCACCACATAATGTCTGCACAGCTGGTTCCTTGGTACACGGTGGTTAAGTTTTCTCCATACACCTCCCTGTTCACATCTTGTTTCAGAACCACATATAATACCACATACCACATGGAGGGAAAGTGTAAATAATCCCAAAGACAACTTAGAAAACTACTAAATTTATCCTCCTTTTTGTTTTCTGCCTTCAGTTCAGCTTCCTTTTGACTTTCCTTCTCAATCAAGCTTATGATCCTTTTACCAAGTCTCCTTCCTACTGTGCCATAGGCACTGGCAGTCTTGTCCCAAGAATATATCAAAGGTCAATAAGAGGAGGAACCCTACTTACACTATGGGTAGATCAAGAGCACAGAAATAATTTTAGTCATAAACTCATTCCCAGTTCTGGCTACGGTGCTTGCTTTCCCTTTATTCTTCCCCTTACTCCCACAACTCCCAGAGTGTTGTTTAGTGAGAAACACCAGCTTCAGAGGTGCTCAACTGGATTAAAAGAAATGCTCATCCTACAGCTTGGCTCCCCAGCTCTTCTCACTGCCAGGTTCTGTAGCCATTCACGAGCGTTTCCTGCTGCCGAGCGCATCTCGCAGGCGAGATCACACTTCCCACCGTTCCTCTGGCACCTGTCCTTTATTTTCTGCTTCTTCAGAGAGGCTGCCCTTCTCTGTTTCCTGTGTTTTGACTGCATGAAGTTTTTAGATGGAGTGAGGGTGAGTGAGGGTTGCTCTTGTGCCTGATGGAAATGGTGACTACAGACACCTGAAGATATCTATCCACCAGCCCTTGCTCGGGGCTTCCTTTTATGCTTTGACGTTTTATAAAAATCATCTCTAACTCACACAACAGTGCTGAAAGAGCTGGACGTGCTAGCTCTGTTTCACAGCTGAAGGAGGTCAGGTGCATCCAAGGCCATGGAAGGAATCTGAATGACTTGGCTTCATGTTATTCCTTGTGGAATAAAACCAATGAAATACCTATTCAACAGAAGCTCTCTGACTCAACTGGACATCAGAGCGGGCAAGGGTACTACGAGTCCACACAGATGTGAGGGGAAATTCCCACTAATTTATTTGCAGATGAAAAAATCATGCAAGAATTGAACTTGCCCCTTTAGATAATTTTCAGAGATGACACTTTTGGATAAAATGTTTTGATAATATTTGTGCTCCACTTGGTAACATGAAGATGTATGAAGACCAATATAATTTTATCCCAGAGAGTTCTAATCTGATACATATGTAAGAGCATGACCATTTAATTTTATTTCTCTACTTTTACGAGTGTGTGAAGTACATTAAGTAGGCGTGCCAGAAATTTCAGAGACCCCAGAAGGCCAAGGTGTGTTCCTGAATAATTTCCCTTCAGCATGGAAATGATGACAGCATTCTTGACTTCCATCTGTAGGTCACTGGAAAGACGTTAGAAATAATCTAGCTTGGCCAACCTGCAAAGGTAACACAGAACTCATAGAATCAAAAGCATCCTTATCTACACCCCCAGATGTAGGTGCCATATCCTAGGGGCAGAACGTTATCTGTGAATGTTTATTATTAGCTTTTTGCCAGGATTGGGCAAAAGATCCTTAATCCCTTATCTGCTTCTCTTAGCATCAAACATGCTTTTGCTAATACAATGAGTAGACTGAATGTTTGGAGGTAAAACCTCATTGAACAGCAAGGAAGAAGCTTTTAATCAAGTAACAACATTTCTGCAGCAAAATGCCTGCATATTCACACTAGTGGGCTGAGTATAGCCTATAAATAGCTTCAGTTAGTTTTGGTAACCAAGTGAGTTCTAGAAAGTTTTTTTTTTTAAATAAAGACTTGTTTACTTGAAAATCAGAATTACAGATTGAAATAGAGAGATCTTCCATTTGATGGTTCATTCCCCCAAATGGCTGCAACAGGTAGGGCTGGTCCTCACCAAAGCTAGGAGCCAGGAGCTTCTTCTAGGTCTCCCACATGAGTGATAAGGGCCCAAGTATGTAGGCCATTTCCACTGCCTCCCAGGTGCATTAGTAGTGAGCTGGATTGGAAGTGGAGCAGCCAGGACTTGAACCATCTGCTTAACCTGCTGTGCCACAACGCCAGCCTCTAGAAACATCTTTTGGCTCTCAGAGTTTTGGAGTTCAGAATTGTGGATGAGGGCTTGTGGACCTATACCCTGATGGCTTGAAGAATTTGCCAGAGCTGTCCTTATCAGGCAGTGTCTTCCATTCGAGTGGAGCACACTCATATTGGGTGTGCTTGAAACCCATTCTATACAGCCATGTTCAAAGAAACAAGCTGTTTATCTTTTTCCTTGAAACAGCACAATCAGTAAGAAAGAGCATCTCTGGCCAGGTACCACTTCCCACCTCGAGAGAGTCTGACGCATAGCAGCTCAAGTGGGCAAACATCTGGTGGTTCCAGCTGACCACTGGCTATGGGTGGGAGCCATGACAGTTACAGGGTGCAGTTCTGGGCCCCTGGGGAGCTTCATAAGGCACCCCATGCACAGAGCGGTGCTCCTTCATCACACGGAAGCCAGTGCACACAGGGGTACCACATTCAGTTCTCACACTTGATGGCAGGCCCTCAGATCTTAACTGCCCTGGTCAGGTCACTTTAGGGTGCCCCTGAAAGGATGGAGAGTCATCAGGAGCCACAGGTGTTCCTTGATCTGATGGAAGAGAGCAATGAAATCAGTTGAAAACCTTTGCTCTGTAAAATAATCATGTTTTGAAAACTTCTTGGTAAAATTAGTTTGTTTTTATTGTCAAAATAATCACTCTAATCTCTTTTTTGTCAAAGCTCTTCAACTTTTTTATTTATTTATTTATTTGGAAGGCAGAGTGACAGAGAGCAGAGACAGAAAGAGAGAGAGATTTCCATCCACTGGTTCACTCCCCAAATGCCCTCAATGGGCAGAACTGGGCCAGGTTGAAGCCAGGAGCTCCATCTAGTTCTCCCAGGTGGATGGCAGGGGCCCAACTACTTGAACTTCATTTGCTGCCTTGCAGGATGCATCATCAGGAAGCTGGATTGGAAGCACAGCTTAACTGGGACCTGAACCTGCACTCCAATATGGGATGCAGGTGACCCAAGAGCAGCAGCTTAACCTGCTGCACCACAATGCCCACCCCAAGCCATTTAACTTTCCATCAGGTTCTCTACGGGCTGATCACAGCCTCTTGCTAATGCATACCCTGACAGGAAGCTGATGGCTCAAGCAGTTGGGTCCCTGCCACCCATGGCGGGGACCTGGATTGAGTGCCCAGGTTGTCTTTGACCTGTGCCAGCCACAGCTATTCCAAGTATCTGGGGAGTGAGCCAGGGGGTGGGAGTGCACTTTCTCTCTCTCTCTCTCTGACTGTGGATGGGTTGGTTTGCATGGGAAATGTAGGTCGCAGTGGAGTGGTTTGCTGTCCATAGGAACTGGCAAGCCCTAAGAGGGGACAGTCCCTCAGAGTCAGTAGGGCCCAGATATCAAACATCACAGTATAGAAAATAAGTGAACAAGGCCAAAGCCAACATCACAGTGGAAAAGGATGAAACAGTAGCAGATCAGGGAAGGTTTTTGCAATCCTAAGGTCATAAGGCAGAGATCATGACACAGCGTCCCACCCCCTGCACCTGGTGAGCTTCCTAAACCCCAGCTAATTGTCCTAAGTGGTAGGAGAAAGAAGGAAAGAGGATGTCCCTGTTGAGACAGCAGGGAAGGAAGGGAAGGAGGGCACAGACACTGAGACTCTGAGTGGAGGCCAGTCTATGGCTGCATTTCTGCTGCAGTGAGTCAACCACACAATATCCTGCAACCCATGAACTTGAACTGTGAAGACAGTGCAAGGGCTTGGAACAGCTGAGATGAGTGTGGAAGAGAGGTATGAGTGGAGCTTATGCACCAAGGTGCAATTGATGCAGCACACTGGGAATAAAATCACATGGCTGCAATGGGCACCTCTCATCTGGGGCTTCCCTGAGCCTGCACTCAACTGTTGCCCGACACACCGCATACCTGCTGACGCTGGAAGCTGGGCCCTGCTTACCAGCAAGATGGTTCCTGCCACAGCTTTAGGAATGCTTATGGTTTAAGAATATAAATTGGGGACCAGCATTGTGGCAAAGCAGGTAAAGCTAACACCTGCAACGCTGGCATCCAATGTGGGTACCAGTTTGAGTCCTGGCTGCTCCATGTCCAATTCAGCTTCTTGCTAATGCACCTGAGAAAGCAGCAGAGGGCAGCCCAAGAGCTTGGGCCCTGAACCCATATGGGAGACCCAGAAGAAGCTCCTGGCTTCTGGCTTCTGTCTAGTCCAGGCCCAGCTGTTGTGGCCATTAGAGGAACGAACCATCAGACAGAAGATCTCTCCCTCACTGTCTCTCACTTTCTCTCTTTAACTCTGCCTTTCAAATAAGTAAAATAAATCTTTAAAAAACATTTAAGCCAATGCAAAAGACATTTTCTAAACCTCAATGTGTCACTGGTTTGCTAGGACTGCGGGGACAAAGGCCCATGACAAACGATGGCTTAAACAGCGGAGATTTACTTTCTCATAGTTCTGGAGGTTGGAAGTCCAAGACCAAGGTGCCAGCAGGGGTGGTTTCTCTGAGGCCTCTCCCCTTGGTTCGCAGATGATCGCCTTTTCCCTGTGTTCTCGCAACGTCTTTCTTTTTCTTTCTTTCTTTCTTTCTTTCTTTCTTTCTTTCTTTCTTTCTTTCTTTTTTTTTTTTTTTTTTTTTTTTTTGACAGGCAAAGTGGATAGTGAGAGAGAGAGAGAGACAGAGAGGAAGGTCTTCCTTTTGCCGTTGGTTCACCCTCCAATGGCCGCCACGGCTGGCGCGCTGCAGCCGGCGCACCCCGCTGATCCAAAGGCAGGAGCCAGGTGCTTCTCCTGGGCTCCCATGCAGGTGCAGGGCCCAAGTACTTGGGCCATCCTCCACTGCCTTCCCGGGCCACAGCAGAGAGCTGGCCTGCAAGAGGGGCAATCGGGACAGAATCCGGCGCCCCGACCGGGACTAGAACCTGGTGTGCCAGCACCGCTAGGTGGAGGATTAGCCTATTGAGCCGCTGCACCGGCCTCACAACGTCTTTCTCCTCTGTGTGTCTGGTCCTATGCATCTCTTCTTAAAGGACACCAGAGATACTGGACTAGAGTCCACTCACATGACCTCATTTTAACTTTACTTCTGTGAAGGCCCTGTTTCCAAATATGAGTGGTAACAGAAATCATTTTCAAAATCAAAGTTAAGGGCCAGTGTTGTGGCACAGCAGGTGAAGCCACCGTCCGCGACACCAGCATCCCATATGAGGCTGGTTCAAATCCCTGCTGCTCCATTTCCAATCCAGCTCCCTGCTAATGTGCCTGGGGAAACAGCAGAGGATGGCCTGAGTGCTTGTGCCCCTGCCACCCACCTGGGAGACCTGGATGGATTTCCAGGCTCCTGGCTTTGGCCTGGCCCAGCCATGGTTGTGGCATTTGGGGAGTAAACCACCAGATGGAAGATTTCTTTCTCTCTGTCCCTTTCTTTCTATCTCTGGGACTCTTCCTTTCAAATAAATAAATAAACTGTTTTTAAAAAAAATCAAAATTAAGTTGACTCAGCCAAACCGAGGATTTAAACTTGGAAACAAGTCAGTCGCCAGAGCTGGTTGTTCCACCAGCCTAGGTCTGGTTGCAGGGTTTATACTTTCCTCACAGGGTGCATACATACACTGAATCAGGTTTAGAGCATAAGGATTTCTATGTGACCATCAATTACATTGAAAATCACAGACAACCTCACTGAACATGAAGAACGCCTGGTCATAGCTGCCACACTTGGCTGTTGATTAAGGACCTGCATTACATCTCCATTCATTGCCACATGCAATGTGATCCCCACGCACAGGGAGGACAACAAAGGGGCCTTCAGTGACTCTTCCCACAGTGGCCAAAAGTCCGAAAGTTCACTCCTTCTTTAAAAGTTTTATGTATTTTCCCTTTTTCTGACAGGCAGAGACACACAGAAATAGAGAGAGATCTTCCATCCTCTGCTCAAGTACTTGGGTCCCTGCCACCCATGTGGGTGACCCAGATTGAGTGTGGGGCTTCTAGCTTCAGCCTGACCAACCTCACTCCTTCTTAAGGTACAGTAGAGGTCTCCCTTCCCATGGCTGAAGTTTAGCTGATCCCTGTTAGTGTTCATTGAAAGCTCTTGTGACCTGAGACTCAGCTGCAGGGTGTCTTTGTAGCATGGGCAACATCCCAGCTGACTCAGGCCTCTAGAGTCACTATTTAAGTACACACAGGTATGCATGGATTTGAAAAGCTTTTGTAAACTTATCTTTTAATTCCACTTTGAAGTACCTTCCTAGGGTCACATTCAGAGGTGCTGAGGGTTAGGACTTAAACTGATGGGATAACCCTCAGTCTCTGGGGAAATCGAGAATGTGAACTAATACTGCAACCAAAGGACATCCAACTGCACTGGCTGGGTGGAGCAGTTGGGTTGTCCACATTTTCCTATGCTCAGCCTGATATCGCATGGGTGTATTTCAGAGCCTAGGGACTTCCACCGGCCCCTTCTGCAGGCAGCACATGGGCCTGGACAGACCGTGCACCACCAAGCCTCAGTTTGCTTAAGATGTACTCTGCCACCTTGCAGAGCTATGGGCTATCAGCAGACAAAAATGATTTGAGGGGCTGGCACTGTGGTGCAGTGGGTAAAGCCGCTGCTTGGAGTGCTGGCATCCCACATGGGTGCCAGTCAGAGTCCCGGCTGCTCCACTTCCAATCTAGCTCTCTACTATGGCCTGGGAAAGCAGTAGAGGATGGCCCAAGTCCTTGGGCCCCTGCACACATGTGGGAGACCCAGAGGAGGCTCCTGGCTTTGGATCAGCACAGCTCCAGCCATTGCAGCCAACTGGGGAGTGAACCATCCTGTATTTATTTTGAAAAACAGGGGCCAGAGACAGACTGGCAGACCAATACACAAAGAAATGGATCTACCATCCATTGATTCATTTCGCAAATGCCACAACAGCCCGTGCTGGGCCAGGCTTAAGCCAGGAGTCTGGAACTCCATCCAGGTCTTCCATGTGGGTAGCAGGAACCCAAGTGCTTGAGCCATCACTGCTGCTTCCCAGGATGCACGTTAGCAGGAAGCTGGGATTGGAAGAAGAGCCAGAACTCAAGCCCAGCACTGACATTAGATGTGGGCATCGCAACCAGCATCTTAACCACTAGACCAAATGCCTGCTCTATTCTTTTTCAAAACAAAAAATGATTGGGATGATCCAAGGGTATAACTACACTAACTTAAGGGTGCTCTGGGATATTAAAAGAATAAAGGAAGGACCAAGTTTCCAGGGGTCTGACTGATAGAAATCTTTGGTGAAGAAGTGGAAAACAATGATGAAGGCTCCATGGGACAAGAAGAGAGAAGATAGAGACGCTGCTGCAGTCAATTATGTGGCCCAGCCAGCTGCTGGCTGTCAGCCACCATCTTATCCCATCAAGGTAGGAAAAAACTGCTGCACACCCGCTGCTTGCAGTTTCAGTGAGAGGGAAATCCACAGTCACCCACTGACTTTGATTTCATCCTAGAGAGCTGATGGGGTCCAGCAGGGAAGCCGACTCTTCCCTTTCCTTCCCCGCTCCTGCAGAGCACCATCCCTGCAGTGGAAAGTCACGTAGTGTGTCTCTGATTGCTCCCAGCATCACAGTCAGAGTCAGGGCGATGTGTGGGGCAAAGGACAGATCTCCTGCATTCTGTGGGAATTTGGGGGCATTAGCCCCAGAGCTACACTCACATTCCCTACATGAGTAAGGAGGATTCACCTTAGCTTCTGGGGGTTAACACCAGAAGCAAACCATTATAATCCGTTCCCATCCTGGGAGATTTGGGTAATGGCCCCACTATATCCTGCAACACTAGGACAGTAACAATCCATTCTAAATTTCTCAGTGCCACTGAAATTTACCAGGTGGACATAGGGGAGAACATACCTCTATTCCACCTCTCTGGACTCACACCTTTCCAGAGTAAAATCTCTATATACCTTGCAGTCACCCTGTAGGACTGCAACAGGGTTCTGTTCACGTCCCTGAGCCCTAGGACTAACACTCTTGATATTATAAGCCCCAGCACCAGTTGGACTCTCCTAGCAGACATGAGGAAGGATCCATCTGTATCATACAGTCTCAGCAATTGGTGCCACAAACCCCAGCATCACTCAGACTTGCCAGTAGGACAAGAAATAATAAGGATCAAAGAAGAAATAAATGGAATTGAAATGAAAAAAAATCAACAAAACAAAAAGTTGTGTTTTTTTTTAAAGATAAATAAACCTCAAGCCAGGATAACAAAGAATAAGAGAGAAAAAATTCAAACAAATAAAATTGGAGATATAAAAGGAGACATTACAACTGACACCATTGAAATACAAAGGATCATAAGAAACTACAAACTATATGCTAATAAACTGGAAAACTTCGAAGAAATGGACAAATTCCTGGATTCATATAACCTACCAAGATTAAATCAAGAAGATATAGACAACCTAAACAGACTCACAACAAGCAAAGAGAAGTAATCAAAAGTCTTCATAGGCCGGTGCTCTAGTGCAGCGACTTAAAAGCCCTGGCCTGCAGCGCCGGCATCCCATATGGGTGCTAATTCAAGTCCCGGCTGCTCCACTTCTGATCCAGCTCTCTGCTATGGCCTGGGAAAGCAGTAGAAGATAGTCCAAGTCCTTAGGCCCCTGCATCCATGTGGGAGACCCAGTAGAAGATCCTGGCTCCTAGATTCGGATCAGCTCAGCTCTAGCTGTTGTAGTCATTTGGGGAGTGAACCAGTGGATGGAAGACCTCTTTCTCTCTGGCTCTACCTCTCTCTGTAACTCTGTCTTTCAAATAAATAAAATAAATCTTAAAAAAAAAGTCTTCCAACAAGGAAAAGCCTGGGACCTGATGGCTTTACTACTGAATTCTAGAAAACATTCAAAGAGGAAGTAACTCCAATATTCATCAAACTATTCTAAAATATGGAACATGATAGAACTCTGCCAAACTTTTACGAGGCCAGCTTACTTTGATACCAAAACCAAAGACACAACATGAAAAGAAAACTATAGACCAATACCTTTAATGAACATAGATGCAAAGATTATCAACAAAATACTAGCAAATTGAATCCAAAACCACATCAAAAAGATCATACATCACAATCAAGTGGTATTTATCCCAGAAATGCAAGGGTGGTTCAACATTTGCAAATCAATAAACATAATAAATCATATCAGTAGAATAAACAACAAAAACCTTATGATCATCTCAATAGATGCAGAGAAAGCATTTGGTAAGATTGAACACCCTTTCGTAATAAAAACCCTCCACAATTTATGTATAGAAGGAACAAGGGACATTCTGGGGGCATGCACTGTGGCATAGTGGGTAAAACCACCACCTGCAGTACTGGCATTCCATGTGAACAGTGGTTTGAGTCTTGGCTGCTCCACTTCTGATCCAGCTCCCTACTAATGTGCTTGAGAAAGCAGTGGAAGATGGTTCAAGTACTTGGACTCCTGCACCCACATGGGAGACCCAGAAGAAGCTCCTGGATCCTGACTTCGGATTGACTCAGGTCCAGCTTTTGGCGCAATTTGGGGTGTGAACCAGTTGCAGGTTACAAAATAAACATACAAAAAACAATAGGAATTTAATCCAGGTCTCCCAAATGGCTGGCAGGAATCCAACTACTTGAGCCATCCAGGGTCTGCATTAGCAGGAAGGTGGAGTCAGGAGCCACAGCCAGGACTTAAACCAGGCACTCTGATATGGGATGTAGGTACCTTAACTGGCCTCATCGCCACTAAGCCAAAGGCACATCCCCACCTGAAGTTTGAAATCTGAATGTAAAACTCCAAAAAAGAAACCCTGATGTTAGTACTCCAAGGAACGCAAAATAAGGATAGGACCTCTCTCCACTGAAAGACAATTTTTAAAAAGTCAGAAAGAAATCTGTCTTCATTCCTCGAATACCTCAGTTCCTTTCAAGTGGAGGAGTCTGGAATCTGGACTCTGGTGTTAACTCTGCGATGCACAATTGGGGTGGCACAGGAATAGAGCTCAGTGGAGAGCTGAGGGTGAAAGATGAATTCTCAGGGAAGAACCAAATTCAGCCTCCCATGGCTCTGCCTCCTAACTGAGCTCTTGAAAGGGTAATGTGACCAGCATGGGACAGGGTTTGAATTATCCTCTCCTGGCTTTTTCTAAACTAAGTTGAATTAAAACAGTAGCACACATTTCTTTTCTTCCCCCTCTCCCCTACAAGACTTATTTATTTATTTTTAAGGCAGAATGATAAAGAGATAGAGAGAAAGACATAGAGATCGTACATCTGTGGGTTCACTTCTCCAATGGCCACAACAACCACGGCTGGGCCAGGCTGAAGCCAGGAGCCAGGAATTCCATCTGTGTCTCCCACTTGGGTGGCAGCAGCCCAAGTATCTGGGCCATTATCTGCTGCCTTTCCCTGATCATTAGCAGGAATCTGGACTGGAAGTAGAGAAGCCAGGATGCACAGTGCTGTTCCAATAGGGGTGCTGGGCATCAGAAGTGTCTGCTCAATCTATTGCGCCTCAATCCCATCTCCTGGCACACAGTTCTGGCTCTCAGCACAGCAGTGACCACGTGTGCTATGAAGGGCAACAACCAGCTCCAAACGAGGCTCCCTTTTACCAGGAACAGTCTTAATTTCCCTTTTGTCAGCTGGTTTGGCGCTCAGTCCATGACCTTTGGCTATTTGCATAGTCCGGACAAATTTTTCCCTTTCTTTTTGTGGGTTAACCTCATACCAAATCAAGAGCTCTAAAAATATTGATGCTGTTACTGAACCCTGAACCACCTCTGAAAATCTTTTAATTTTTCTTAAATATTTTATTTATTTATTTGAGAGGCAGAGTTATAGAGAGAGGGAGCGACAGAGAGAAAAGTTTTCCATCTGCTGGTTCACTCTCCAAATGGCTGCAATGGCTGGAGCTGGGCTGATCTGAAGCCAGGAGCCAGATGCTTCTTCTGGGTCTCCCATGTGGGTGCGGGGGCCCAAGGACTTGAGCCATCTTCCACTGCTTTCCCAGGCCATAGCAGAGAGCTGGATCAGAAAAGGAGCAGCCAGGGCAGGAACCAGTGCTCATAAGGGATGCTGGCGCCACAGGCAGAGGTTTAACCTACTACACTACAGCGCTGGCCCCCAGAAATCTTTAACATGTGAAATAGTGTTCAATTGCTTAAATAACCTTTAGGTCCAAATGGATTCGTTGCATCACTA
Organism: Oryctolagus cuniculus; assembly: GCF_964237555.1. Taxonomy (NCBI): domain Eukaryota; kingdom Metazoa; phylum Chordata; class Mammalia; order Lagomorpha; family Leporidae; genus Oryctolagus; species Oryctolagus cuniculus. The sequence continues at coordinate 81,287,327 of NC_091437.1, forward strand.
TTTGTAATTAAAAAATATTGAAACTCTCTAATTGGTTAAAACATTCAGTCATCATTCTGTACCCAGAATTCTGCAGTACACCCAAGATATTTATGTGTCAGTTTTAGCCAACTATAAAGAAAAGGTTATTGAACTATGTAGAATGTTGTTATATATGTGGAAGAAAGTGGGGAAATGTCCACAATATATTATTCAATAGAAAAATCAGAATATGTAAGTATTTAAAGAATGATTAGATCTATTTTAAAGAAAAATGCAAAATAATTAAAGTGAAAAAATAAAAATAGAACACTTCATGAAATCACACTGGAATAATAATACAGATTGAATGGACTTTTTTTCTTTCTACTTTCATGTATCTTTCAATTCTAATTATCATATATTACTTTAATAATGTAAAAGACAAATCTCCACATAAAAATCTGGCTGAATCCTCTTTGTAGACTGAGCAAAATAAATCTATTAAAAAGTAAACAAATTGCTTTTAAAAATCCACAGTGGGGCCGGCATTGTGAGTTAAGATATACCTTCAAGTCTCAGCTATGCCACTTCTGATCCAGCTCCCTGCTAGCACCTAAGATGGTAGCAGGAAATGGCCCAAGTGCTTGGGCCCCTGAATCTACGTGGAAGACACAGTGGAAGCTCCTGCCTCCTGGCTTCAGCCCAGCCCAGGCATCACCATTGTTGCTGTTTGGGCAGTGAACCAGCCGACAGAAAACCTGTCTGTCTCTCTCTCCCTCTCTTTCTAACTCTTTCAAATAAATAAGTAAATCTTTAAAAAAAATTCACAATGACACAGTTATATCAAAGGGATGCAGGAGCCAAGAGAAAGTGCTTCCAGTGATGAAAGCTGGAAAAAATCAAGTAACAAACTAAAGAAAATGGTATTGGATTATAACCCAGAGTGTGAGGGAGAAGGGAAACCTTTCTCAAAATTCCAAATAATTGATGTGGATCCTCCAACTTCAAGGAGGTGAAGCCTAACTCCCCACTCTGCAAGTATTCACCGTACATTTCCTTCCAAAGGGTACAGGGTGGAAAGGGGAGAAGTGGCTGCACAATGTAGAAACCCGATACACACTTCCTCGGCCTGGTGGTCGAAGTCAGCCTCAACCATGAACTGCTATGGTGATCACATGTGTGCTTGATAGGATGTGATGAAATAGCACTGTGTCTCTGTGATCTTCATCCCATAAGCCCTTAACCTCACGCCAATCATAAAATAAAAGTGAAAAAATTTCAGTGAAGAAGCAACCAATACCTCTCACAACCATGAAGGTCACCAAAAACAAAGCAAGTCTGAGAAATTGCTACAGCCAGGAGAGATGCAAGGAGACATGGTGACTTCAATGGAATGGTGACTGGGTTTCATAGCTGACTCTGGCTCCTGCCTCCTGTCCTGTTAATGAGCACCCTGGGAGATAGCTCAAATAAATGAGTTCCTGCTACCTATGTGGGAAACCTGGATTGAGTTCCTGACTTACAACAAAAGCCCAGCCTGATCTGAGCCATTATGGACATTTGGGGAGTGAGGCAGCAAATGGGAGCATGCTCTTAAATAATTAATTAATTAAAAAAAAATATATACATATACACATATATATACACACACACATTTAGTGGTATTCTGGAAGGATCCTGGGACAGAAACAAGACATCTGGTAAAAACTAAGAAAATATTAAGTGTGGACATTTGTTAAAATAAAGTACAGGGGCCAGAACTGTGGCGTAGCTGGTAAAGCCGTCGCCTGCAGTGCTGGCTGCTGCACTTCTGATCCAGCTCTCTGCTATGGCCTGAAAAGCAGTAGAAGATGCCCCAAGTCCTTGGGCCCCTGCACCTGTGTGGGAGACCTGGAAAAAGCTCCTGGCTCCTGGCTCCTGATCAGCACAGCTCCAGCCATTGTGGCCAATTGGGGAGTGAACCAGCAGATTGAAGACCTTTCTCTCTCTCTCTCTGCCTCTCCTTCTCTCTCTGTGTAACTCTGACTCTCAAACAAATATTTTTTTAAAAGAGAATAAAGTACAAACATGAGTTCATTAGTTGTGACAAATGTACTAAAATAATGTAAGATGTTTACAGTAGGGGAAATTATATGCAACTCCATGCTACTTTAGCAATTTTTCTGTAATTCTAAAATGTTCTAATGAAATCAAACCCATTACCAACAACAAAGTAAACAAGTTCATGAATCTGTTGTTGGGACCAGAAAAAGACACAGATGGGAGTCACCATGCTGTCATCTACTTTTACTGAACAGCTCAAAGAGTTATCTTATGTAATAAGGCTGTGCTTGTTTTAATTGTAGATGTTATTCATGAAGTTAAATCTTCATTAAGCACAAAAATAAGAGAGAATTTTTCTCCCACTTTTGGAAAACCCCAAATAATAAACCAACCCATGATACAGTCTTTAGAAGCCTTTGGTAGTTTACTCCAGTCAATTGAGGAGCAGCGCCATCTGGTGTTCCATCATGTAAATGAACCAGCAGATTACTGTTAATTCTGATTTCAAAACCAAAAGAGCAATGAATCAGAAACATGAAAGTAAACACAAGTACAGAAGGTACCCATGATGTCAAATGACTTCTGAGTATCAAATTTAAATGACCTGCCTTAATTGGGAACTCCATCGTAGAATTTGTTTACAAAATATCTACTTCAAAAGCTCAATCCAAATTCAGTCTGCTTCAATATGAAGAAGATGTGAAGCATCTCACAAGAAATACTTGCAGTGCAAAAAGATTAAGATAAAAAAGTGCAGTGGCTAAAACAAAGAAAAACTATGGGTAGAAAAATAATAAAACCAGATATTATATTAGAAAAATAAAATTACCAGATATTATGTTAGAAAAATAATATAACAAGGGTTGCACAGAAAAAAAAAAAAAAGGCCTCTAAGACTGGGCATTTAGCTCAGCAGTTGCCTCCACTTGGAACACCTGCATCCCATATTGAAGTACCTGGGACTGAGTCCTAGCTCTGTTCTGATTCCAGCTTCCTGCTAATATGCACCTTGGGAGGCAGCAGATAATGGCTCAAGTACTGGAGTCCCTGCCATCTATGTGGGGGTCCCAGACTGAGTTCTGGGCTCCTGGTTGGCCTGACCCAAGTTTGGATGTTGTGGGCGTTTGGGGAGTAAAACAGTAGATGGATGATCTCTGTTTCTGTCTCTCTCTGACTCCGTGCCTTTCAAATAAGATTTTTAAATAAAACAATTTTTCATTTAAACAATAATGTACATGAAAGAGATTTTATCAGAAACACAAAGAATGTAATAATATAGTCACTTTAAAAAAGTCATTAAATAACTTCAGCATCATCACATAGTAGATCTCAATTCCAAGTGTCAGTTCTAGAAACTATAAAGCTCTGACATAACTGCTTTTTTTAAAGTTAATATTGCTATTTAACTTTAATCCAATGCTTAACATAAAATTCCCTTTCTTAATAAGACTGTGCTTATTATAATATAATATCCTTATTCATAAAGTTTTATCTTTATTAAGAATAAACAATAAAAGAGAAAAATGTAATCAATTAAAGCCTAAAATGTTTCAAGCGAAAAAAATAAAATGATCGACTAATACATATTGTTTTTTGAACCTGAATAATTTTTTAAATATGTCATAAAGAAAAATAAACCCAGCTGAAATAACTGGCACCCTCCAATCAATGTAGCAGTTTGCCTGTAATATAAATGGCAAAAATGCACAGTTTCCCCAATTTCCTATGCACTTGGTATATAGAATAAGCAGGAGGAGACCTCACTCTAGTTATCCATGTGAGTGTCACTTATTTTTTATTCAAGAGGTGGAGTGACAAAGACTGTCAGTGTCAAAAGGGATGATAGATTTAGTAGAATTCCTCTGAGAAATGTCCTTTCATAAGGACATCTATGAAAAGACATATTATGATGATGATTATATCCTTTCATAAACCAACTTCTAAGCTGATTTAAAATGAATAAAAATTATAAACAATAAAACATTTCCTTGATTGAGTTAGGTTTTCAGTTTTAATGCAACCCCTCACTATTTTGGTATTTGTAGCATAATTAACTTCAGAAATTATCACCTGATACTGAAAATTTTTTAAACTATGATTGACGGTATGAAGATGTCCCTTGGAATTGGGTAGATTTAAAACTTGAAGATCGCAATGACTTTCTGTGCCATGGGTAGGCGAGATCTGTAGCTCGAGGTCTGGAGGGGGCTTGGATACAGGTGCAAACACATAACCACCCACAGCCCAGGCAGACCAATGACTGGGGTTGAGGGGGACATTTTATTAAATTTTCAAAGGAAAAAAAAATCCCCTCTCTGGAATCTCTTCAAAGTTGAATTAAATTGTGTAATTATTTAAATTTGCTCTAGTAAATTTTATACCAGTCCTGAATCTCTGGGATTAATAAAAACATATAAAGCTGCTTTGTGCTGTAAGTGAAGTCTGGGACCTGATGAAGAACTAAAGAGTGTTCTCAAAAAGTGGGGGTGGGTGGGGAGGGGAACGAGGTCCTGAGGGCTGGTCCAAGGCCACCACTGCTGCCTACCAGGGCGCTGGGGCAGGGGGAGGAGCAGGGTAGGAAGCCTGTCCTGTAGCCCAGCCAAACAGTAAAGGGGAAAGGAACACCCCGGGACCCTGCTCAGAAGGAAGTGGGGACCGGAATTGGGGCTTTCGGTGTGATTCCCCATGGTTCTTGGGCACATCCGGGGGTGCATGAACTTGATTCCAGATGTATTTCCTTATTACAATTTATTATAATGAGTTGTCACCCTCCACAGAGCCCTTGGAACCTCAAGGAGAGCAAGAGATTCAGAGAGAGAGAGAGAGAAAGTAATTGACCCCCTTGGGTAGACTCCTTCTCTTCCTTCAACATCCAATTGAGCACAGAGCTCCCCAAGAAAGACTTGGGCAATGTAGGGAGGAATGACTGGCGTAGCCAGTTCAGTTTGCTCTCCTGCTGTTACGGGAGCACATCTTGCATTGTTTCCTGTACAATGCAAGCTTTTGAAGCATAACGGTCAATGTCCTATCGGAGGAGTTTTGACATGTCTATGCTGTCATGTGTAACATCAACCGTCCTGAAGATGTACAGCATTTCCTTCAGCCCCAAATGTTCCCTCTTATTCCTCTGCACCCTCTGTCCCCTACCCCTGCCCCAAGCCATGGCTCATACACTCCGTCACCAAGATTTTGCCTGTGTAAAATTTTACAGGAATGGAATCAGATGGCACAAGGACTTTTGGTTTGTTTTTAGAGGATGAAAGACCTCATGGGCTTGCCAGTTTCTTCCTGTGTTCCTGTTGCCCTCAGCAGCCATCAAGACCCTGGCAACACTACTTCTGTGGCTGCAAAAGCCCTCCAGTCCTCTTGGCAGCTGACTACTTTTCAAGGTCAGGAATGGGCCTTCACCATGTGCTGTAGGTGAATATTTGCCAGAAGGGAGTAACTAGGAGACTCCTGAGATTATTACAGCAAAATTTGGGTGATCTCCACTCCACCCTTTCAAAGATCTCCCTCGCAGATGAAACTGAGTTCCTACATGGCATGTTTGATGTAGAAACTATATACTAGCAGGCCCTGGCCTCCCACAATCTCCACTCTCCTTTCCTTAGCTTAAAGTTTCTTTGCCCTGCTACTATGTTTGCAAATCAACCTCTTACTAAAATCAATGCACTAAATGGAGGGAGTGATGCTGTGGGTCCCACAGGGTCCCAGATCTCAAGACTCACACAAGGTCATTTATGTCCTCTCTAGAGAATGTCTTGGTGTTCAACCTCATCTTGAGGGTTTTTCCAGGAACTCCAGTGCCTGAGTATAAAGCAAGCTGGAGCCTTCTTTGCCATCATCACAATTCCTGACAGAACATGACAGTGCTGCCCAACTACAGGAAGGCGTGTACACTGCAGATCAACCAGAGCCCTGCACACGAGCTGAACACCCACCTCTCAACCCCAACTTCAATCCAAAAGACACTTTACCCTCAACTCCTCAAAGAGTCATGAAACTAAGCCATAGCTGCCTGGCTCCTTGCTCTCTGCTTTGCAAATAAACACACACTGTCCTCCATCCCATGACGGGAGTGGTTGGCTTGCTGCGCCACAGGTGAGAAGGCCCAAGTGTGTGTGTGGGGAGGGCAGGGGGGCAGATTCAATGATCGAGCCAGGCAGGAGGAGTGGAAAAAGAGGGTGTAATGGGGAAGAGGAAACACTGACAAGCATTCCACAATGGTGGAAAGAGGCCTGAGAGCCAAGGTAAGGCTGGGTGCAGTGCATGTCGGATTGGAGCAGGAAGAAAACCCTGGCACACAAATTGGTTTGTTTTCTTTCCCCAAATCCCATGTCCATTTCAGTTGCTCTCAAAGTACTTTATAAAAGATTTACCCTGGAAAAAGTGAATGGGAAGAAAATTCACTGCAGGTCTAAGTTTGCGAGGTGGTGCTGAGGAGGCAGAAAAGAAGAGAATGAAGTCGCCTGCAGGAGACCACTGAGAGGTCAGAAGCCAGCCACAGCCAGGGAGAGGTCCCACAGGCAGGGCTCCCGCCCTGGCCTCTGCCAATGAGCTAACTGGCTCTGGACTGAGTTGGGTGCAGCCCAACAGGGTGCAGGAACCACACCATGGCATCGAGAAAGGGCCCCTGCAAAACCTGATGGTTCAATCTTAGAACTGAATCTTCCTCCATGAGTCAATAGAGAACAGAAAGCAAGAAGTTTGGCTCTTTGCTTTTCATCTCCCTGAGGGAAATTCCTAAAAATCAACTTCTTGTCCACTCACATTCTATGTCACCTACTGTGTAAAGTGATTTGTATCCATGTACTCATCAAATAGAGAAAACAGACAATAAACTTTTTTTTTGGAGGAAGCAATAGCTGACACAAGAGTGAAAAGAAAAGGGGCTTTAAAAAGCTTTATTTATTTTAATTTAAGAGGGAGTGAGACCGCTTCCACCTCCTGGTTCACTCCCCAATGCCTGCAACACCTACGGGCCAAAGCCAGGAGCCAGGAATTCAGTAAAGGTCTCCCACATGGGTGCAGGAACCCCATTACTTGAGCCATCACCACTGTCTCTCCAGGGCTGCACTGACAGGAAGCTGGAGTCAGGAGCGAGAACCAGGAATCAAACCTAGGCACACCAATGTGAGCCATGGATGTTTTAGCAACTAAGCTAAATGCCTGCCCTGGGAACTTTTTCTTTTAAAAAAAATATTTATTTATTTATTTGAAAGGAAGAGTTACAGAGAGGCAGAGGCAGAGAGAGAGAGGGAAAGAGAGGTCTTCCATCTGCTGGTTCACTCCCAAATGGCCCCAATGGCTAGAGCTGGGCTAATCCGAAGCCCGGAGCCAGGAGCTTCTTCTGGGTTTCCCATGTGAGTGCAGGGGCCCAAAGACTTGGGCCATCTTCTACTGTTTTCCCAGGCCATAGCAGAGAGCTGGATCAGAAGTGCAGCAGCTGGGACTTGAACTGGCACCCATATGGGATGCTGGCACTGCAGGCAGTGGCTTTACCACCACACCACAGTGTCAGTGCCTGTGAAAGGTTTTTAAAAAATTAAAAATAGAAGAGTTAAAAGGGGATGAGAACAGGTAAGTTAGCAAAGGCAATCAAGTCATAGAGGGAGTGCCCTACTATGCTTTAGCCAAATCAGTTCTATAGGACTGACTAACAAAGCACAGAATATTAAAATCAAACTAGGGAAGATGGAACTTTTTTCTGGATCATCATGGAAAAAAGAATGTCCACCCCAGAATCACAAAAGGCATAGTCACAGTAAGCCAAGGAAAGAGATATTCAGGAAAGTTAAAGGCATTCATTCGTGAAGGAATGGAATTCATACATGAAAAGGAATATGCAGTCAGCCCATCCATTAATACTATTTATTTAAATGTAATTATAATTAATCACAAATGTCAGTGTTCTTGTACATGGAATAACCTTAGTTACTACCACCTGCTATGTAAAACAAGTTCAGCTTCTTTCATTTCACTGGAATGTACAAATGATGCCCTGATCACTTGTGGTCACCTCCATAGGATACAGACTTTCTGTAAAGGATTGGGAAATCTTTGAGTTTCAGGAGAAAATTTCCCTCAACATTTAGCTAAGTAATGTACCACGAGAAAAAAAGACTGCTGAACTCTGCTTGGTTTCTATATTTGAATCATTGCTAACCCAAGTGGTAAGATGGGATTGTTTTCACCAACTATTTCATTGTGAAAGCAAACACATTTGCCATCCATCCCAGCAGGTCGTCCACCTATTTGGATACCATCGTTCTCATTCCTTCAGACCCCAATAGTTTTAGGAAAGTGCATGCAACTTCTCTATTGTCACCTTTGACACTTTTTTTTTTAACACAAGGAACCTATCGTAACTAAATGCTCAACAGAAACACATCATTTGTTCTAACCTATTTCTTTATGCTGGTAGAGAGCATCACTGACTTACAAAGGATTAAAAATATTACAAAGAATTCTATGGCTTTATTATTATTAGTTTGTGCATCCCCCAAAGTCCCACGTGTTAAAGGCTGGGTCCCCCAAGTCTTGTGTTAATGGTCAGTGGGTTAATATTAGGGGTTAGTGACTTGAGGGTGGAGACTGATCCAGTTATGGTGTTTAGGAGGCAAGCCTAGTGGGAGGTCCTTAGGTGACTGGATGCGTGCCCTCAGATGGTATTCTTATAAGAGGGTTGGTTACATAAGCAGAGTTTGGCCTAACCTCTCTCTGCTTCCTGGCTCACTGTGTGATCCTTCCTCTGAACATACTCTGCTAAAGTCACCCTGTAATCTCACCAGATAGCCAAACTAGTAGAGCCCACCTGATTTTTGGACTGTGAACTTCTAAAACCATAACCCAAAATAAGCTTTCCTCCCTCATAAGTACCCTAATTCAGGCATTTAGTTGTAGTAACAAAAAGCTGAGTCATACATAGAATTACAGAAACCCCACCACATCATAATACTTACACAATAGTTTATGAACATTCATCCTGTCTTAAAGTAGTTACAATTTCTCTAAAATCAATACAGCCATTTCAGACTTTTAAAATAGTTTAAGCAGCATATTATTTTTCTCCATGCTTTTAGTCTTTATGTATTTATAAAGGAGTGAGGTTGAGAATTACAGTTGGCTTTTCCACAGAGCAAGGCAGGCAAGAAGAGTGCAGTGAAATCTTTCAAACATTGAAAGAGGAAATTTCCAACATAGAATTCTACATAAAGTTATCCTTCAAAAATAAAGCAGAAATATAAAGACAAAATCTAGGCCGGCGCCGCAGCTCAATAGGCTAATCCTCCACCTAGCGGCGCTGGCACACCGGGTTCTAGTCCTGGTCGGGGCGCCGGATTCTTTCCAGGTTGCCCCTCTTCCAGGCTAGCTCTCTGCTGTGGCCTGGGAGTGCAGTGGAGGATGGCCCAAGTTCTTGGGCCCTGTACCCCATGAGAGACTAGGAGAAGCACCTGGCTCCTGCCTTCGGATCAGCGCGGTGCGCCAGCCGTGGCGGCCATTGGAGGGTGAACCAACGGCAAAAGGAAGACCTTTCTCTCTGTCTCTCTCTCTATCCACTCTGCCTGTCAAAGAAAAAAAAAAGTCTTTGTAGGGGCAAAAGATTTAAAAAAAAAAAAAAAAAAGGACAAAATCTGAGGAGTTTGGTAAGATGTTCCTCCACCCCAACAGCCCTGCCCCCATCTTCTTTCAGTTTTAATTTTCTGAAATTAAATATGATAATGACATAAGTATATTAATATAGAATAAGTATAGCTGTAGATATCTTGATATTTACTCTGAGATCCTTAGATTTGTGGTTTGGTATCTCATTAATTTTGGAAAATTCTCAGAAATTATTACTTCCTATTTTTCTTCTGTTCCGTTATTTCTTTCTTGCATTCCAATTATACAAATGTGATACATTCTATCAATTGTTCTATACATATCTGGCCCTTTTATTTCATGCTTTTTTTTTCTCTTGGCACTTCAGTTTGAAAAGTTTCTACTGATCTACCTTCAAGTTCGCTGATTCTTTCCTCAGCTGTGTCTACTGTGCTGGTGACCATCAATGATAGTCTTTATTTATATATTACTGTGATGAGACTTTCAGCAATTCCATTTGATTCTTCCTTAGAGTTATCATCTCTCTGTTTACAATGCTAAAGGGCAAAATAAGGACAATTGGTAGAACTTAAATGAGCTCTTAAGATTAAATTGTAATAACGCATCATCATTAATATTTCTAGATCTTTTGGTAGTATTACGTTTGAGTTAGACAATGTATTTTTGTGTGGACATACCATCGTGTGCTGCCTAACAACAGCTCAGCCAATGACAGACCATATATACAATACTTAGTCTGTAAGATTATAATGGAACTGAAAAATCCTTACCACCTGGTTACATTATAACTATCATCATATCATAGCACAACGCATCATTCAAATCTTTGTGGTAATGCTGTTGTAAAGAAGGTGTGTTTAAATACAAATATTGATTATCAATATGTAATATAAAAAGTATAGCACACACAATGATGTAGAATCCATAGTATTTGATAATGATAATAAATGACTATTACTGGTCTATGTGTTCACTATACTATACTTCCTATTGTTATTTTAGAATAGGCTTTTTCTTTTAAAAAATGGACTGTAAGAAGTATGCAGGGGCTGGTGCTGTGGCATAGTGGGTAAAGCCACCACCTGCAGTGCTGGCATCCCACATGGGCGCCAGTTCAGGTTCTGGCTGCTCCACTTCCGATCCAGCTCTCTGCTGTGACCTGAAAAAGCAGCAGAGGAAGGCCTAAGTCCTTGGGCCCCTGCATCCACATCCCTATGTGGAAGAAGCTCCTAGCTCCTGGTTTTGGATCGGCACAGTTCTGGCCATTGAGGCCATCTGGGGAGTGAACCAGCAGATGGAAGACCTCTCTCTCTCTCTGCCTCTGCCTCTCTGTAGCTCTGCCTTTCAAAATAAATAAATAAATCTTTTTTTTTTTAAAGAGTATGCAGTGTTACATGGGTAGTAGCCTTACACATCTCCTATTCACTGCATCTCTCTATTGCATCAAGAGGTTATGCAGAGTGATGGACCTATACCTTCTAGCTTTGTGTAAGTGCTCTCTATGACGTTCACATAGCACCAACATTGACTAAGGACACTTTTCTAAGAACTTACCTTATCTATAAGCAATGCACAACCACACATTAAAGTGTTTGAGGCTGATGGAGCATCACACTGGCAACTTACAGGTGGGGACTTCAGAAAGTTTATGTAAAAATGGAATTAAAAGGTAAGTTTACCTCAGTGCCAAAAATTTTTTAAACTCATGCATTTTTTCATAATATATATTTTCCACAAATTTTTTGATGGCTAAAGGTTGAGAAAAATGTTCTTGTGTCCTTGTAGCTTTTGTGTAAGTTTGATAATTGTTTTAAGAGAAAACATTTTGAAAAAGTCTAAGGAACACATGCTTTTCAACATTAAAGTCTAGTATTGTGCTAAAAATTGACTGAATTACAATCAACCACGCTCCCCTGTTTTTATTTATTTCTCTTTCCTTGATTTTTTAAAGTATTATTTTATTTATTTATTTGAAAGGCCGGCAGAGTTACAGAGAGGCAGAGGCAGGGTCAGAGAGAGAGAAAATATCTTGTGTCTGCTGGTTCACTTCCCAGATGGCTACAACAGGCAGAGCTGCATTGATCCTAAACCAGGAGATTCTTCCTGGTCTCCCACATGGGTGCAGGGGCCCAAGGATTTTCCCAGGCCATAGCAAAGAGCTGGATGGGAAGTGGAACAGTAGGGACTCTGAACCAGTTCCCATATGGAATGCTGGCACAGCAAGGTGGCTGCTTTACCTGCTACGACATCCACTATGCCACAGTGTTGCCCATAACTCCCCCTTATTTTCTTTAAGAAAAAAACCTTAATGATATTTGAAAGATTCAAGCTCCTAGTATTGATTCTTTTGGAAATGAAAATACTGGTAACTTGATAATGTACAATGTGCTAAGTCTTAAGGGAAAAAATAATGAAAGATACATGATTTTAAAACGCTTGACAAACAGTTCATATGAAAACAATGTCAACATTTTTAATTGCAGTTTTGTTGGAACTATATCTTTTGCTAAATATTTTATTACAGCTTTTTTGTTGTGTTTCAAATAGACAGAGTTGTTACTTCCTCAAGCTTTGGCAGAAATACTGTGAGTAAGCAATCATTAATAAAAATAAAAGGAAACAGATGTTTGGAATCTGCTTCACTGGGTATATCCTTTGCTAGGTTGTCTCTCTTGCTTCTCTAAGCCGGATGCTACAGTGACATCATGTTAGTGCTACTGAGTTGCCACCAAGTCTTGCAGGGATTCACACAGTCATTCAAATCCACTTACAAGTTTATTTTTATTAACTACCTACCTAACTGCAAAAGTAGTCATCCCTAAACCTGGGTTAATTTCCAAGCAGAATAAATTTTTTAATCTTCTTGAATTCATGGAACATTGTACCAGAAATAAGTGAGACAAGAAATTCAATAGGTTGCATTTTCAGGTGTATTTCATTTCCTGAAATTCATTCATTTTTATATTATACAGCTCTGATTCTATGCCAAACATTGTCCTATGTACTTTAAAAAGGTTAACTCTTTTACTACTGGAGCAATTCCATAAGGCTTTGTTCTCATTTTATAGGTATGAAAAGTGAGACACAAGAGTGTAAGTAGCATACGGCAGAGTCAAGTTTGGGTAGATGGTCTATCACAAGGTCAGGCTCAGGAGCCTCGATCCTCACACACTGTTTTACTCTCTACCTGTCTTCCTATGAGAAGCATCCTGCAGTCAGAGCAAAGACATTGCTTTCTCTCTGCCTAGGGACCTCACTGAAATTATTGCAGAGAAAAACTAAGAAATAAATCAATAACAAAAGAGAGAGAACAGAAACAGACTTCTGAATTCCAGAACTTTCTGGAATTCAGGAAATAAGTGGAGGCCTAAACAAAGAGGAAACAGAATGAAGGGGTTGGCGCTGTGGCGTAATGGGTTAATGCCCTGGCCTGAAGTACTAGCATCCCATATGGGTGCCGGTTCTAGTCCCGGCTGCTCCTCTTCTGATCTAGCTCTTTGTTGTGGCCTGGGATAGCAGTGGAGGATGGCCCAAGTCCTTGGGCCCCTGCACTGCATGGGAGACCTGGAAGAAGCTCTTGACTCCAGGATTCGGATCAGTGCAGCTCCGGCCATTGCAGCCATCTGGGGAGTGAACCATCTGATGGAAGACCACTGTCTCTCCCTCTCTCTGCCTCTCCTCTCTCTGTGTAACTCTTTCGAATAAATAAATAAATAAATCTTAAAAAAAAAAAAAAGAAAGAAACAGAATGAAAAAGGCCATGACCCAGAAGATGCTGATGAGGTAGGGTTTGGGGGGTGCTCTGGGATCTTGGCAGGGGTGGGGGTCTGGTACATAGGATAGGAATTTAGAGGAAGCTAAAAACAAGGGGTTTGCTTTAAAACTCAGCAGTGCATTAATGAAAGAAGAATGCTAATCAGCCTGTCCTACAAGCCCTACCCTCAACAAGGGTAAAGGGAAGCTTCCCACATTGAATATTCCCTGGGAAAAACAAAGGTCTCAATTGTGAGGATTGTTTCTCTCCAGTTTCATGATGTGCATTGTGAGGGATCCCCGGAATAGTAGCTGGTTTTCACGCAAATCTTTCTAAGGCAAAATAAGGGCATATATAAGAAGCAGGTACATCTACATAAGAAGGTAAAGTTGGACCAGTACCCAGAAAATCTTAATTTCCATTCCTAATTCTAAAGAAGAGAATTGAGAAATTCCCAGATATATATGGAAAATAGTAGCTTCAAAGAGAAAAAACAAAATAGACAATTACCATTAAGAATCAGAGATAGTCCTAAAATACCCAGCCCTTGCTTTCAAAGTTCTGATAAGTATGAATATCAGCTATGGCAGTTGAAGTAAACAATACCAGTCCTGAGAGCTGGCACTGTGGCAGAGCAGGTTAAGCCACCACCTGCTATGCCAGCATCCCATATGGGAGCCAGTTTGTGTCCTGGCTGCTCGACTTGTGATCCACCTTCCTGCTGATGGCCTGGAAAGGGTAACAGAGGATGGCCCAAGTGTTTGGGCCCCAGAACCCCTGTGAGAGACCCACATGAAGCTCCTGGCTCCTGGCTTCAGCCTGGCCCAACCCTGGGCATTGCAGCCATCTGTGGAGTGGACCAGCAGGTGGACGATCTCTCTCTCTCTCTCTCTCTCTCTCTCTCTCTCTCTCTCTCTGTAACTCTTTCAAATAGACATCTTTGCTCTACTGAAAAGAAACAAAAAGAATTCTTGGCTGAGGATAACTGAAGGGCATCAGTAGCTAAAAAAATAAATAAAAAGAACACCAGTCCTGCAATGAAATCCTTCAAATATCAGCTATCATGGCATGTTAATTGCAACTAATTGTCTATCAGATAAACAACACTGACAGTTCTTCCATCCACAAATCGCTAAGTAAATAACAGACACATAATGATCAGTGATTACCTATGTCACGTCTTTCAAAGTCTCATTGCACATCTGTTATTCAGTTCTCATGGAGACAACAAAAGACAGCAAAGTGTGTGACTGTGTGGACACCTTGTCTCCCAGGGATAAACGCATATGACATTCGACAGAAATGGATAGTAATAACAGGGAATTGGCCAATGAGGATGAAAATGATTGTGACAATTCTGGAAGTAGAATTTAAACCAAACATAAATGAAGTTATAGATGAAATAATTGATCATGGGCATGTTGGCCTTGCCAACATTTGAGAGACTCCAGATTTAAAGTCAGAGGAAGTTAGTGGAGGCAAACTTACATGAATGAGGAAGGTATAGTTGGCCTTAAATACCCAAGGGTTCACATTTATGGATTCAACCAAATGAAAATCAGAATATTTGAAGAAAAATGATGTATGTACTGAACATGTACATATATGGCCTTTTTCATGTCAATATTCCCTAGACAACACAGTATAACAACTACTAACATAGCACTTACTTTGTATTCAGTATTATAAATAATCTAGAGGTGATTTAAGCACCTGGGAGGAGAAGACATTGGTCTAGTAGTTAAGATGCCAGTTAGGAAACCTGTGTTTCACGTGAGTACCTACGTTTGACTCCTGGCTCTGGCTTCTGATTCCAGTTTCTAGCTAATGCAAATCCTAGGAGCATAGTGATTGTTCAAGTAATTAGGTTCCTGCCACCCACATGGGAGATCTAAGTTGACATCCTGGTTCCCAGCTTTTGTCCTGGCCCAGCCCCACCACAGGCATTGCAGGCTTCTGAGGAATGAAGCAGCAGATAGGAGCTCTCTCTCTCTCTCTCTCCAGCTCTCTAATAAATAAATGAAATAAAATAGTATTTAGGAAGATGTGCATAGATCATACATGAACATGACACCATTTTATGTAAGGGACTTAAGTATTCACAGGTTTTGGTGTCCACAGAGGACTCTGGAACCAATCCCTATGGATACTCAGAGATGAGAGCAGTTCTGATGAAGATGAAGATGTTGCAGCTAAATGATGCCATCAACAGACTTTATATTGATGAAAATCTAGAAATATTTCATGACATTGAGAGTATAGAGGATAAAATGTTGGACCTGATTCAACAATGACAATTCATCTAGGCATAGGAAAACATTCTTATATGATGATAAAAAGAAAGTGAGCACTTCTCAAACTATGATTGATGAGTTTTTTTAAGAAATAGAATTCTCAGTGTTATTAATGTTTTAGATGACAGTGTACTAAATATTAGTTTTACTCTTGCATTATTTGTCATTTCTCTTCATATCTATAACCCACAATAAGAGACTTTTTAATGTTTTAACAAAAGTTTACAAGTCATGGGATAACCATGATTTTCCCCATTAAGATCCTTTTGTGTGCTTTTCACTTTCATGGTCATTTTCTTGGGTCTCATGCCACTGTGCAAAGTGAGGGTCAGCTGTTCTCAGATGCTTTATTAGAAGGAAGGGCAACTACTATTTTAGAAGAAATTTAAGAAACACATTAGACAATATGATCCTGTTTCCAAGATACAAACAGTAAGAACATTCAAAGAAATTGGAACACTAATGTTCATTTAATGAAATTAAGAGGATGTTCTTTTTGGATGTGATGATGCTATTTGGTTATGCCTTTTAAAAGAGTTCTTAGAATGACATCTGCAAAGTGGCAGAATTGAAAGACTCAGGCCCTTTTTTGCCCATGGAGACATCAAATTAACAAGAGTATATGGGTGAACTTGCCTTTGTGAGAACCCCAGAAACCTGTAAAGAGGTTGCAGCATCCAAGTAAGCACAAAGCCAAGGAGAATTGCACCAGAGTGGGAGGAAAGTGTCCTGAATTCTGCTCAACCTAACCCTTCTTCTTACTCCACAAGCACAGAGAGATGGGAAGAAAACTCTTAATTCCTGGTTTTTCCCTTAGGAGAGAAAGAGAAGAAGAGTGGAACAAGAGCACACATTATAGCCTGCTGGAAGGCTGCCCCAGGGATGGGTTTCTGTCTCGCCTGACTGAGGGGACAGGTGCATAGTTTGGAGACCAGGTCTGGAACCACTGAGAACACAGGTGAGTGTAGACTGCAGTGTTGAATATAGACACCAGAGGGAGCAAGAGATTACGGAGTCCTGAGAAAATAAGAGGAAGCCCCTTTAACTGAGAAATTATGCACACAAGCCCAAAGATACCTCCCCAGAAAAGGTTGGAGTGAGTCCAACAGAATCTTTACTAATACCCACTGATGAAGCTAATCCATACATATTGGAAGATATGGCTGTTATTTCAAATGCCCAGATCCCAAAAAAAGATTACATGGCATACAAAGAAGGAAGGGAACATGGCCGAATAAAATGAACAAAATAAATCTTGGCCAGTTCTGTGGCTTAGTGGGTAAAACTGCTGCCTGCAGTGTCAGAATCCCATATGGGCGCCGATTTGAGTCCCGGCTGCTCCTCTTCCAATACAGTTCTCTATTATGGGAAAGCAGTGGAAGATGGCCCAAATCCTTGGCTCCAAGCACCTGCATGGGAGATCTGGAAGAATCTCCTGGCTCCCAGCTTTGGATAGACCCAGCTTTGGCCATTGCAGTCATTTGGGGAGTGAACCAGCAGATGGAAGACCTTTCTTTCTCTCTGCTGTCTGTAACTCTGCCTTTCAAATAAATAAATAAGCCTTAAAAACAAAACAAAACAAAAACTCTATACCCCAACCCTAAATAAATGCAGACCTATGAATTACCTGGTAAAGAATTAAAAATAACCATCATAGATCAACTCAATGAGCTAAAAGAGAAAAATAACTAAGTAACCTGCTGTGCCATAACACCACCTCACTCCTACCTTGTAACTTCTACTTAACGGAGTACTGGAAATCCCAGCCACAATGATTACACAAGGAAAAAAGAAATCTGAACTGAAAAAAAATGGAATAAAATGATCTCAGTTCACAGACGACAAGATATAATATGTAGAGAACTCTAAGGATATCACACAAAAAAAGTTAGAATTAACCAATTCAATAAAGTTAAAGCATACAAAATTAATACAAATATTAAGTACATTTCTATATACTGAAAATAATAATATGAAATAGAAACTAAGGGTTGGTATTTTGGTATAGCACATTAAGCTGCTGCTTGCAACGTTGCCATTCCATATTAAAGCACCAGTTACCAATCCTAGCTGCTCTGCTTCTGGTCGAGCTCCTTGATAATCCACCTGAGAAAGCAGCAGCAGATGGCCCGATTATTTGGGCCCCTGACACCCAAATGGGAGACCCAGGTGGAATTCCTGGTTCCTGGTTTCATCCTGGCCCAGCCCCAGCTGTTGTGGCCATTTAGGAGTGAACCAGCAGGTGGAAGATTTCTCTCTCTGTGTTGTTCTGCCTGTCAAATAAATCAATAAATCTTTAAAATTTATGCTGGTGCTGTGTCGTAATGGGTTAAGCCACCGCCTGCAGTGCTGGCATTGCATGTGGGTGCCAGTTTGAGTCCTGGCTGCTCTGCTTCCGATCTAGCTCTCTGTTATGGCCTGGGAAAGCAGTGGAAGATGGCCCAAGTCCTTGGGCCTCTGCACCCACGAGAGAGACCCGGAAGAAGCTCCTGGCTCCTGATCGGCACAGCTCCAGCCGTTGTGGCCAACTGGGGAGAGAACCAGCAGATGGAAAACCTCTCTTTCTGCCTCTCCTTCTCTCTCTGTGTAACTCTGACCTTCAAATAAAATAAATAAATCTTTAAAAAAAAAAAACTATTTAAACAACAGAAATAAAGTACCTGGAAAAATTTATGTATGCATAACAACCATATGGAGAAAATTAAACTTCATTAAAAGGCATGAACAAAAACAGAAATCCCATTTTTTTTTAAACTTTTATTTAATGCATATAAATTTCCAAAGTACGACTTATGGATTACAATGGCTTTCCCCCCATACCGTCCCTCCCACCCACAACCCTCCCCTTTCCCACTCCCTCTCCCCTTCCATTCACATCAAGATTCATTTTCGATCATCTTAATATACAGAAGATCAGCTTAGTATACATTAAGTATGGAAGAAATCCCATTTTAATGGATAGAAAGACAAACAGTAAAGGCCAGTGCTGTGGTGCGGCAGGCTTCTCGTGATGCTGGTCTCCCATACCAGAGGGCCAGTTTGAGTCCTGGCTGCTCAGCTTTTATCCAGCTGCCTGCTAATGTGCCTGGGAAGGCAGTGGATGATTGCCCAAGTACCCGGGCCCCTGTCACCAGGTGTGAGAACCAGATGCAGTTTCTGGCTCCTGGCTTTGAACTGGCCTTGCCCTGGTCATTTTAGCCATTTGGGAAGTAGACCAGCAGTTGGAGGATATCTCTCTGTCACTCTGTCTTTTGAATAAATTTTCAAAAATTGTTTAAAAAAAGAAACTAAAAGAAAAATAAAATTTATGATTGTACCAAAAAGAATAAAATACTTAGGAATAAACTTAACAAGGCACAAAATACTATAAAACATGGCTAAAAGAAATAAAAAGAAGGGCTAGTGCTGTGGTGTAGTAGGCTAAGCCTTTGCCTGCAGTGCTGGGACTTTATATGGGTGCCGGTTCATGGCCTGGCTGCTCCTCTTCCAATTCAGCTGTCTGCTATGATCTGGGAAAGCAGTGGAAGATGGCTCAAGAGCTTAGGCCCTGCACCCACATGAGAGACCTGGAAGAAGCTCCTGGCTTTGGATGGGCCCAACTCCAGCTGTTACGGCCATTTGAGGAGTGAACCGGTGGATGGAAGACCTTTCTCTGTGTCTCCCTGTCTCTCTCTGTAACTCTACCTCTCACATAAATATATCTTTATTTAAGCCAAAAAAAAGGGAGATATAAATGGAAAAATATTTCATGTTAATGGATTGAAAGAGTTAATATTGTCACCCTATCAATAACCACCTAAAGTGACCTACAAATTCTACATAATACACATCAGAATTTCAACGACAATTTTTGTGGAAATAGGAAAAGTTCATATGGGATCTCAAGGGACCCTGAATGACTAAAGCAACTCTGAAAAAGAACAGAGCTGGAACACTCACACTGTGTGATTTCAAGACATATTACAAAGTCATAATTATCAAAGCAGTGTTAAAGCAGCAAAAGACAGATAAATAGACCAATGGGATAGAATAGAGAGCACAGAAACAAATCCTCACGTATCCAAAGACTCAACACAGGTGTCCAGATCATTGAATTGGGAAAAGACCATCTGTCCAATATATAATTTGGGAAAACTGGATATTCATATGCAAAAAAATCAAATGGGCCCCTTGCACCACATATAAACATTACAACACACATACATTACTCTTACCTTTTACCATATATGAAAATTAATGCAAACTGGATTAAAGATCTAAGACCTAAAACTATAAAATTCCTAGGAGAAAATATAGGAGAAAACCTTCATGGAATTAAATTTGGATATGGATATGGCACCAAAAGCATAGACAACAAAAGCAAAAATGACAAATAGAACTAATCAAACTTTAAAAAAATTTTCTGTGTATTGAAGGAAACAATCAAAAGAATAAAAAGGCAACCTATAGAATGGGAGAGAATACTTGTAAATCATACATCTGATAAAGGATTAATATCCAAAATATATAAGAAACTCATAAAATGCAACAGCAATGGAAACAACTCAACTTAAAAATGAGTAAAGGGGGCCGGCGCTGCGGCTCAATAGGCTAATCCTCCACCTAGCGGCGACACCGGGTTCTAGTCCCGGTCGGGGCGCCGGGTTCTTTCCCGGTTGCTCCTCTTCCTGTCCAGCTCTCTGCTGTGGCCCAGAAAAGCAGTGGAGGATGGCCCAAGTGCTTGGGCCCTGCACCCGCATGGGAGAACAGGAGAAGTACCTGGCTCCTGCCTTCGGATCAGCGTGGTGCGCCGGCCGCAGCACGCCAGCCATGATGGTCACTGGAGGGTGAACCAACGGCAAAAAGGAAGACCTTTCTGTCTGTCTCTCTCACTATCCACTCTGCATGTTAAAAAAAAAAAAAAAATGAGTAAAGGGGCCGGCACTGTGGCGTACCAGGTAAAGCCGCTGTCTGCAGTGCTGACATCCCACATGGGCACCAGTTCTAGTCCTGGCTGCTCCACTTCCAATTCAGCTCTCTGCTGTGGCTGGTGAAAGCAGAAGATGGCCCAAGTGCTTGGGCCCCTTCACCTGCGTGGGAGACCCAGAGGAAGCTCCTGGCTTTGGATTAGCACAGCTCTGGCTGTTCCGGCCAATTGGGGAGTTTGACACTCTCTCTCTCTCTCTCTCTCTCTCTCTCTCTGCCTCTTCTTCTCTCTGTAACTCTTTCAAATAAATAAATAAATAAATCTTTTTTTAAAAAAATGAGTAAAGGACTTGAATAAACGTTTCTCCAAAGATGATATAGAAATAGCATCAAACATGCAAAAAGATGCTCAATTTCACTAATTATTAGAGAAATGTAAATCAAAACCACAGTGAGATATCACCTTGTATCAATTAGGATGGCTGCTAAAAAAAAAAAAAGAGGTTGAAAATAAGTGTTGATAAGGAAATGGAGAAACTGGAACAGCAATATGAATATACTTACTACAACTTAACTGTTTATTTCTTTAACAGATGTATTTATTTGAAAGCAGTGACACAGAGAAGAGATCAATCTTCATCTGCTGGTTCACTCCCTAAATGCCCACAACAGCCAGGGCTGGACCAGCCCAAAGCCAGGAGCCTGGAACTCCATCCAAATCTCTCATGAGGGAGGCAGTAATCTAAGTCCTTGGGCCATTTGCTGTCTTCTCAGGTGCATTAGCAGGAAGCTGGACAGCAAACAGAGGAGCCTGGACTTTGAACCTGCTCTCTGATATGGGATGTGGGCTTCCCATGCAGCTTAACCAGCTGCACCACAACACCTACCCCAAATTGTTTCTCTCAGATTTAGACACACACACACACACACACACACACACACACAAAAAAAAAAGTATGAGTAAAATACAAGGTCTAGAATTTGCTTCAAAATAATCTGAAGGTTGGTTGAGGGAGTGGAGCCATACATGAATTAAGACCAGCACCACCAATCCTCAAAGCCGAGTGGGTTCATTATGCCAGTCTCTCTTATTTCTGTGTTTGAAATTTTCCATCATAAGGGAGTTTTTTAAATATCCAGTAAGATGATCAACATGAAAAATAAATGACTTAGACATGGATGAGAGGGACCGGCACTGTGGCGCAGCGGGTTAACGTCCTGGCCTAAAGCGTGGGCATCCCACATGGGTGCTGGTTTGAGTCCTGGCTGCTCCACTTCTAATCCAGCTCTCTGCTATGACCTGGGGAAGCAGTACAGGATGGCCCACGTCCTTGGGACCTTGCACCTGCGTGGGAGGTCTGGAGAGGTTCCTGGCTCCTGGCTTCGGATCGGCACAGTTCTGGCCGTTGTGGCAGATTGGGGAGTGAACCATTGGATGGAAGACCCCTCTCTCTCTCTCTCTCTCTGCCTCTCTTCTCTCTGTGTAACTCTGACTTGCAAATAAATAAATAAATCTTTTTTTTTTTTTAAAGTGGATGAGAAAGTCAAGGACATTTCCCAGGATATATCATAGAGAAGACTAAGAGAATGCATAAAAGAAAGGTGAGGGGCATTCAGTAAGTTTAGGAGATCATACAATCAAAAGGAGCCCCAGAAAGAGGAATAAATAAATACAGGTCAGGGCTGAAATAATGGGGTATGTCTTGTATATCAAACTGATGTCACTACATGCCCACTAGTAGCAGGAATATAAATCAGAACAGTCAGTTGAGGGCATCAGTTTAGTGGTGTTTCCTGAAATTTAGAATTCCCATGTTGTATTAGTGACTTTTTTTTTCAATTCTCTTTATATACAGAAGATCAGTTTAGCATACACTAAGTAAAGATTTCAACAGTTTGCTCCCACACAGAAACATAAAGTGAAAAATACTGTTTGAGTACTAGTTATAGCATTAAATCTCAATGTACAGCACACTAAGGACAAAGATCCTACATGAGGAGTAAGTGCACAGTGACTCCTGTTGTTGACTTAACAAATTGACACTCTTGTTTATGGCCTCAGTAATCACACTAGGCTCTTGTCATGAGCTGCCAAGGCTATGGAAGCCCCCTGAGTTCACTGACTCTGATCATATTTAGACAAGGCCATGGTCAAAGTGGAAGTTCTCTCCTCCCTTCAGAGAAAGGTACCTCCTTCTTTGATGACCCATTCTTTCCACTGGGATCTCACTCGTGGAAATCTTTCATTTAGGTTTTTTTTTTTTTTTCCCCAGAGTGTCTTGGCTTTCCATGCCTGAAGTATTAGTGAACATTTAATTCTTTCTTTAAAATACCCTAGAAAAATATTCATACATGTGCACATTGTACTTTAAAATGTTCTTGAATAAACAACTCTCTATTTTTTAATATCAGCCACTATATGAACATATTTACAATGCAATCACAACTTAGAAATGCTCCTTCCAGTAATATATCCTATAAATATAGCTGAGTCTCCCACAGGGGCATCATGGACCCAATCACTAGAGTAATCACCTGCTACTTCCCAGGAAGTGTATTAGCAGGAAGCTGGATCAGAAACAGAGCCAAGACTCAAACTCAGGCACTCAGATATAGGATGCAGGTGTCCCAAGTGATGACTTAAAAAAAAATTTTTATATAACTAAGAAGTATTGACTATATATTATAAACATTTATATGTACATTAAAAGAGCTAGAGAATATTAATACTATTTTGGGTGAGTTGTTTTAAACTTAATGAAAAAAGATAACCAAAATACATAAAATGAAAATAGCAGTTTACAAATCAAGATGTATAAGATTCAATTCTCTAATTATGAATCTAATTCAGTATGAAAACAAAATATGCCTAGGATGAAGGAAATTAGGATAGATGTAGCTCTGCTTACTTTTCAAGAGAAAACTTTGCCTTTGCCAGGTTCTCTAGCATACAGTTAGACCTGCTGGTCCCTTTTGGAGGATGTAATTAGAAAAACCATGCCCCTGGGGATTCAAATATACTCAGTGTCCTCACAGCTTACTCCAATCAATGCCATCAGCCAGCTAATGCACCATGTTCCGTAGAAATCAACATCCAGTGCAAGAAACCTATAGCCTTAGCAAATCTTGGTTTGGTTGGAAAACCTCTCCCAGAGACAAGGAGACACCTATATACACATTTGAGACAGACAATTATTAGTATCTCTGCTTGGCACCTAGGAACTGAGGCTCGAAGCTGTTCAGTAACTACCATGCCCTCATATCCAGGCACTACACCTGGAATGAGGTGGTTGCACAGCCAGGGATTCCCACTTCTTCATCCTCTTGTGTGTTCATTTTACACCCACAAAACACACACAGGCACTCTAGGGATGTCAGATGAAGAAATCTGATCCAGCAGTGAACACTCAGAGGTGTCTGTTTCCTCCATGGTTGCTAGGGCACATTTCTAAAACAGAAGCTGAGCTCTGCGCAAAGAAGTAAGGATTAGAGGTATTCCACCTTCCACTCTCTTTTAACTTCCACTGAAGGAACTTTTAAATGACTGTGCTCATTTATATTCCTATCAGAAGTACAGTAAAATCCATTCCATATATTAAAAAAAAAACTCATTATTTTATAATGAAGAGCTTTGTAACAGCAGTCAGGATCATTGGCTTCTTTATCACTAACCTAGCTGTACTTCCAGTATTGCAGAGGTCTTGTTAGAGAGCATCTTCCCCAAATGGATCCAACAGCTAGAACCCCAAAACTCTACTTGGATCTCCCATACGGATGGCAACAGCCCAGGTTCTATCATGTGATGCCTCCCAAGATGCCTTAGCAGGAAGCTCTATCTGAAGCAGAGGAGTCAGGACTTGAACCAGCACAACAGAATGTGATGTGCGTGTCCCAAGCAAGTGGCCTAATCAGCTGCATCACACCCATGCCTCCAAGTTTGCGGAATTTAAGATAACAGCAATTCCCCAAATTTTAAGTGTTGCATTAGACTCTCAAGGTACTACAGTTTAAATCTAACTCGCTCAACTACATTTGTGCATTCAACTGCTAAAATTCATAAATACATTAAAATTATCAAGCTATTTTTTTAGCTTACTAACGCAGATTTCTCACATATGTTTTATGGTCAGAAGCGGTTTTGTTGGCATAGTGAGTAAAGCCACCTCCTGCAGTCCCAGCTACTCCTCTTCCAATCCAGCTCTCTGTGACCTGGGAAACGAAGTAGAAGATGGTGTAAGTGGTTGGGCCCCTGTGAGAGACCTGGAAGAGGCTCCAGGCTCCTGGCTTCGGATCTGCCCATCTATCTCCAGGTGCTGTGACCATTTGTGGAGTGAACACCAGCGGACAGAAGAGCTCTCTCTGTGTAACTCTGCCTTTCAAACAAATAAAGTCTTTAAAAAAAAAAAAAAAGTGGCTTTGTTTCCAAGAAACCAAGATCAGCTCTCAGGATACAAAGTGTTCCAAAGACTTCTAATTGATCATTAATTAAAATAACCTTGTAGGTAGTCTACAGCAGCACATCAAAAAGCTCATGGAAAAGTAGAATTTATTTTGGTACAATAACTTTTGAAACTCATGCTTACTTTTCCACAATGCACATTTCCTGCAAACCTTCTAAAGATCCCTCCTTAGGTAATGCACTCTCTAGTTTAAAGAACACTTAAGAGTTGTTAAAGGACAGATCGGCCAAGTGGGTCCTGACATTTGACTAATGAAAACTCTTTCACAAATTCTGGATGAGTTAAACAAAGGAGACCAGCCTCACTATTAAACAGGAATAGGTCACTGCAGGCCTCAGGAACTTAGACCCATTTGTATAAATTTTTTTTTAAATTTATTTGAAAGTCAGTTACAGAGAGAAGCAGAGAGGTCTCCTGTCCACTGGTTCACTCCCCAGTTGGCTGCAACAGCCAGAGCCGCGCTGATCCGAAGTCAGGAGCTTCTTCCAGGTCCCCCACGTTGGTGCAGGTGCCCAAGCTCTTGGGCCATACTCCGCTGCTTTCTCAGGTCACAGAACTGGATAGGAAGTGTAGCAGTCACCTGAAATGGTGCCCATACGGGATGCTGGCACTGCAGTCAGCTGTTTTTACCTGCTGCCCCACAGCACCGGCTGGCCCATGTGTAAATCTTTTTTTAAAAATTGAGGGCTGGGGCTGGCATTGTGGTGTGCTGGATAAGGTCACTGCCTAATAGTGCTAGCATCCCATACGGACACTGGTTTGAGTTCTGGCTGCTCCTCTTCCAATCCAACTCTCTGCTATGGGCCTGGGAAAGCAGATGGCCCAAGCTCTTGGGCCCCTGCACCCACTTGAGACCCAGAAGCTCCAGGCTTTTGATTTTGCATGGGTGCAGCTCTGGCCACTGCAGCCATGTGGGGAGTTTACCAGCAGATGGAAGACCTCTCTGCCTTATCTATAATCTTTAAATATATACACATATAGATTTGAAAGTCACTCACTGATGTACTTCCCAAACAGCCCCTACAGTTAGGTCTGATCAATCCCAAAACTTGTCAAGTACTTGTCTGCCCAAGTACTTGGAACCATTATCTGCTGCCTTCTCGTGCGCATTAGCAGGAAGCTAGCGGGGCCACCTCTCCAAGTAGTCAGCCTAACAAGTGGCTACTTTACTTGCTCCACCACACTGGCCTTTATCTCCTCGGGATTTATGACCCAAAGTTTTCACTGTTCCAAGTTTTATTAACTTGTTAATTCAGTTTAAACCACTGAGTTAACCTCAAAAAAACTTCCCCTCAAGAAAACTAATAGAAATACATAAAGGATACTCATGCCAAAATGTTACTTGCTTAAAGAAACATTGAGAGCCATCTTCTGGATCTGCACTAGAATGGGATCCCTATCATTTTCACATTAATGTAAAAATGCAGTGCAGAAGCCTAGCAAACCATGCTTACCATTGTGCCAATATAGGTTTGGCCAAATTAAGTCTGACACACCTTAGAGATCTAAGGAGTATACAGAGCAAACCCTACCCAGATAAATCCCAGATAAAGGTGGCATTACCTTCCTATCACCTCTTTAGAATCTGACATTGAGTGACAATCCCAAACACTCCCAGCATGCAGTGGCCATTTAACCTAGGGGTTATGACGGAATACCTGCATTCAACAGTGCCTGGGCTTGACTGGCTTCTGACTCCAGAAACCCTGGTGGGAAACCAGGATTGAGTTCCTGGGCTCAGCCTAGCCCTGGATGCTGGAGACACTTTGGACAATAAAGGATCAAGATGGGAGCACTCCAATTTTGAAAGACAGGACTCCCGGTACAGTGGCATAGTGGGTTAAAAGCCGCCACCTGCGGTGCCAGCATCCCATATTGGTGCTGGCTCGAATCCTGGCTGCTCCTCTCCTGATACAGCTCTCTGCTATGGCCTGAGAAAGTACAAGATGGCCCAAGTCCAATGGCCCCTGCACCTGCATGGGAGACCTGGAAGCTCGTGGCTCCTGACTGGCACAGCTCCAACAGTTGTAATCATCCGGGGAGTGAACAGTGGATGGAAGACCTCTCTGTGTAACTTTCAAGTAAACATAAATCTCTTAAAAAAAAAAAAAAAAAAAAAAAAAGACAAGTCCTCGCTCTATCATTCCAGAAACCTCTGACAAGACCTCCTAGAGCACTTTGTAACAAATCTTATCTTCTTTGGCAGGACCTCAGACATTAGGACATTTTTTCAGCAAGGTTTCAACATGCAGCCACAACTACACATTGTCACACTGCACCAACTCACCAATGGTAATGTCTACGTACTATCCAGTTGATTTTTTTTCAAATGACTGAAATAAAGTCAAAGGTAAACAAGCTGGTTTAGCTGCCTCTAGGAAACATTAGAATGGCCCACTGTAGAGTATCCATCAATCATTTCACTTTAAAAGCAGCATAAATTTCATAGCACATTTGCTTATATCCCTTAATGCCAGGATCCTAAATAAAAGTCCACAAAATTTAACAAGTGGTAGTCAATTTATTAAAACAGTCGGTTGGCTTAGGCATCTGCAATGGTGACTTCAACTTCCACTCCCGGCTCAATGCTGATGGAAGTGATCTGTTTCACAATCTCAGAAGGGCTGTGCAAGTCAATGAGCCGTTTATGGATTCGCATCTGGAAGCGGTCCCATGTCTTAGAACCTTCACCACAAGGGGTTTTTCTTGTAGTGATTCGCAGTGTCTGCAACAGAGGAAACCAAACGTTGAGAACACGTGCAAGACAATTACTTTGGAGTATTCCTTTGGAAAATGCTCTGTATTAACAGGTGTTCAGACACCATCAATTCAAACGACCATGTCTAACCTCACCCAGCCAAGACAGCACCTTGGGACAAAGCCTCTAGCTGTTACACACACAAGGAAAACAGCTCCCTCAACAGCCACTGCTGAACATCGGTTACTTCCAACAGTTTTTGATTGTACTATCAGCATTTGGCAGCCAAATCCCTTAAAGGGCAAGAGGTCAGAAATCATGCAAAGATGAGAAGCAGCTCTTAAAGAGTGTCCTTTGGATTCATTTTACCTTGGTAGGCATCCGAACAGGTCCTTTCACTTTCAGATTCTTCTCCTTTGCTCCTCTGATCAAGTCAGCACACACTACAAGAAAAAAAACACCTTTCAGTTCACTCCCAACACTTGAAGTCAGCCGAACAACTCCCGTTTCAGCTGGCTCAGAATAGCGTATTAAGTTATCACCATAATTCAACACAGTTGTATCTCCTCATCGCCAGCTTCCGGTTACAGTGCCGAAGCGTGGATGCCCCACATTCATCGGGACAAACGTGCTATTTTGCAACATACGGGAGCTGCATAACTATTTCATTAACTTAATGCTGTATTTCGACAACTATTCTGAAATAAAACGTTTTCTTTTAAAAACGCACGGTGTCAATAACCAGAACATTCTTAGGCTAAGCTCAGCCACTTGCAACTTTGCTGCTTCGAGTCAATTTTGCGTATTACCGGATCAACCCCCCCCCCCCCTTTTTTGCACTGACCCTTCTCCAGGGACTTGACGTTGCGACTGGTCAGGGTGATCCTAATTCGGTGAATGGCCACCTCTGGTTCCACGGGTGTCTTTCCGGTGTCTTTAAAAGCCTGTCAGCACACAGTGAGGAAGTACGTACGTCAGAAGCCGCCCCGCACTTCTGGAAAAAAGCTTCACCCAGAAGCTCCCCGGGTCCGCCCACCCTCGCTGGAACCATCGGACTGCATAAATAAGCTAGTCCTCACCGCCTCCCTCCACCCCAGCGGAGCACGCGATCCGGGCCCGAGTCCCGCCGGCGTCTCGAGCCGCGTGGCGCCGCCGCTCGTCTCACCATGGCTGCGGCACGGCTTCCTGACCGACTTGTTCCTCGGCGAGAGCGAACAGCGGTGAGTCAGGAGCAGGAGCGGGCGCAAACACGCTCCGCACCTAAGGCTACCGCGTCGTCTTCAGAAAGAAGGACGTGAGGCCTGAGTGGCGCTTATATAGCACCACCGCATCCGGGTCCCACATACCCCGGAAGAGGAACTTTCTCGCGGGCTCTGGAGGCGGCCGCGAGGGACCGCGCTGGAGCACCCACATGGAGTTGGCGGGAAAGGTGCAGCTGCGCGCGCCCCCTATCGGTGAGGCGGAGTCAGTGCCCCGCGTGGTGGGGTCCCCGCCAGGTTGGCAGCCCGGACACTCAGAGATGACAGAGGACAGTGAAATCTGAGAAACTCCTGTCTGATTCACCTTGTGGCAAAGTGTAGACAAGCTCTGTGGTTGTGCAAATTTTGCCTCCCATACGGACCAAATCGCTCGTTGATCTCTGAGCAAGGGGATAACATTTCTGTTTAACCAACATGGGCCTTGGGCGAAATGTTTTTGATCAGCTGGACATATAACGTTTAATAGTAGAAGACAGTTATTTTTCAAAGGCAGAAATGTTCTTTTGTAATATTTCAACGTATGTCTTCCTGGACCAGCAGAAGCATGTAGATGTTTCAGGGAAGCCCCTGAACTTGGCTTCTTCTCCCTCAGAGAAAAGGAAGGTGGCAATGCCAGGCTGCGCACTGTCCAGGGCTGGAGTCTGTTGGACCTGGAGGTGCAGCCGGGGGCCCGGATGGGCGCCTGGGATTTTTTTTTTTTTTTTTTAAGACTTTATGGCCGCTGAGCTGATACATAGCCAGGAGCCAGGAGCTACTTCTGGGTCTCCCACGCAGGTGCAGCACTTGGGCCATCTTCCACTGCTTTCCCAGGTTATAGCAGAGAGCTGGATCGGAAGAGGAGCACCTGGGGCACGAACCTGTACCCATATGGATAGCCAGCTGCAGGCAGAGGCTTAACCTATTACACCACAGCACCAGTGGCGGCTCCGGTGCCCAGTTCTTAATGTTATCTACTCTCTCTTTGGATAAAGAAATATGGGACAAGATCTGAATGAGTTCTTAATACTGAACATCTACTAATAATCAAACATACGACAAAGTACCCTGCACAGCCCAGAGTAGTGGAACGATCCATGCATCAGGGAGAGACAGCCTCGATGTGAAAGCCCAGTTGAATAGCAGGAAATGGCTGCCATGAACTTTGCACAGAAGGAACAGTGAATAATCTCACCTTATTTCCCAGGTTGAGCTCTGAGCCAAGACTTATGTGCTCACACACAATCACACAAGCAACTGGTAAGGGCAGGGCTCTGCCAGCTCCAATCACAGGTCTTCTTCTTCTTCTTTTTTTTTTTTTTTCTGAAGATTCATTCATTTATTTGAAAGCCAGAGTTAGAGAGAGAGGAGAGGTAAAGAGAGAGAGAGGTCTTCCATCTGCTGGGTCACTCCCTAGTTGGCTGCAACGGCCGGAGCTGGGCCAATCTGAAGCCAGGAGCTTCTTCCGGGTCTCCCACACAGGTGCAGGGGCCCAAGGACTTGGGTCATCTTCTACTGCTTTCCCAGGCCATAGCAGAGAGCTGGATCAGAAGTAAAGCAGCCGGGACTAGAACTGGTGTCCATATGGGATGCCGGCATGGTAGGCGGCGGCTTTACCCGCTAGCTACCACAGCGCTGAACTCTACAGGTCTTTCTTGAGCTGCCTTTTCTATTCCTTGAGGAGGGGAAATTATACTTGAAACTCATCAAATGATAGCACTGACTGACTTGGCGATAACTAGACATGGCTCATAACTGACTTTGATTTACAAAGGTCACACACACCTGCGCACACATACACACACACACTAGGTTTTGATCCCACTTAAGAGAAAACTGAAAAGTTAAAATGTGACTATTTTCTAGTTTCACTTTTTAAAGTGTAATCCACTGGTCCTAAAATTCCTTTAGTGGAATTTGCAGTAGAAAATCTGAACGCCTGTATTCTTGTTTTACAGGTTGTGACCTGAATCAGTCTCATCACGCAGGACTTTAACTTACCAGTATGGCTGTAGCAGACAAAAATGCCATTGCCCAGTTCCCTGAGAGGTGTGTGCACCTCACAGCAGTCTTTGTGTTTCACTAGTTCTCCGAGGACACGCAGAGACTCCAAGAGGACTTGGGGAATACGAATGTAATATTTTTCAGTAACAAATCTGGCATTACCCTTGAAGTGCTTGAGGAAATGGTGAACCAGTTAACATCCTGGACCATAAAAAAGGAATCTCAGTGTAGAAAAAGGCAAACTATGGCCCTGCACTATGGGAACAATGGTTGATGTGACTGGAATGAAGGAAACAGCAAGTTTAGGTAATAGTAGATAAGCATAATGTAAAACATTTCTATTTTTAAGAAAACTGTCTAAAGGTTCCTTTAAAAATTAAAAATAAACTAACTACTGTGTGACCCAGCAATCCCACTTCTGAGTATTTATGCCAAGAATTGACATCGACATGTTGAAGAGACTTTTGTACTCCCATGTTCACTGGAGCACTCCTCACTTTGGGCAAGAAATGCAAGCAATCTCATTGTCCATCAATGGATGAGTGGATAAAGAAAAAATGTGCCATATGTGTAATGTAACAGCATTCACTCTTCAAAGAGAGGGAAACTCTATAATGCGTGACAACATGGATGAGGTTGGAGAACATTGTATTTTAGTTAAATAAGCCATGCACAGAAGATAAATATTGTGTGATCTTACTTATTTGTAGAATCTAAAAAAAGGTCAAACTTACAGAAGCAGAAAGCACAGGAGTAGTTAACAGGGATGGGGAAGATTAGGAAGATATTAGGGGGAAAGTTGCTATCTTAAAGTGTATTGGTTTAAGTTTCAGACATTTTATTGCATTTTTCTCTTGAAAATTAGCAGCTGCTGTGGTCCTCAAACTTCTTTTTTTTCCAAAGATTTATTTATTTATTTGAAAGTCGGAGTTATACAGAGAGAAAAGGAGAGACAGAAAGAGAGAAAGAGATCTTCCATCCTCTGGTTCACCCCCCAATTGGCCGCAATGGCCGGAACTGCGCCAAGGAGCTGCGCCAATCCAAAACCAGGAGCCAGGAATTTCTTCCAGGTCTCCCACGTAGGTGCAGGGGCCCAAGGACTTGGGCCATCTTCTACTGCTTTCCCAGGCCACAGCAGAGAGCAGATTAGAAGTGGAGCAGCTGGGACTGCCCATATGGGATGCTGGCACTGCAGGACAGGGCTTTAACTCGCTGCACCACAGTGCTGACCCATATATATGTCTTTTTGAAATATGGGCTCATAACCTGTGTATGGGTTGCTAAGCAGCCTTATTTGCAGCATATTGAGGAGTATAATTTCAATTTCTATTTATGTAAAGTTTGATTATGTGATATAAATATAATATATAATTCTGCAAAATCCTTTTTAACGGTTGTATGATCATGAATTGCATGATTGTCCTTCATATTTTGTTGATCCACTCTTCTGCTTTTTGACATTTTGGTTTGTTTGCTTTCCATTTTCCCCTCTTGCAAACAATTCCATGAGATTCATGAGTACACTCCAGGACTTCTCAGTCTCAGTTCAGGTGACATTTGGGAGCACAGAACTTTTGTCATGAGAGGCTTTCCTGTGCATTGTAAGATGCTGAGTGACATCTCTGGTCTCTGCCATCAGAGGCTACAGCAAACCCTCCCTCGAACTGTGACATTCACCCGAGTCTCCAGACTCTGTCAAAGGTCCCATCTTGCAAGAATCACCCACCACTCCCGGCTGAGAGCCACTCTTGTAGATGAATGCTTTATCTCAGCCTTAGATCAATCACTGGCATCCTCAGCCCTTGATGATTTTAATCAAAGAATAGCCTGTTTGAAATACTTTGCTATTATGTCAGTTGCTCTCTGGGAAGGTCATAGACAGAGGCAAATAGATACTTCCACCAGCAATGCAATTGAAAAAGTAAACTAAATATACATTTCATGTTAAACTTAAAATATTCCTAAAACGGTTATGAAAAGTATGTTGTTAATCTCCCTCTCTGTAGCCTTTCTTCACTGCTCTTCTGATAATTTGTTTTGGAATCTTCTTGGGGAGACTTGCTTTGCAATCATTTGCGTGGCTCCCTGCACCGCCATCTACTGGTCATTTACTGCAATGACTGTATGATACCGTTTCTTTCCAAAGCAGCCGTCAAAAATTACTTAATGGGTGGTCCTCAGGTATACATTTATAAATAACTAATAAAAGCAAGCTGTCAAATGAGTGTGGATGTGTCTGCTAAGATACGATTTTATTTGCAGAATTTTGGTTCTAAATAAAAAAGTTTTATGTTGAACCTCCTCAGTCTGAAACTTAAAGATAAAAACCAAAGAGAGTCTAAAGCTTTCTCTTGTGGTTACCCGTGTTGTATAAGTCGGGGAGTGGAATATGGAGGCAGGTCCTTGTGGCTTCTTTGGATTACATGTGAGGACTTAAAACAGTACATGGGGGACCAGTACTGTGGAGTAATAGGCTAAGCCTCTGTCTGTGGTGCCAGCATCCCATATGGGTGCCAGTTCGTATCCCAGCTGCTCCTCTTCCAATCCAGCTCTCTGCTATGGCCTGAGAAAGCAGTGGAAGAAGGCCCAAGTGCTTGGGTCCTAGCAACTGCTTGGGAGACCCAGAAGAAACTCCTGGCTCCTGGCTTTGGATTGGCTCAGCTCCAGCCTTTGAAATCAATTGAGGAGTGAACTAGCAGATGGAAGACCTTTCTCTCTGTCTCTCCCTTTCTCTGTGTGT
This sequence comes from Oryctolagus cuniculus, assembly GCF_964237555.1. NCBI lineage: Eukaryota > Metazoa > Chordata > Mammalia > Lagomorpha > Leporidae > Oryctolagus > Oryctolagus cuniculus. The sequence goes on from NC_091437.1 coordinate 81,321,026, forward strand.
AACTCTACCTCTCAAATAAATAAATAAATCTTTAAAAATATAAAGCAGTACACGGCATGTAGTTGTAGCTAGCACTGTTGGCAGTGCTCTCTATCCATGTCCGTGTCAGTCGTTTTGACTCACCTATTAGCCCTAGGACATAAGTGCCATTATCCATACTCTCTTTACGAGGATGTTGAAGCTAGGTGACCTGCCCAAGGTCTCAGGAACAGCCAGTGTTGGAACTTGTGCAGCCTAAATCTCACGTCCACAGCGTCAGCCTCATGTCTCACCATCAGTGTATGTTCTCATTCATCCTCATCACTGGCAGTGGGACTATGTCTCAGAAATGTAAAATCCTATTGTGTTGTTATGCAGCATAGGACGCTTTATATATTTCACTGTATAGTATTCCCCTTTATCCTTGAAGGTAAATTGTAAAACCTCTAGTGCATGTCTGAAACCGCAGCTGCTACCAAACCCTATGTATCATTTTTTCTCTATAATACATACCTATGATAAAGTTCGAACTATAAGTTAGCCACAGTATGACAGTAGCAGTAGTCATCAATTATAAAAGAGAACACCAGGAGAAGTTACGCGAATGTGGTCTCTGTCTCTCAGAGTAACTTACTGTGCTCGGCTCGTTCCTCTTGTGATGATGTGAGGTGGTGCAATGCCTGTGTGATGAGATGGGATGAGGTGAGACACTGCACTGTGACACAATGTTAGGCCTCTGCTGACCTTTCTGACAGTACATTAGAAGGAGGAGCATCTGCTTTGAGTGATTCTGGATTGTTTTCCATCTATTATGTTTGTGTCATGGTTGCAACTGCAGAAAGTAAAACACAGATTAAGGGTGGTTTACTGCAGTTGAGATCAGAAATGTTACTGAGTTGCTACAGGGTCTTCATTTAAGGTAGAAGGCTATTATTAAGCTTTAACTAGTCAAGACCAGTTAGCTCTGTAAGCTCACTGGAATCACTTCAAGGGCCAGTGCTGTGGCGCAGCAGGTTAAAGCCCTGGTCTGAAGCACAGGCATCCCATATTGGCGCTGGTTCTAGTCCCGGCTGTTCTACTTCCGATCCTGCTCTTTTCTATGGCCTGGGAAAGCAGTAGAAGATGACCCAAGTCCTTGGACCCCTGCAACCGCATAGGAGACCTGGAAGAAGCTCCTGGCTCCTGGCTTCAGATTGGTTTAAACTACAAATAGTGGTGATCTGTTATTCAACAATGGACAACTAACGTGCTGTAGAGACACAACATTTTTTATACTGCTGAAATCAGATGATAATGATTATCTAGGAGTCTCAAAATGACAACCCAAGGCAGTATGTGATCAGTTAGTCCTTAACTGCTTCACCCTGCTCTTGTGGTGAACACAGCATTACAGGCTGATGGTGTAAGAGATACTCAGCCTTCGGAGTTCCCTGCTTACCCACCAAGAGCATGGAGTCTGCACTTCTTCATACACATGAGGTATAGGTTGGTTGTCTCTGCTAACTGCACAGAATACAGAGAGGTGGCCTCAAAGTTGTTTCAATACCTCCATTTGTTGCAGCCATTTTGGGAGTGAACCAGTAGAAGGAAGATATCTCCCTTCCTCTCCCCCTTCCTCTCTCTCTCCCTCCACCTCTGAGGCTCTGCTTTTCAAATAAATAAATATTTTAAAAAATAGTTATAAAGCCAAATGCATACTTACAGTTCAAAGACTCTCCATTTGTGGGGCCAGCATTGTGGCGTAGCAACGCTGGCATCCTATATGGGTGCCACTTCAAATCCCAGACGCTCCACTTCTGCTCCAGCTCCCTGCTATTGTGCCTGGGAAAGCAGCAGAAAATGGTCCAAGTACTTAGGCCCCTCACATGGAAGACCTAGTTGAAGCTCCTGCTCCTGGCTTTGGCCTGACTCAGCCCCAACAATTGCAGCCATCTGGGGAGTGACCCAGTGGATGGAAGACCGCTTTCTGTAACTCTTTCAAATAAATAAATAAATAAATATTCAAAAAAATGACTCTCCACTTGTAACTTCTGATCATTTGATTCCCTCTTACAGTTTAACAATTATCATATTTTTTAATTTTTTTTTTTGACAGGCAGAGTTAGATAGTGAGAGAGAGACAGAGAGAAAGGACTTCCTTTTCTGTTGGTTCACCCCCCAAATGGCCGCTATGGCCGGCACGCTGCACCGATCTGAAGCCAGGAGCCAGGTGCTTCCTCCTGGTCTCCCATGCGGGTGTAGGACCCAAGCACTTGGGCCATTCTCTACTGCCTTCCCAGGCCACAGCAGAGAACTGGACTGGAAGAGGAGCAACCAGGACAGAATCCAGCGCCCCAACCGGGACAAGAACCCGGGGTGCCGGCGCTGCAGGCAGAGGATTAGCCAAGTGAGCCATGGCGCCGGCTAATAATTATCATATTTTCTACTTCTTTCATAAAGTCTCTCCATTTCACAGACACTTGTATATTGAGATCATGCCTAGGCACTTGGAATGCAATAGAAAACAAGACCGTTTACTCCTGTCCTGTGGAAGATATATTTTACTGTGAACAGTCAGATAACTAGCTATGAAACATATAAACAAGAATTTCAGTAACACATTCTATGAAGAAAAAAACACAGGATACACAGGCAAAGCTAAGCTGCATAGGTAGGGACTGCGTAGCCCAGAAAAGCCTCAGGAGGGGTCAGGGCACCTGGTGGCAAGGTACAGAAGGTCTTTCTGGATCAGGTAAGGCCAGGGTGTGGCAAAGCTGGGACCCACATGTAGAAGGTACACCACAGGAGGAGTTCCCTGATCCGGATACAGAGCATCCGCAGCCCTGAAACCTGAAGTCCAATGTGCTCTAAAATCTGAAACTTTTTGAATGGTGAATAGTATCGCAGGTAGAAATTTTCACACGTGGGTCTGGTATTGTAGCACCATTAGGTTCAGCTGCCTGTGATGCCAGCATCTCATTTGAGCACTGGTTCATGTCCAGGCTGCTCCATATCCAATCCAGCTCCATGCTAACGTGCCTGGATAAAGCAGCAGAAGATGGTCTGAGTGGTTGGACCCCTGACATCCACGTAGGAGACCTGGATAGACCTGGCTTTGGCCTGGTCCAGGCCTGGCCATTGTGATCATTTTGGGGAGTGAATCAGTGAATAGAAGATCTCTTTCTGTCTCTATCTCTGTCTCTATCTCTCTGTAACTCTGCCTTTCAATAAGTAAATAAGGTCTTTAAAAAAGAAAGAAAAATTCACACCTGGCCTCCTATGACAGGTCACAGTAAAACACAGGGGCCAGCCATATGGCAATGTGGGGGAAGAGTTTCCTAGTCAAAAGGAACAGCTGATGTAAAGTCCCTGGGGTAGAAGAGAGTTTGTTGTATTTGAGGAACAGGGCAGGCCACTGCAGTTCAGAACAGCAAGGGAAGGAGAGGAGTCAGGAGCTGTGTCATTAATACCTTGTGAACTGAGATTAGGAGCTTGGATTTTATTCTAAGTGCAATGGGAAGCTGCCTGTATTAGTTTTCTAGGCGTATTGTAAAAAATTCCTGCAAACTTGTTCACTCCAAGCAGCAGGAATTTATTCCTTCACAATTCTGGAGGCCAGATTTCCAAAAGTAAAGTGTGGGCAGGCCAGTTCCTTCTGAAGATTCTGGGCCAGAATGTGTTCTGGGTCTGTTTCCCACCTGCTAGATGTTGGCCACCCTTGGCACGCCTTGGCTTGTAAACTCATCAATTCAATATCTGCTTCTGTCTTCACATGATTTTCTGCTTGATCTCTGTGTCTAAGCTCCCTCTCCTTTCTAAGGACACCAGTCACTGGATTTAGGGCTCATGCTAAATCCTTAACTCAATGACATCTGCAAAGACCTTATTTCCAAATGTTCACAGGTAGTTGGATTTATTATTTTGGAGGACATTATTCTATCCATTATACTGCTGAAGGATTTTTGGCAGGGAAGGGAGGTGATCTGAGTTATGTTTTAAACAGATGGATTACAAGAGGACAACAGTGAAAATAAGTTAGTAGACTCCAGCGGTGATTGATGGGATAATCTTGGTGATGGGTACAAACATGGGAGCCTTGGAGATTAAGGTGACAGGCGATCAGAAATGTGGTTCGGAAGTAGATTCTATTTGCCTTGCTGATGGCTGGATGTAGATAGGGTGGAAATGGGAGTTCTGAGCCTGAAGAACCAGCCATTTGATGGGGAGGCCTGAGGAATGCGGAGGTTGAAGGAAGAGATCAAGAGATGTAGGTTATGGGGCTGCCTGCAGTGCCAACATACCACATGGGCACTGGTTCGAGTCCTGGCTGCCCCACTTTCGATCCAGCTCTCTGCTATGGCCTGGGAAAGCAGTAGAAGATGGCCGAAGTCGTTGGGCCCCTGCACCCATGTGGGAGGCCCAGAAGAAGCTCCTGACTCCTGGCTTTGGATCAGCTCAGTTCTGGCTGTTGCGGTCAATTAGGGAGTGAACCACTGGATGGAAGACCTCTCTCTCTCTGCCTCTCCTTCTCCCTCTGTGCAACTCTAACTTTCAAATAAATAAATAAATCTTAAAAAAAAAGATGTGGGTTAGACAATTCAATATGATATGAGTACTGGACATCTAAGCTATGTGCACCATGGCTGTGGAAGTCTTCAGGCAAAAGGAAGAATCAGCAATACTGTTGCTGTCTTCAGTTAAAATTGTGATGTTTTGTTTGCCATGGGTTATTTTGCTTTGCTTTAGATTTTTAAATTATTGCTTTCCAATGTTGTTTATCTTCATTACAAGATTTCTTGGCCATCCCCACTGCCAATTTTGATGTTACACCTGAGGCAGCTCCCAAAGCCCGGTCCCAGTCCTGACTCCAATGGGTACATGTATGAGAAGCAGCTGCTGTGTGGCAAGGGGATGCTGGAAAGGCGTTGGAGGTCACCCTGAATCCCAGGCTCTCTCACTTGCTGGTTGTGCCATTCTTGCAAGGGTCAACATTTCCATGGACCTCAGTTTTCTTGTTTGTGAAAGTAAGTGTTCAACTAGATTATCTCCCAACTCTGAAAGACTGTTCATAGAACCAAATAGATTCAGTGATGTCTCTTCACCACCAGCATTTGCTAGACATGCAAGAGGGCATCTGTTTTCTCTATTCCTTGGCTATAGTCTGAGATCATCCTCCAAAGATTCACAGACTAGATGCTTGGTCCTCAGTGCAACAGAACTGAGGTAGTAGAATCCTTAAGAGGTAGGCCTAGTGGAAGGTAATTATGTCATGGGGGCACCACTCTCAAAAGGAATTGATGCAGATCTTTGGGACTGTATTGGTCTTTATAGGAATGGGTTGTTACAAGGGAAGCTAACAGTTCCCATGAATCTCCCTTCACATATGCCATTCACCACTCTTGCATGAGCTCCCACCACTGTGATGCCATCTGCTATGAGGCCCTTTCCAGAACCAAGCAGAAGCTGGTGGCATTCCCTTGAACCTCTGAAGCTGTGAGCTAACCAAACGTCTTGTTTAAGTGATCAGTCTCAGGAATTTTGTTATAGCAGTGCAAAATGGGATAAGATGCCTTCCTCCCTGCACTCCAATACTAGAGATGCAAGGTTTAGAAGCCACAGTGGAAGAGTCTTAAAGAGCAGAGGAAGATTCCGCCTCACCATTTCAAGTCCTCCCATTGGGGGTGACAATTCACTGATGTGGCCAGGACAGCTTAGGACATGACCCAGGGCCTGCTGTTCTAAGTGTCAACTTCTACTCGAGAGTGCTGCAATTTTGGCTTTAAAATTTGTGGCCTCTTTACTCAAGCCACAAGTCTAACCAGTGATGGTGGAGGGGAAAGTTTTGATTCAGATATCACTTTTGAGTTTTAAACTGCACTGGACTAAGTCTTAATCATTTGAAGTTATCAGAAAGTAATAGAAGTTTTCTGGATTTTTATTAAGAGATAGCAAGAGAAGATGTGACACATATAGTTAAAAGCAGTAGTAGAAAAAAAAACAATATTTTTTCATGTTTATACCCTACTGGATTTAGATTCATCAAGAAATTAACTGCAAAGAAAAGTGTTTCTTCCTTTTAGTCTATTTTTAAAAATCATCCATGGTTTTCTCTAGTCATTTTATTATTTTGTTGGGAGTGGATTTAGCATTTTATCAAATGACTTTTTTTTTTTTTGACAGGCAGAGTTAGACAGTGAGAGAGAGAGAGAGAGAGAAAGGACTTCCTTTTCTGTTGGCTCACTCCCCAAATGGCCATTATGGCTGGCACGCTGCGCCAATCTGAAGCCAGGAGCCAGGTGCTTCCTCCTGGTCTACCATGCGGGTGCAGGACCCAAGGACTTGGGCCATCCTCTACTGCCTTTCCGGACCACAGCAGAGAGCCAAACTGGAAGAAGAGCAACTGGGACAGAACCGGCACCCCAACTGGGACTGGAACCCTGGGTGCCGGCGCCACAGGCGGAGGATTAGCCTAGTGAGCCGTGACACTGGCCTATCAAATGACTTTTTAACTAAGCAGATGTTCATATGATTTTTCCTTTTTGGTCAATTAATATGATGAATACATTTCTTTTTAAAAGATATGTTCTTTTTTTAAAGATTTATTTATTTATTTGAGAGGTAGAGTTACAGACAGAGAGAGGGAGGGAGGGAGGGAAAAAGGGGGGGGGAGAGAGAGAGAGAGAGATTGAAAGAGAGAGGTCTTATATCCACTAGTTCACTCCTCAAATGGGCTGTAATAGCTGGGCTGATCAGATGCCAGGAGACAGGAGCTTCTTCTGCATCTCCCAGGTGGGTGCAGGGGCCCAAACACTTGGGCCATCTTCCACTGCTTTTCCAGGCCATTGCAGAGAGCTGAATCAGAAGAGGAGCAGCCGGGACTCAAACCACACCCATATGGGATGCGGACACTGCAGGTAGCAGCTTTACTTGCTATGCCACAGCACCGGCCCCAGATGAATACATTTTTTTTTATTTTTTATTTATTTATTTATTTTTTTTGACAGGCAGAGTGGACAGTGAGAGAGAGAGACAGAGAGAAAGGTCTTCCTTTGCCGTTGGTTCACCCTCCAATGGCCGCCGCGGCCGGCGCACCGCGCTGATCCGATGACAGGAGCCAGGAGCCAGGTGCTTTTCCTGGTCTCCCATGGGGTGCAGGGCCCAAGCACCTGGGCCATCCTCCACTGCACTCCCTGGCCACAGCAGAGGGCTGGCCTGGAAGAGGGGCAACCAGGACAGAATCTGGCGCCCCGACCGGGACTAGAACCTGGTGTGCCGGCGCCGCTAGGCGGAGGATTAGCCTATTGAGCCGCGGCGCCGGCCCAGATGAATACATTTTTAATATTGAATCTTTCTTGCATCCCTGTAATAACTATCTCCTCACAAAGTGTATCATAAATGAAATTTTTAAATAGATGTGTGTGTATATGTGTATGTGTGGGCATTGATCTTGTGCTGCTTCTTAGAAAGAAATTTGGAAGCTTTTTATTCATGTCCTGGTAAAGTTTATATAGTAGTGTAGTGACTTGTGCCTTAAAGATTTGGTAGAGGCTGGCGCCGCGGCTCACTAGGCTAATCCTCCGCCTTGCGGCACCGGCACACCGGGTTCTAGTCCCAGTCAGGGCGCCGGATTCTGTCCTGGTTGCCCCTCTTCCAGGCAGGCTCTCTGCTGTGGCCAGGGAGTGCAGTGGAGGATGGCCCAAGTGCTTGGGCCCTGCACCCCATGGGAGACCAGGATAAGTACCTGCCTCCTGCCAACGGATCAGCACGGTGCGCTGGCCGCAGCACGCCGGCCGTGAGAATGTGTGCTTTATTGAGAGGTAAATATAAACTTTCTTAATTTATTCAATGTTAATTGATTTGTCTTAATATCTCCATTCTGGTGCCAATTTGGGCAATGAATAGTTTTCTATAACAGTCATTCTGAAACTCTATGGTCTTAAAAACTCTTTATGTGCTTAAAAATGATTAAGGAGGCCGGCGCCATGGCTCACTAGGCTAATCCTCCGCCTTGTGGCGCCGACACACCGGGTTCTAGTCCCGATCAGGGTGCCAGATTCTGTCCCGGTTGCCCCTCTTCCAGGCCAGCTCTCTGCTGTGGCCAGGGAGTGCAGCGGAGGATGGCCCAAGTCCTTGGGCCCTGCACCCACATGGGAAACCAGGAGAAGCACCTGGCTCCTAGCTTCAGATCAGCTCAATGCGCCAGCCGCAGCACGTCGGCCACAGTAGCCATTGGAGGATGAACCAACAACAAAGGAAGACCTTTCTCTCTGTCTCTCTCTCTCACTGTCCACTCTGCCTCTCAAAAATAAAAAAAATTTAAAAAAAGATTAAAAAAATGATTGCGGATAGGGCCAGCTTTGTGGCACAGTGGGTTAAGCCACTGCTTGTGATGGCACCTCCCCTATCCCAGTGCCTGCCCCTTCTTATTGCTTCCAATACAACTCCCTGATAATGCTCTTGAGGAGGCAGCAGCAGAAGGCCCGGGTACTGGGCCCCTGCCACCATGTGGGAGCCATCTGGGGAGTATGGAAGATCTCTTTCTGTCTAAGTGGCTTCCTTTCTCTCTGTCACTCTGCCTTTCAAATAAGCAAAAAAATAAAATAAAACAAAAATGATTGAGGACTGTGGCTGGCATTGTGATGTAGCAGCTAAAGCTGCACCTGTGACACAGGCATGCCTTATAGGCACCAGTTTGTGTCCTGGCTGTTTCACTTCCCATCCAGCTCCCTGATAATGGCCTGGGAAAAGCAGGAGAAAATGGCTCAAGTGCTTGGGCCACTGCACCCATGTGGGAGATCTGGAACGAAGCTTCTGGCTCCTGGCTCCAGCCTGGCTCAGCCCTGGCCATTGTGATATCTGGGGAGTGACCAGCAAATGGAAGATCTCTAGTTCTTCATCTCTCTCTGTAACGCTTTCAAATAAATAAATAAATCTTTTAGAATAAATGTGGACTACAAACAGCTTTTGCTTATGTGGGTCATATCTATTGATATTTACCATATTTAATGTGTATATATATTTACTTTCTTAAACTACTGATTATTTCCCAAAAGATACCTTGTTTTCATTTTTAAAAAAAAGATTTATCTATTTTAAAATCAGAGTTACAGAGAGAAAGAGAGAGAGAGAGAGGTCTTCCATCTGCTGCTTCACTCCCCAGTTGGCTGGAACAGCCAGATCTGCGCCAATCCGAAGCCAGGAGCCAGGAGCTTCTTCTGGGTCTCCCAAGTGGGTGGGTGCAGGGGTCCAAGGACTTGGGCCACCTTCTACTGCTTTCCCAGGCTATAGCAGAGAGCTGGATCAGAAGTGGAGCAGCCAGGACTCGAACTGGTGCCCATATGGGATGCCATCACTGCAGGTGGTGGCTTTACCCACTATGCCACAGGGCTGACCCCTGTTTTCAGTTTTAATTTAACGGAATGTATTTGTTTTTATGAACACATACTCATAATATTTGTGCATAGTTATGGGGTATGCATAGTGTGATCATCTGATACATATACTCAAATCAGGGAAATTAGCATTTGTATCTCCTCAAACATTTATCACTTCTGTATGTTGGGAACTTTTAGATATTTTAGTCATTTTGAAACATGTCATAAAATGTGGTAGACTATGTTTAGTCTACTGAGCTGTAGATCACTAGAACTAACTCTGCCTACTGTTTTTGTTCCCCATTACTTAACCTCTCTCTATCCTTAATTCTTGCTATCCTTCCTAATCTCTAGTGACCACCATTTTACTCTCTTCTTCTATGAGATCAAGTTCTCATTGTTTCTGTGTCTTTCATACATCCTTCTCACTCATTCCTTCAACAAATACTAATTGAGCATCTACTGTATGTCAGATACTGTTTGATGTTAGATACCACTGAGGCCACATTTGCTCTCTTTTTTAATTTTTTTTTATTTTTATTTTTTAATTTTTGACAGGCAGAGAGAGTGGACAGTGAGAGAGAGAGAGACAGAGAGAAAGGTCTTCCTTTTTGCCGTTGGTTCACCCTCCAATGGCCGCCACGGCCGGTGCGTTGCGGCTGGTGCACCGCGCTGATCCGAAGGCAGGAGCCGGTGCTTCTCCTGGTCTCCCATGAGGGTGCAGGGCCCAAGCACTTGGGCCATCCTCCACTGCACTCCCTGGCCATAGCAAAGAGCTGGCCTGGAAGAGGGGCAACCGGGACAGAATCCGGCGCCCTGACCAGAACTAGAACCTGGTGTGCTGGCACCAAAAGGCTGAGGATTAGCCTATTGAGCCATGGCGCCGGCTCACATTTGCTCTCATGGAGCTCACATTCATTACATCACATAGTAGAGGAAGATGAATTTTTTTAAAGAAAGATAAGCAAATAAATAGAATACTTTCATATCATGATGAATATTATAAAGAAAACAAGGCAAGATACAGAATAGAGTGCCTGGGGATTGTGGTCGTGAGAAGTGAGTGTTGCTCCTCAAGGAACATTTAAGGTCAAAATCATTTGAGTAGGGGCCAGCATTGTGGCACAGCTGGTTAAGCCACTGCCTGTGACACCAGCATACCTTCTAATCCAGCTCCCTGCTAATGCACTTGGGAAAGCAGTGGAAAATAGTCCAAGTACTTGGGCCCCTGCACCCAAGTGAAAGACTTGGATGTAGCTCCTGGTTCTTGGTTTAGCCTGCTCTGTCCCTGGCCATTGTGGCCATTTGAGGAATTAACTAGCAGATGGAAGATTCTCTCTCTCTCTCTCTCCTCCCTGTCTCTCTCCCCACCCCTCCTCTCTGTAACTCTGACTTTCAAATAAATAAATCAATCTTTAAAAGAAAAATAAAGAAAACCTTTGAATTGAATTCTGAATGATGAAAAAGAGCCAGCAACTCTTTGGGGGCAGCAAGAAGCTTGGCATGTTACAGAATGGAAAGAAGACAGTATTTGCAGGCATGGTGAATGAGGGCAAGCGTGAGGGAGCAGTTGAGACATAACCAAGTCCCAGACATTGTTGGATTTTTAGGTTATGGTAAGAGGTTTGAGGTTTATTATGAGGTAATAGGATGTAAAAAGATGGAAATGTGAAAGTATGAGAATGGAAATTCATTTTAACTCCATATTCCTGCCCTGGGAACCTTTTTTCTACTCTGTTTCTATGTATTCCAGTTTTTGTTTTTTGTTTTTAGATTCCACGTATGAATCTAAGTGAGAATTCTTTCTGGGTTTGGCTCACTTTCAGTTAGGAGTATGTCCTCTATTGTCCTTCACATTGTCATAAATGGCAAGATCTTATTTTTACAGGTTGAATCATGTTCTGGCAATGGAATTCTTAAGTGGTATGATGTGGTTTTAAGTATATGATATGATGCAATGAAACTGCTGCATGGATAATTGACAATAGGAAAATAAGCTACTAGAAAGCTCTTAAAATCATCCAGAGAAGAGATAATAGTGTCTTTCACTAATCCTTAGCAGTACAGATGAGAAATCACTGGATTGGGGATGCATTCTTGAAGTTTAAATGACAGGACTGGATTTGGAGGATGGAGGAAAAACAAGAATTAAGATGGCTTCTAGTTTCTGGTTTAAGAAAAAGGGATTTTGAAGGAGTGGAAAGCAATCACAATGTTTTGAACAAGTTGGTTTGTCAGTAGACAACAAAGATACAGAGAAAGCAATATGATGATTTGAGTGCAAAGATAAGATCAGGGCTGGGAATAAGGAGAGCATATATGGAGGACAGCAGAGCGTTCAAACTAAAGTCTCAGGGAAGGAACCCAGGAGGTAGGAGAAAAATGGAATAATGGAAGCCTAGAGAAAAATAGGAGTATTTCAAAAGGAAGAAATGGTCAAGTTGTGTTAATGTTGCTGAGAGGTCAGGTGAGAATGAAAACAAATTCAAAAAGTCATTTAACTATACAATACCAATAAAAAAGACAAAACTGAATGATCACCTCCACAGAAACAGACACAGATAAAAACATTTGAAAAAATCAATATTCTTTCATGATAAAACACAATAAAATAGGCATAGAAGGGAACTTCTTCAGCATGATAAAGAGCTTCTGTGAAAAAGCCACAACTAACCTTCTGTTTAAAGGTAAGAGACTGAAAGAACAGAAAAAAGACAAAACTCTGTGCTCTTGTCCCTTCTATTCTATATTCTACCAGAGGTTCTAGTCAGGACTACTAGGTGAGAAGACAATGTAAAAGAGATCAAGATGGGCAAGGAGGAAGCAAAACTACCTCCATTTGCAGGCGAGATTATTTTGTAAACAGAAAATCTTAATGAACACACTAAAAACCTATTGGAACTAATAAACGAATTCAATAATGTTGTAGAACATGGAATCAGGACACAACACTGCATATCTATACAAAAGCATTGGACAATCCAAAAAATGAAATTTAAAAAAGAGTTGCATTTACAATAGCAAATCAAAAAGAATACAATAGTTTGGGATAAATTTCATGACAGAAGTCCAAAACTTCGCTCTGAAATTATTAATCACTGCTGAAAGAAATGAAAGACAAGTAAAACACAATTGGAGGACTCACAGTTCCTGATTTAAAGCTACCCCAATCAAGACAGTGTGGTTCTGCTATAAAACCTGCCATCTTCACAATACTGTCCATTGATTTTTGAGAAGAATGCCAAGAAAATACAGCTGTGGGCAGGGAATAGTCTTTTTTTTTTTTTTTTTTTTTTCTAAATTTATTTGACAGAGTTAGACGGTGAGAGAGAGAAACAAAGGTTTTCCTTCCGTTGGTTCACTCCCTAAACGGCCGCCACGGCCGGCACTGTGCCGATCTGAAGCCAGGAGCCGGGTGCTTCCTCCCGGTCTCCCATGTGGGTGCAGGGGCCCAAGCACTGGGTCCATCCTCTACTGCCCTCCTGGGCCACAGCAGAGAGCTGGACTGGAAGAGGAGCAACCGGGACTAGTACCTGGCGCCTGAACCAGGACTAGAACCAGGGTGCCAGCGCTGCAGGTGGAGGATTAGCCAAGTGAGCCATAGCACCAGCCCTGGAATAGTCTTTCAACAAATAGTGCTGGGACAATATCGACATGCAAAAGAATGAAGCTGGACTCCTACCTCACACCATATACAAAAAGTAATTCAAAATGTATTTAAGAACTAAATGTAAGGAATAAAATAACGCACTACTTGGAAGAAAGCATACATTTTTGTGACATTGAATTTAGAAATGGATTTGAAAATAGTAGACCAGAAGTTTGAACAACAAAAACTTCATGAAGTAGAAAGACAATCTTTGGAACAGGAGAACACATCTGAAAACTATATATGAGGAGATTAGACATAGACTATAAAAAGAAGTTTTACACTTTAATAATACATTACAAATAATACAATTTTAAAATGGGCAAGGATCTGAATACAAATTTCTTCAAGGAAAATAAAAAAATAAGTAAATGAAAAAAATTCATCATCATGAGCCATGGATATGAAAATTAAAATCAACATGAGCTCATACCCACTGGAATGGCTACCATAAAAAAAGACAGTTAATGACCAATGATAGCAAAGATGTTAGGAAACTGGGAACTCTCATACATTGCTGGTACAGCTGCTTTGGAAAACAATTGTTCCACTCCTCAAAGAGTTAAAATAGAGTTACCATATAACCCAGCAATTACACTCCTAGATATACCCTAGAAAAATTAAAACCTATGTCTACACAAAAACTTGTTTATGTGTGTTAATAGCCAATATGTGAAAACAGCCCAAATTTCTATGAACTGATGAATGGATAAATACATTGTGATATACTCATCCAATGGAATTTTAGTATAAAATGGAATCAACTACTGAGATGTGTTACAATAGGAATAAACCTGGAAAACATGAGGCTAAGTAAAAGAAGCTGGTTGCAAAAGATCATATAATTCCATTTATCTGAAATGTCAAGATTAGGCATTAGTATAGAGACAGAAAGTAGATTAGTAGTTACCTAAGGGCTCAGAAAGTGGAGAGGGTATAGGGATTTTCTGGGTGGTGATGAAAATCTTCTAATATTTATAATGATGGGTGATAAGCCTATGAATACACAAGTCATTGATCACATATTTGGATGATATGATATTTGATTCATATTTCAATAAAGCTGTAAATAAAAAAGAAGATTAAAACCAGATAACTGAGCATTAATTCTGTAAGATGGAAGCAGTGTGGTAACACTATATGAGATTTTCTAAGAAAGTATTGAAGTGGTTGGAAGCAGAAAACTCAAAAACTTACTTTAAATAGGAACAGTGGGTAACTGCTAGATAGCCTTTTATTTTATTTTTGACTTCTTAGTTTTATTATTGTGATTAAAAAAAAAAGCACAATGGGAGTCAGGATTGTGGTGCAGCTGGTTAAGCTGCTGCCTGCAATGCTGGCATCCTATACGAGTGCTGGCTTGAGATCTGAGCACTCCACTTCCCATCCAAGTTCCCTGCTAATTCGCCTGGGAAAGCAATAAAAGATGGCCTAAGTACTTGGGTCCCTGCCACCCATGTGGGATACCTGGGTGGAGTTTCAGGCTTCTGATTCCATCCTGGCCCTGTCCCAGCCATTGTGGCCATTTGGTGAATGGAAGATTCTCTCTCTCTCTCCCCCTCTCTCTTTCCCTTTCTCTCATCCCCTCCCTCTTTATAACACTGCCTTTCAAATAAAGAACTAAACTTTACAAAAATACATGATGCAAAATTGATCACTTAAATCATTTTAGGTGTACAGTTTAATATTGCTAAGTACATTCACATTGTTGTGAAACAGATCTCTAGCACATTTTTATCTTGTAAATCTGAACCTCTATACCCATTAGATATAACTCTCCTCTCTCCAGTCCCTGTTAACTATGATTCTACTTCCTGTTTCTGTTAATTTGACTACTTTTTATTTTATTCTGAGCAAATACGTTCACTTTACTTTTTAAATTTTATTTAAGGTATATAAACTTCATGCATTTCATATATGCATAGTGATTCTTTTCACTTTACCTTCCCTCCCACCTACCCTCCTACCCCCTCACCCCCCCCCCCCCTTTTTTTTGGTTTTTCAGCTAAGACAGAAGAAGCGATGATTTATTGTACATGTATTACACTTGGCCACAGCTGAGAACAGAACTAGCCCAAAATGTCACAGGCCCAGAACAAAGGGCCATCAGGGATTGTTTTGGTGTTAGAAAAGTGGGTCTCATAGGTGGTTTCAGCAATCCATTGGCGATGGAAGTTCCAATCTTTCGAGATGAGTTGTAGATAGTAGCAAGCAATCCAACAACTTGTGCCAGCATCCTGTGGCCCAGCACTTCTTTCTTCTGCCCCTTTGGCCATCATGGGTACACAGCTGGCTGTTCACTTGGACCTCCATCTCTCATCTTTTGTGCTTCAGCCTGTGAATTCGCTTCTTCCTCCCTTTGGCTCTCATGGCACGGTGGTCTCCCAGAAGATGGCACTAAAGCCGAAAGAGTCCCACCCCTCTGGCTCCTCCCTCTCCTATTCCCATTCTTATTTTTTACAAAGATCTATTATCAATTAACTTTATGCTCATAAGAATAACCCTACACTAAGTAAAGAGTTCAACAAATAGTATGAAGAAAGAAAGAAAGAAAAAATCACTGTTCCTCAATAGTCAAGACAAGGGCTGTTCAAAATCACCGCATCTCAAAGTGTCAATTTCACTCCTATAGATTACCTTTTAGGTACTTTATTAGTTATCACAGATCAGAGAGCATATGGTATTTATCGAACTGGCTTTTTTCTTCTTATTATTATGTCTTATATATTGATTATTATTATTATTATTTCTTATATAATGATTTCTTGTTGCATCCATTTTGTTGCAAATGACAGGATTTCATCTTTTTAAGCCACTATGTAGTATTCCATAGTGTATGTATACCATAATTTCTTTATCCAGTCTTCAGTTGATGGACATCTGGGTTGATTCCATATCTTAGCTATTGAGCTGCAATAAACATGGGGGTACAAATCACTCTTTGATATGCTGATTTCTTTTTGTTTGGGTAAATTCCCCAAATTTTCAAAAATGCACTAGAGATCTGTTTGGGACGGCTGGGTCACATGGAGATCTATATGGAGATTTCTGAGGTATCTCTATACTATCTTCCACAGTGGCTGCACCAAATTACATTCCCACCAACAGTATATTAGGGTACCCTTTTTTCCCACATCCTCACCAGCATTTGTTGTTAGTTGATTTCTGTATGAAAGCCATTCTAACTGGGGTGAGGTGAAACCTCATGAGGGTTTTGATTTGCAATCCCCTGAAGGCTAGTGATCTTGAGCATTTTTTTTCATGTGGAGTTTGACTACTTTTAACATAAGTCATATAAGTAGAATTATCCAGTACTTGTTTTTTTGTGACAGGCTTATTTCACTTCTGTCCTCAAGGCTCATCCATTTTGTAGCATGTGACAGGATTTCCTACTTTTTAAAGGCTGAATATTATCCCATTGTATGAATCAAGCATATTCTGTTTATCCACTCCTCTCATGATGGACAGCTTGATTGCTTTCACCTCTTTGCTACTATGAATAGTATTGCTGTGAATATGGATTTACAAATATCTCGAGATTCTACTTTCAGTTATTTGGATATATACCCAGAAGGAGAATTACTGGGTCATTGGTGCTGTGGTCTGGATGTGGTCTGCTCCCCAAAGGTTCATGTGTTTGGATGCTTGGTCCTCAGTAGCAATATTGGGAGGCAGTGGACCTTTAAGAAGTGGTGCCCAGGAGGAGGTCCATGGGTGCATCACCCTCAGGAGGACTTGGTATTAGTTCTTGTGAGACTGTGAATCAGTTCTCAAAAAAAGGTTGTCATAAAACGATTAAGCCTGGCTTCTTCCTTCCCCATGGCTTCCTGTCTCACAATGTGATCCTTGTTATGTGGTCTCCTACTGTGATGCCATCCACTGTTGGGCTCTTGCCAGAAGCCAAACTCATGAGGCTTGGCCTGATCTTGGACTTCCAGCTCCCAAAATTGAGAGTTAAATAAACCTCTTTTCTGTATAAAGTACACAGCTACAGTGTTTAATTATAGTAAAAGGAAATAGACTGATATAATTTGGTAACTCCATTTTCAGTTTTTTCAGGAACTTCCATAGTTTTAATACTGGTTACAGTATTTCACTTTCCCATCAACAGTGCAGAGTTTCCAGTTTCTCTAAATCCTCATCAAAACTTGTGATATGTATTTGCTTTACAGATTTATTTAGTTATTATTTGAAAGATAGAGTTACAGAGAGGCAGCGGCAGAGAGAGAGAGACAGAGAGAGAGAGAGAGGTTTTCCATCTGCTGGTTCACTCCCCAAATGGCCGCAACTGCCAGAGCTGGGCTGATCTGAAGTCAGGACCCAGGAGTTTCTTCCGGGTCTCCCACATGGATGCAGGGGCTCAAGGACTTGGGCCATCTTCTACTGCTTTCCCAGGCTATAGCAGAGAGCTGGATTGGAAGTGGAGCAGCTGGGTCTTGAACCAGTGCCCATAGGGGATGCTGGCACTACAAACGGTGGCTTTACCTACTACACAACAGCGCTGGCCCCTAGCGTTAACTTTTAAAAGTAGGTGGGAGGGGCTGGCGCTGTGGCATAGCCGGTAAAGCTGCCACCTGTAGTGCCGGTATCCTATATGTGCGCAGGGGTACAGTTTCGAGTTCCGGCTACTCCACTTCTGATCCAGCTCTCTGCCGTAGCCTAGGAAAGTAGTGGGGGATGGCCCAAGTCTTTGGGTCCCTGCACCCGCGTGGGAGGCCTGGAAGAAGCTCCTGGCTCTGGCCATTGGTGGCCAATTGGGGATTGAGCCAATGGATTGAAGACCTCTTTCTCTCTCTCTCTCTCTCTCTCTCTCTCTCTGCCCCTCTGTGTATAACTCTGACTTTCAAATAAATAATAAATAAATCTTAAAAAATATATATACAGTCTCTGTATTTCTTGTGGGAAGAATCACTATATTCCTAAAGTTGTACTTATGAAATTTGTATCCCTGAAATAAAAGATTTCTTTGGAAAAAAAAAAAAAAGAAAAAAAAATTTATTTTGGGGGTCCAGCGTGGTGGCATAGTAGGTTAAGCTGCCTTCTGCAGCACTGGCATCCCATATGGACACTGATTCAAGTCCTGGCTGCTCCACTTCCAACCTAGTTCCCTGCTTATGTGTTTGGGAAAGCAGTGAAGGATGGCCCAAATATTTGGGCCCCTGTACCCATGTGGGAGACCTGGAGTAATCTCCTGGCTCCTGGCTTCAGCCTGGCTCAGCCCTGGCCATTGCCACCATTTGGGGAGTGAACCAGTGGATGGAAGACTGACCTCTCTGTCTCTCCCTCTCTCTCTCTATGTGTGCTTTTCAAATAACTGTGTTCTTTTATTTCTTTAAGCAATGTTTTGTAGCATTATAAGTCTTTCATCTCCTTGACTAAGTTTATCCCTGAGAATTTTGACCTATCTGATGCTACTGTAAATAGAATTACTTTCTTAATTTCCTTTTCAAGTTTTCATTATTAATGTATATAAACACAAGTAATATTTTTCATTTATTTTAAATAGATATTTGTATTATAAATAATTCCTAGAAATTAGAAAACAAGAAAAAAATTTAAAATAATGAAAATATGTATAGTCTCCCAGATAAGCAAGCAAAACTTGTTTTATTGGCAATTTTTTCTCTGTATGTTTTTAAAGTTTTTCTGTTGTTGTTGATTTAAAAAATAGTTCAAATAAAACTATGAGATACTTAAGTTCACAGACATGAAATTTTAAAGGTAAGTTTAGGGGCTGGCGTTGTGGTGTAGCAGGTTAATCTGCCTCCTGCAGTACCAGTATTTCATATGGCACCAGTTTGAGTCCTGGATGCTCCACTTCTGATTTGCTCCCTACTAACGCACCTGAAAATGCAGCAGAGGAAGACCCCAGTACTTGAATCCCTGCACCCATGTGGGAGACTCAGAAGAAGCTCCTGGCACCTGGCTTCGGATCGGCATAGCTCTGGCTATTGTGGCCATTTGAGGAATGAACCAGTGGATGGAAGACCTCTCTCTCTGTTTCTCCCTCTCTCTCCCTTTAACTCTTTTCAAATAAATAAAATAAATCTTTCAAGAAAAAATAAATCTGTGTGAAAATTACTAAAAAAATTAAAATAAGTTTATTTTGGTGCGGCAGAGCAACAGAGAGAGATGGAAAGATGAAGAGAAAGAGATCGTCCATCTGCTGATTCACTTCCCAAATGGGGCTGGGCCAAGACAAAGCTAGGAGCCTGGAACTCCATCCAGGTCTCCCACATGGGTGGCAGGGACTCAAGGACTTGGGCCATCTTCTACTGCTTTCCCAGGCCATTAGCAGGGAGCTGTATTGGAAGCAGAGCAGTAGAGACTGGAACTGGTGCTCTGATAAGAGATGCTGATGTTGCAGGTAGCAGCTTAGCCAGCTGCACCACAATGCTAGCCTCTTCTGTGAGCTTTTTGAAGACCCTACATATCTTTTTTTTTTTTTCAGATTTATTTACTTATTTATTTGAAAAGCAGAGTTACACAGAGAGAGAAGGAGAGGCAGAGAGAGAGAGGTCTTTCATCCACTGGTTCACTCCCGCAGTTGTCCACAATGGCCGGAGCTGTGCCGATCCGAAGCCAGGAGCCAGGAGCTTCTTCTGATGCAGGTGCAGGGACCCAAGGACTTAGGCTGTCTTCTACTGCTTTCCCAGGCCATAACAGAGAACTGGACCAGAAGTGGAGCAGCCGGGACTTGAACTGGCGCTCATATGGGATGCCAACACTGCAGGTGGTAGCTTTACCTTCTATGCCACAGTGCCAGCCCCGAAGACCCCTCATATCTAATTTTGTTCTTTTATCCAATAATTTTTTTATTATTTATTTGGCAGATGGAATTAGACAGTGAGAGAGAGAGAGACAGAGAGAAAGGTCTTCCATTGGTTCACTCCCCAAATGGCCTCCACAGCCGGTGCTGCACTGATCCGAAGCCAGGAGCCAGGTGCTTCATCCTGGTCTCCAGGTGCAGGGGCCCAAGCACCTGGCAATTCTCCACTGCCTTCCCCGGGCCACAGCAAAGAGCTGGACTGGAAGAGGAGCAACCGGGACTAGAACCCAGAGCCCATATGGGATGCCGGTTAGCCAAGTGAGCCACAGCGCCGGCCCCCCTTTCTCCAGTAATTTAACACTGTTGTAAAGCCAATCCATGTTGTCACAATCATAATATTTTGAATCAATGGTTCCATTGTAATTTATTTAACTGTTTTTGGACTTTTATCTTGTTTCAGATTTTTTTTTCTAAATCAGTGTATTTTGTTGATGAAAAATTCTTATTTTGTACATTTCCCAGGGTGGATTTTCAGAAGCATAATTATTGAATCAGTGAACATAAACATCTCTGAGGTTTTTGATACACTGCCAAACTGAAGTTGCTTTCCAGAAAGTTCTCGAGTTCTCCATATTGTCACTGGCATGTGTGGAAGATCTTATTTCACTACAATGTTGTTAGTATTAAGAATTTTGAGCATATGTGTGGTTTTGACACCTTATTTTAAGTTTGCAGTTCTTCAAATATTTATGACACAATATTTTCTTGTTTTTCTCCTAAATGCATTTTCTTTATTGTGAATTGGCCTTTCAGGATTTTATTTTATTTCTCTATGCTTATTATGACATGATAGTTTTCCATTTTTATTTGTATGTGTT
The DNA here is from genome assembly GCF_964237555.1 of Oryctolagus cuniculus. Classification (NCBI taxonomy): domain Eukaryota; kingdom Metazoa; phylum Chordata; class Mammalia; order Lagomorpha; family Leporidae; genus Oryctolagus; species Oryctolagus cuniculus. Next base: position 81,341,654 of record NC_091437.1, read on the forward strand.
CTTTATATAATAAAAATATTAACCTGGTGCTGCATTTGGACCACATATTTTTTGCAGTCCACTGTCTTAATTTTATTCATATTTTAACATGCAGAGGTTATCATTTTTTAAATTAAATTTGACAATTTCTTCTATAGTTCTTCCGTGGCTTTTATGCTTAGAAGTCCCTTCTCTCTTCAAATTTATAATACCGTTTCAATTCTGTTTTCTTCCAGCTTTACATATGTTCTCTAATCCATCTGGAAATGATTTTGGTATGTGGTATGTAAAGTATTTATTGAAAAAAATAGTTTTAGTAAAACTAATGGCGGTAGGCTAAAAGCTCCTTGAAAACAGGAAGCATGTTACTCTTGGGTTTCCTCGGTTTTCCCAGACAGAAGACTCACTAAACCCAGCTCCTGTTTCCTCTGTCTGCAGCAGCCCAAGCTACATTTAGGAAATAGCGACACTCCCTCCTTCCTATGCTGGAAGACACTACCCACCTGTCTCCGTTACTGCTCCTCTTGTCCCTTGTGGACACCTTCCACCATGTCTGCACAAACAGGTTACCTTCTCTGGGGATTCCGCAGCCTTTGACCAGCAGCGCCCCCTGGTGCTTCCTTCATTTTCCTTGTTCAGACAACTCTACCCTCCCCACTGCTAATTTGTGCTAGATGGGGCCTCCAAAGATTTTACCTTCAGCGTCTTGAGGTAGCCCAGGCTACTGTGTTCTGACATGCTCTTTAGGATACATTTCTTCTCCACTCGACAACTCCTCAGCTAAGGAGAAACCATTATTTCCCAGTTGCCTTTTATTTTGTTGACATGGCAAGGTGGAGAGAGTGTGGGTTGGCTGTCAGCTGTTTGCCCTGTCTCCTCAGGATGATGGATTTCTTCTAGGGAGTTGTTGAGCCTTCAGAAAGATAACATCCCCCCGGAGGCCTTCCTGCTGCCCACGCTTGCGCCTGACGTTGTGAGTTCCAACTACACGTCTAATGATGGGAACTGCATTAAAGACTTTAAACGAATAAAGCCCACAAAAGTCTTTGAAGTTAAATTTTTATCACCTAAGGAGGGACCTATAAAGTGGGGAGTATGGGGACAGTTCAAATAAATGGAACCTAGAAATAGTCTTCACATCTAATGAAAGCAAATAACAAATAGTGATCCTATAGGTAGAAAAGTAAATTCTAGAATGTATGTGTATCATTTTCTCTTCCTACAGCCTAGCAGAGGTGCTAATGAGTACCAGGATGGCCGAAATATGGGCAAGAAGAAAGCCAGAAGACAAGATCCCCGCGAATGCACTAGCTGTCTGAATTCAGCTGACAGAAATGCCACTGTTGCCATGGTGGATTATTCTAGTTCAAGTTTAATAGCATGGAATTATGGAAAAGATACACCACAGTTGACAATGCACAACAGCTCCATAATCTACCACAGTAGACTAGCACGATGCTTGTTACCACCTTAGAGAAACAGGAGAGAAAACAGGTTATTTTTTTTTAAGAAGAGGATTTATTGTTCAGATTGTGGCAGAATCAAAACATCTTAAACATTTAAAATGCAGGTTACTCAGAGTTTGACAAATGTTTGGTCAGGCTGACTGTACAATGTGTTCTAAAATGATTCACCATTCCTGAAAGTGGGAAAAGCCTACTTCCAGCTCTTAAGTCAGGGAAATTCTGTAACTCGACGCCTCTGGGAGGGGACTTGCTCCTGGCATCCGTTGCCATTGCTCCCGCGTTGTTTTCCTCCTTTCTCTTTAAATTTCTTCTGGCTGCACTCTAGTATTCCATAGGCCTTTAGGTTCTCCCTCTTTGTAATCTGATGCCTCTTCAGCAGTGTGCAGGAAGCCGGCTGACTTTATTTTAGTCCTTCTCAGCTGCTTCTGCTTGCCTTAGCTGAATGTGTGGCTTGTTTCATCTTTAACATTTTTCCCTTTGCAGGGAGACAGTACTATTCTAAATTCTTTCTAAAGAAGGTACCAATTTTGCATAATGAATTGAGTCACATATACCAGGGTAATTAAGATGAATAGTTAGTTTAATCTTTGATTACTGCTTGTCTCTTAAAACTCGTATTTCATAAAAAAGCAAACTAAAATATGCCCTCATCACCCACCTTCTCCTGGGACGTACCTGTACACCCATTTTCTTTTTACGTTTTAAATTTGGTTTTACGGCCGGCGCCGCAGCTCACTAGGCTAATCCTCCGCCTTGCGGCGCCGGCACACTGGGTTCTAGTCCCGGTCGGGGCGCCGGATTCTGTCCTGGTTGCCCCTCTTCCAGGCCAGCTCTCTGCTGTGGCCAGGGAGTGCAGTGGAGGATGGCCCAAGTGCTTGGGCCCTGCACCCCATGGGAGACCAGGAGAAGCACCTGGCTCCTGCCATCGGATCAGCGCGGTGCGCCGGCCGCAGCGCGCCAGCCGCGGCGGCCATTGGAGGGTGAACCAACGGCAAAGGAAGACCTTTCTCTCTGTCTCTCTCTCTCACTGTCTACTCTGCCTGTCAAAAAATAAATAAAAAGAAAAAAAAGAAAAAAATTTGGTTTTAATTTTCATCAGTTATACATGAACACCAGAGTCAAATGGTTACACTGGGATGATTAAGAAAACAGCCCTTGAGGATGCTACAGCAGCTCCTAGAGTCTCCCTGTGCACTTCTACTCCCTTTTGTAGCTGATTTTGATCTCTAACTAGGTATCTCTAAACTTGTGCTTACGTGAATACTTTCTAAGTATTTCTAAGGCTTGATCTATTGACTTCCTGCTATGATTTGAGTACCCTCCCTGAAAGTCTTATGTGTTGAAATTTAATTGCCATTGTGAGATATTAAGAAGGTGGAAGCTTAATCCAACTATGGTGTTTAGAGATGGGGCCTTTTTGAGACGTGGTTAACTATACAGAAGGTCATTAGGGTGAAGCTTTCATGATTGAATCTTGGAGGTTTTATAAGGAGGAGCGAGACCACACAGACAGACTTGTAGACAAGTACTCTCTCCGCTTCTCTTGCCACTTTGCCACCAAGAAGGCCATCCGTGCATTTCCTGCATTGCAAGCCAGAGTGAGCCTCTCTTCTTTATAAATTAGCCTGCCTTAGGTATTCTGCTGTTGCAATGAAAAACTGGATAATACACTTCCCTCTTCAGAAAAGAAGGATTTAGGTTTTTGTCACATGTGTTCCTGGTACACGTAATCACCTTTCCTCTCCACTTATCCACCCATTATAGTTGCTATAATTTTGGTTAGGTCAATATACTATGTTGCACTACCTCATCTATGTAAGGCTACTTTTCATTGTACCATTTATTATGCATCATTTGCTTTCATTTTCACTTTATTGCCCATTATTTTGTTTCTCCTAAAGTTAATACATTTTTCATTTCTTTTCTCTATACTCGTCATTAAATGAATCCCATACTCACCTCAAACTGAGGGATTCATGAGTTTTGTCTTTGAGTTTTGGGACCTGCCTTTAGTCTGCACTGGTGCACAATGGACAACTCATGATCTTGTTTACCAACATTTTTGGAGCTTCTCTTTTTCTCTTTATTGAGTGATATCTATTTCCTGGATCCCACGTCTCCTTCTTTCTTGGTGTATACTCTTGTGTTGGTGGGCTACCCCAACAAGCAGCTTGAGGAGGATTGTGTTCAAGTAAATCTTCGAGATCTTGCTTGTCTGAAAACATCTTTGGTCAACCTGCGCATTCAACTGATAACTTGGGGGGTACATAATTCCAAATTAGAAAGTACTTTCCCCTTGGAATTTTAGAGGTAATGTCCTCCATTGTCTTTTAGCCATCTTACTTTTTTTTTTTTTTAAGATTTATTTATTTGAAAAGCAGAGTTAAACAGAGAGAGAGAGACAGAGAGAGAGAGAGAGAGAGAGATTTTCATCCACCAGTTCACTCCCCAAATGGCCACAATGGCTAGAGTTGGGCCGATCTGAAGCCAGGAACCAGGAGCCAGGAGCCAGGAGCTTCTTCCATATCCCCCCATGTGGGTGCAGAGACCCTAGCACTTAGGTCATCTTCCCCTGCTTTCCCAAGCACATTAGCAGGGAGCTGGATCAGAAGTGAAGTAGCCAGGGATTGAACTGGTGCCCATATGGGATGCCAGCACCACAGGCACGGCGGCCTTACCCTTTATGCTACAACGCCAGCCCCTCCTGTTACCTTTTTGAATGTGACCTGCTTTTGGTTTTGATTTCTGGAAGCTTTCAGGATTTTGCCATTGTCCCCATTATACTAAAATTTAAAGGTCAGGTGCCTTCTTATGTTCTGTTTCCATTCATTGTCTGGGTAGTCAACACATCTTTTGAAAATGAAAATTTTTGTAGGTGGTGATTTTTAGCCACTATACCACAATGCTGCCCCCCATCCCCTGCTTTTTTCTTGAGAATTCTGTTATTTGGATACTGGACTCCAAATGTCTTTGTGACTTTCAAAAATCTCTTATTTTTCTTCTACTTTCTGAGAGATTTCCTTATTTTTGTGTATTGATTTCCAATGGAGTTTTAACTTATATAATTATGGTTTTCACTTTCAAGGCCTCTTTACTATTTTCTAGTTCTTTAAGAGAAACTCAAAACCCATTTTTGTTTCATGTAGCCAGTAGCACCTTTTATATGTGTCTGGTGAGAGTTACATTTTATTGATCTTCTTCTTTCATGTTGAAGGCTTTACCCAGAAATAATCTAGACTGTGTGTTCCTATTTATGGGCAGGCTTCTGAAAAGTTGAAGGCCAGCTCTGCATATGTGGATAGATCTTTAAGAATGAAAACTCCAAGGGTTGGCATTGGGGTGCAGCAGGTTAAATCATTGGCTACACTGCTGGCATCCCATATGAGCACCAGTTCAAGTTCCAACTGCTCCCCTTCCATTCCAGCACCCTGTTAATGTGGCTGGGAAAGCAGTGGAAGATGGCTCAAGTACTTGAACCCCTGCCACCCACATGGGAGACCTGGATGTGTTCCAGGTTCCTGGCTTTGGCCTAGTCCAGACCCAGTTATTGTGACCCTTTGGGAAATGAACCAGCAGATGGAAGATCTCTCTCTCTCTCTCTCTCTCTCTTTCCCTCTTTCTCTCTGTCTCTCCATCCCTCTCTGTAGCTCTGACTTCAATTAAATAAGCAAATCTTAAAAAAAAAAAAAAGGAATGAAAATATCACTGTCAGTTATTCTGCTGTCTCACCGTGGAATCTCTGTTATCAGCACCTCTAGGTCATTTTCTTGGGTTTATTCCCATTTTGCAGCCTAGAGGTTATTAATCTGGTTGCCAGTTCCTGTGGACTTAAGTTGCAAATGGTGAGACTTCACAGCAATCTGTGGCACAACCCAGGTTGTGTCTCAGTGTCTCTCATTAACTAGCTCAGGGACTAAATTTTCCAGGACATACTGAAGTTGTCAGTTTCCAAACTTTTATGCTTAGAGTTTTCTCTCATCCTTTTTGTCTTTGTGAGTTAATGCCTCAAGAACATTCATTTACTATTATATACAAAAGATCTTTAAAAAGTCTGTGAGAAAAGGGAATCAAAAGACAAGTTTATTTTGATGGCCCAAATTTTGAAATCCAACCCCAGTGTTTTCATAACGTACATTTATCAAGAACTTTTTGAAGACCTCTTGCATTGGGGATTTTAGGAGGGAGCAGAGATAACTGTATAGGCTTTGCCTTTCATCACTCACTGGACATTCTAACATTTCCCAAGACTGTCAGGCCATTTGAAATTTTAGAAATGCAATCACAATATCAAAAACAAAATCAGTATCTACAAAACAGCCAATTGAGTGTGGCACTGAAGAATCTCTTCAATCAGATGTCACTGGGGGTGTGTCCCTTGGCAGTGTGCCTGGCATGGTGCTAAGGATGATGAAATATATACTTGCTGAATATGTGAGCCCATGGGTATGATCACATTGATCATGCAAGAAAGGAATACATCCATACTAGAATTATTTTCCTTTTTTTCAGCATTGTATTTTTCATGCGCCTTTTCTGTCTCAATTACATTATTCTAACATTTGTTCCAAGCCTTCAATAATAGTTTTTTTTTAGTGAATAAAATTTAGTGATAAATTGTTAAAACATTTGCAATACTCATCAGGAAGCTAAAAGGAGGGTATTCCCTGCTATCACCACCAGCCCAGGGCGTGAATTCTGCCTCCATCACTTGGCTGTGTGACCCTGGGCAAGTTATCTTCTCTGGGTCTCAGTTGCCTGATATTTAAAAAGGAAATAACAATATTAGCAAATACTGTAGGTGAATTGTAAAGATTTACTCTCATTAGCTATATAAAACACCTTACATCTCTGGGCACATCATACTCTCAATAGGTTTTAGCAATCGTAACAATAAAAAATGATTTTTCTGAGCAGTGAAAGTGGTAATTACAAGAGTGATGAGTGCTGGCAGGAAGTACATTGGGAATGCTTATCAGAGGAACATGGCTTAAAGATGCTACATTTGAGCCCTTTTCCTCCAAAGGCCTGAGCCCTGTCAGCTGCTCTCGGATTTTACTGGCTGACACCTTTTGATTTGAAAATACACTGTGCAGATTTTTCACCAACAGTAAAAGGGTTGTTGAAGGATGGGCATTTGGCCCAGTGTTTAAGACCTCAGTTAAGACCTGAGTTTGGTATTTGGCTCCAGCTCCTGACTTCAATTTCCTGGCAATACCAACCCTGGGAGGCAGTGGTGTTGACTCAAATAGTTGGGTTCCCGCTACTCATGTGGGAGACCTGGATTGAGTTCCTGGTTCCCAGCTTCAGCCCTGCCCAGTGCTGGACATCGTGAATTTTTAGGGAGTGAGCCAGTGGGTGGATGAGAGTTCTCTTTATCTGTATCTCAGGTAAACACACGAAAAATTTAAGATTTTTTTAAAAGTCTTATTCATTCTTTTTTTCATATGCATTGTATTTAGTTACATGATTCATTGTAATCTAGCCAGTTATTGATGGGTACTTGAGTAGCTTCTGATCTTTTGCTATTATAAAAATGCTTCAGTGAATAAACTTGCTCATATATCTATGAGCATATTGCAGGATAGTATTTTAGAAGTAGGGTTATTGGATCCCGTGGTAAATGATTCTGTATATTTTTGGCTCTAATGTTTATATCAACCTGTACTTCTCCCAGCTATATCTCAGCAAACCTAGGGTCTCATGCTTCACCAATTATATTTGTTAAATCTTTTGATCAGGACCATTTATTTTCCATTTACATCATAGTGAATACTGTTGCAGGGTAGCAGTAGTGCACAGTTCTCATGAATTTCAGGATTGTTTATGCTTCCTTTTCTGAAAATTGATTGTTCATTCTTTGGTCTTTTTCCTATCAAATTGAAGTGTTTTTTTTTTTTTTTTTTTTTTTTTTTTTTTACAGGCAGAGTGGACAGTGAGAGAGAGAGAGAGACAGAGAGAAAGGTCTTCCTTTTTTCCATTGGTTCACCCTCCAATGGCCGCTGCGGCCAGCACACCGCGCTGATCCGATGGCAGGAGCCAGGTACTTCTCCTGGTCTCCCATGGGGTGCAGGGCCCAAGCACTTGGGCCATCCTCCACTGCACTCCCTGGCCACAGCAGAGAGCTGGCCTGGAAGAGAGGCAACCGGGACAGAATCCGGTGCCCCGACCGGGACTAGAACCCGGTGTGCCGGCGCCGCAAGGCTGAGGATTAGCCTAGTGAGCCGCGGCGCCGGCAAATTGAAGCTTTTTTATTCCCAGAGATTAGCTCTTTCCCGTGATATGAAGTTCCAATTATTTTCCCCCAGCTTATTTCTCTTCTGTCTTTATTTATGCTGTTACTTTTTTTCCTGTGTAGACATGTTACTTCTTTTTGTGGCTGAAAATATCAATTGTTTCTCTTATGGTTTCATCAAGACTTCTCTGCTTAGACATTGCAAAGGAATTTACCCTTTTCTTCTGGCATTTCTCATGACTTAATTTTTGATCATTAAATTTTTGACCCATTGAGATTGTATCCTAGTGTAGGATGTGAGGTCTGAATTTAACTTTGGTCTTAGTTGAACACACAGATGTCCAACTACAATAATTTTATTGAAAAGTCTATCTTTTCTCCATTGACTTAAAACATCTTTATCATACACATAATTCCCACAGGAACTTGAGCCAATAGACAGTTAAAACAGAACAGATGTCCAAAAATCAGATGCTACATTTTTTTCTTTTTCTTTTAAAGATTTATTTATTTGTTTGAAAGGCGGAGTTGCACAGAGAGAGAGAGAGAGAGAGAGAGATCTTCCATCTGCTGGTTCACAACGGCAGGAGCTGAACTGGTGTGAAGCCAGGAGCCAAAAGCTTCTTCTGTGTCTCCCACGTGGGTGCAGGGGCCCAAGCACGTGGGCCATCTTCTTGCTTTCCAAGGCCATAAACAGAAAGCTGGATCAGGAGAGGAGCAGCCGGAACACCAACCGGTGCCAATATAGGATGCTGACTGCTGACACTGCAGGTGGAAGCTTAATCTACTATGCCGCAGTGCCAGTCCCAACAATATTTTCATTAACAAGGTTTTATCAAACATATAAATATCTGATGGAGCTTGTGCTCCTTTATTCCTTTACTTCTTGTCTATTTCTGAATTGTCTTACTTCTTTTTATTTTTCAAATAAATTTTATGGTCAGCTTGTCTTATTACCAAATTAAAGCTATTTGTTTTCTCTCTTATATACTTTAAATTGCTTTCAATCTGTAATCTAATTTAGGGAGAACAATCATCTTTATATTGGGTCTTTTTTTCCTCCCAAGATAATTGTGTGTGTGTGTGTGTGTGTGTGTGTTTTAAATTTGTTTACAGTCTCTTAGGTCTTTTTGAGAATGTTTTATAGTTTTCTCTAAGAAGAATTTGAACATTTTAAATTAACGTTAGGCTAGGTATTTTTTCACTTTTTAGTTTGAAATAATTTCAAACTTATAGCAAAGTTGCAATAATAATAATACAAAGATCTCCTAAGTTCTTTTCAGTTAACAAAGATCTCCCAATTGTTAAATTTGTCATTTACCATATTGTCACTACATAAGCATATTTTACAGTTACTTTTTATTTTGAACCATTTGGGAGTCATAGACATACTCCATTACCCTTTTAGTATTTCATTGATTATTTCTTTTTTAAAAAATAATTTTTGCATTTATTATTATTTAAGAGGTAGAATTACAGAGAGAGAGAAAGGTCTTCTATCCTCTGGTTCACTCCCCAAATGACCACAATGGCTGGAGCTAAGCTAATGCGAAGCCAGGAGCCAGGAGCTTCTTCCAGGGCTCCCACATGGGTGCAGGGGCTCAAGGATTTGGGCCATCTTCCACTGCTTTCCCAGGCTATAGCAGACAACTGAATCAGAAGATGAGTAGCAAAGACTCAAACCGGTGCCCATATGGGATACCAGTGCTGCAGGCAGAGGCTTAGCCCACTATGCCACAGCGCTGGCCCTCATTGATTATTTCTTAAATAACAGGTCACTTGGGGCTGGCACTGTGGCACAGCGGGTTAATGCCCTGGCCTGAAGTGCCGGCATCCCATATGGGCGCTGGTTCGAGACCCGGCTGCTCCACTTCCAATCTAGCTCTCTGCTGTGGCCTGGGAAAGCAGTAGAAGATGGCCCAGGTCCTTGAGTCTCTGCACCTGCATGGAGACCCAGAAGAAGCTCCTGGCTCCTGGCTTCAGATCGGCGCAGCTCCGGCTGTTGCGGCCAGTTGGGGAGTGAACTAGTGGATGGAAGACTTCTCTCTCTCTCTCTCTCAAAAAAAAAAAAAAAAAAATAATAATAACAGGTCACTCTCCGACATAGTGGCAGTGTAGCTATCAAAATCAAGAAATTGATATTATGTTACCATCTAACCCAGAAATCTCCATTGAAATTTCACTAACTCTCCTAGTAATGTCCAGTGTAATCTGACTCAGGCTATGTCTTGCACTGAATTTTCCTGTCCTTCCACATTCAACAGTCCCTCGGTCTTTGCTTGCCTTCTATGGCTTTGATAGTTTGGAGGTGTACAGGCTTATCTGAGTTTGTCTCCTGTGATTTAAGTCAGGTTATATATTTTTTTGCAGGACTGTCATACAAGTGGTCGCATGTTCTCCTCAACACATCATATCAGGAGGTACATAAGGTCAATTTGTCCTGTTACTGGTGATGTTAACTTCACTGAGGTGTCTCTCTCTATCACTTGTATTATAACATTGGCAGGACTTCTGCACTGTGAAGATATTCAGTAAGCAGTTCAGACTTATTAATAAGCAGTGTCAGTTGACATTTTATTATAAGAACTTTCTTTTCTCCTATTGTTTCTAATTCATTCACTATCATAAATTATTTTTAATGCTAAGCTGCCTCAAGTTTGGCCTTGGAAGACCCTTCAAGCTAGATCCCGTGTCCTTTTGGCATGTCCCTATCATTCTTGAGCATTTCTGTATTGAAGGCAGAAGATGTTCTAGGTTCATATCGAACTTTCCCTGTTCTGGAATCAAACAATCCTCCAAGAAGCTCTGGTTTCATTCTGCTATGGATAATCAGGCACTCAGAAACTAAAAAGTCAGAATTCAGAAACAAAACTTTGGTGTGAAATCTGCTTCTGAGTGTCATTACTGTACTGTTTGTCAAAGAACAGAACTAGGATGTACATGTAGGTAGGTATGTGCATGTATACACAAACATAGACATTTGAGTCTACTTCAATCTCAATCTCTCTTTCCATCTGATTCTATGAAAAAATGAGTTCACACTGATACTTCCAATTTCAATCTAACACCACAGAGTCTATTCCAGATTTCTTCCTTTCTGTACTTGTCCTATCCTTTTCCTAACATTTATGAAACCTGCCTCTCATTATCCTTAATTATCTATTTAGTTGTCCAACCTTCCCATATATATATTAATATATGTATATATATGCATACATTTTGGCCAACTATTCCATCCCTTGGCCCTGCTTTCACTACATATTCAAGCTGTGGCTGTGTCAGAGAGATGCTTTGTAAAAGGAATCCTCTTTTCTTATCAGCTCTATTTGGCGTTTGTTTACATATCAAAGTCTGTTCATTTCTTTTTTTTTAACTTTTATTTAATGAATATAAATTTCCAAAGTACAGCTTATGGATTACAATGGCTTCCCCCCCATAACGTCCCTCCCACTCACAACCCTCCCCTTTCCCACTCCCTCTCCCCTTCCATTCACATCAAGATTCATTTTCGATTCTCTTTATATACAGAAGATCAGTTTAGCATACGTTAAGTAAAGATTTCAACAGTTTGCTCCCACACAGAAGCATAAAGTGAAAAATACTGTTTGAGTACTAGTTACAGCATTAAATCTCAATGTACAGCACACTAAGGACAAAGATCCTACATGAGGAGTAAGTGCACAGTGACTCCTGTTGTTGACTTAACAAATTGACACTCTTGTTTATGGCCTCAGTAATCACACTAGGCTCTTGTCATGAGCTGCCAAGGCTATGGAAGCCCCCTGAGTTCACTGACTCTGATCATATTTAGACAAGGCCATGGTCAAAGTGGAAGTTCTCTCCTCCCTTCAGAGAAAGGTACCTCCTTCTTTGATGACCCGTTCTTTCCACTGGGATCTCACTCACAGAGATCTTTCATTTAGTCCCCCCCCCCCCCCCCCCCGCAGAGTGTCTTGGCTTTCCATGCCTGAAATACTCTCATGGGCTTTTCAGCCGGATCCGCATGCCTTAAGGGCTGATTCTGAGTGCTGTTTAGGACATCTGTTATTCTATAGGTCTGCTGTGTATCTCACTTCCCATGTTGGATCGTTCTCTCCCTTTTTTATTCTATCAGCTAGTATTTGCAGACACTATTCTTGTTTATGTGATCCCTTTGGTTCTTAGTCCTATCATTATGATCAGTTGTGAACAGAAATTGATCACTGGGACTAGTGTGATGGCATTGGTACTTGCCACCTTGATCCTGCTACCTTACACAATTCTCTTACTGTTAGTTTTTCTGTTCTCTCTCTGTCTCCCTCTCTTTCAGCTATATATCCTGGAAATAGAATTTGCAAACAGAATTCATTTTTCCTCTTTCAGTAATTTTAAGCCTCGAATTCTCTTTTCAGATATCATTGGCCGGGGTGGGCATCTGGGACAGTGGTTAAGGGCTGCTAGAGATCTCACATCCCCTGTTAGAGTGGCTGAGTTTCAGATCTGGCTCTGCTTCCTGCCAATGCACACTCAGGGAGGCAGCAGGTGATGACTTGAGTCTCTGCTACCTACCTGGGAGTCCAGGATTGAGTTTCCAGATCTTGGCTTCAGCTTGGCCCACCCCTGGATGTTGTGTGCATCTGGGGAGTGAGAGCGAATAGGAGATCTCTGTCTGTCTGTGTCTCTCTGCCTTTCACACAAATAAAATAAAAATTTTAAGAGTATATCATCAGGCAATAAAATGTGAACTCACAGTGACAGTAGTGGGCATTGTCACATCGTTCATTGCTAAGGTCAGGGAGACTGCCTCTGAGGATTTCCTATATAAATGGTGACTACTGGGCTGAGATGTAAGTGTTTTATAACTTTTGCCTTTTTATCTTGAAATAAGTGCCACAGATAGTTCCACAGAATTCCTGTCTATGTTTTACACAGCTTCCCCTAATGTTATTATCTTATATAACCACAGCACATTTATAAAAGCTAAGAAATTTGCATTGGTTATGTGGGTGTGATCTTTTTTAAAGATTTACTTATTTATTTGAGAGGAAGAGTTGAGAGAGAGAGAGAGAGAGAGAGAGAGAGAGAGAGAGAGTTCTTCTATCTGCTTGTTCACTCCCCTAATGGTTGCAATGGCTGGAGCAGGGCTGATCCTATGCCACAGCGCTGGCCCCTGTGTGTTTGCTTTTAAAATCAGGTTAAGAAAGTATCCACCGGTTCCTCTTTTTGAATCTCCTTTTTAAAAAAATGGGACTAAATGTTCAATTTTGTCAAATGCCTTCTTAGCACATATTCTTATCTTTCTCTTTTGATCTGTTACTGTGATGAATCAAGTTAATCAATTTCCAAGTATTGAACGTGCTGGCGTCTTGGAAGAAACCCACATGAATAAAAATATCATGTTCATGATTTCTAAAACTGTTTACATTCTGTTTGCTAATATTTACTTAGAAATTTTAGACTGATTGCCTTAAATACGATTGGTCTATAGTTTCTTTTTAAAAGCAACTTTTATCAAGTTTCATTGTAAATGTTATTCTTAAAATTAATTTTGAAGTTGTCTTTCTGTGTTGCAGAATAATTAAAAAAGCATCAAAATTTTTGATCTTTAAGGTTTGGTAGAAGTCAGCAAGACTTATGGCCTATGGAGTAAAGAGGGTAAAAATTGGACAATTTCTTCTATAAAAATTATATGTTAGAATTTCTAAGGGCTGGTGTTGTGGTGTAGTGGGTTGAGCCTCTGCCTGTGATGTCGTCATCCCATGTGGGTGCTATATGGAGTCCTGGCTGCTCTGCTTCCAATCCAGCTTCCTGCTAATACACTTGGGAGGGCAGTGGAGGGTGGCCCAAGCACTTGTGCCCCTCACCCATGTGGGGGACCCAAAAGAAGCTCCTGGCTGCAGCATGGCTCAGCCACAGTTGTTGCTTCCATCTGGGGAGTGAACCAGCAGATTGGAGATATCTTTCTCTCTCTGTCTCTCCCTCTCTCTCTAATTCTGCCTTTCAAATAAATAAAAAGTAAATCTTATTTTTTAAAGAATTTACATCTTCACGGGGCTAGTTTTTGGTAAATTATAATTTCCTAGGAAAATGTTCTTAGCATTCAAATTTGTTTATAGAGTTATACAAAGTTTTCCTCTAAAATTTAAAAATTTCCCTTTTTTCATTTTTTCTAATTTTATATGTATATGATTTCAGTTATTTAATGGTTTGTTTTTAAAATTTTTTTATCCAATGAAGTATGTATTTATTCATTTAGTTGTTCTGTTTCTTTAACTCAATGTTTTTAATTCCTGTTTTCTGATTTCCCTTAATTTTTTATTCTTTTCCCAACTTTGACCAATATGCTCAAGTCAATTATTTTTATTCTTTTTTAGTCATATTATCATATTACTATTTAATTTCTTATTTTATCCCATGGGTTCCAATAGGTTTTCATTACTGTTGTCCTTAGAACTCCTAGTTTTCACTAGCTTTTCTTTGACACAAGTTGCTTAGGAGTTTTTAAATTTCCAAAAAATGTGGCTTTTTTCCCCTCATTTTGTTTAAACTTCCATTTTATTTGTCTCTTATTTTTAGATTTTGAGCACATTTTATTTACTTATTTTTATTTCCCTGCATATAATTTCCTTAACCCCAGACAATAGCTATTTGCTGCATCCATGAGCCATGATAGCAGTGACAACTTAGAGCTTTTCCCCTCACCTCTGTCCCGTTCCCCACCGTAAGCCAACAGTGTTCTCTTTCTTAATATTCATCTTTGTGCTGTCAAACATGCTTTCACTTCTGACTTGATTTGTCAGCCTTAAATAATATCCCTGACTCTTAGCTGTTGTAGACAAGCAGTCCATGTACTTATTTTCCCTCCCATCAGGGTGGTCTTCCTACAACTCAAAGACTTCCTTCATCTGCGCGTTTCCTTCAAACATAGCATTTCTGTGGGTTTCTCCATGCAGCCGCAACTTTCTCTCTCCCCAAAGCAAACCGGGCTCGGGAGGATTCTGAGCCTCTCTTGTATTCCCTGACCCTGCCTCCCAGGGCGACCCTCTCATGTTCACGAGCTGGGTTTTGCAGCCACTTTCTGAGCTCTGCTATGACTGGATCCTCCTTAACACCTTCTCTGTCTTCTTTCTCTCCCAACACTTGTACGCCTAGCTCTGTTTGATCCCAGCCCTGTCCTTAGGAGTTTCTTCCCCAACTTTTGCACTTCCCACTGGGCTCCTGTTCTCCACAGTTTCTATTTTTGCAGGTCTTTCTGGGAGGTCACTGATACATCCCTTGGTGCTGCAGGCTCTCTCCTACGGTTTCCTGGCCTTCTTCTCTGAGCTTAGTCCAGTCTTTGGTCATCACTGTATGAATTTTGGAGTTTGTTTTCTCTATGTCTCCTGGTTGAACTGATTAAAAAGTTTCCAGGATTTAGTCCCCCTTGTCATTCTGGTTTCTAGGAGAAAAAAGATATTTGAATCTAAACTGTGGCCAGGTTCACTCTGGGAGTCCCTTCTGGTTTTTCACCCGTTTACAAGGGAATTCTCATGTATCTCACTGACAACATTAGTGAGGCATTCAGCATTGTCTGAATCATATTTTAAAACACTTAGGGGGACAAAGTTGATCCATTATAATTTTAAATAAATTAACTGTATTTTAAGTGTAGCAATATGAAATCCTTTTGCTGCAATAGAGGGAATTAAAGATATTCCTTGACTTAGGATGGGATTACATGCTGATAAGCCATCATAAGGTGAAAACATACTAAATTGTAGATGCATTTAAACCTGTACACCTAACCTGCCACACACCCTAGCTTAGCCCAGTCTGTATTTAATGTGCACAGAATACTTACATTAGCCTATAGTTGGGGAAAGTCATCTAATACACAACCTATTTTACGATAAAGTATAAATTTATCAAGTAATTTATTGAAGACCCATATAAAAAAAAACCCACAACCCAGTGGCACACAGCACACTGAGTGTGGGCTGCTCCTCTTGTGATTGCCAGGCTGACTGGGAGCTGTGCTCGCTGCTGCCGCCCAGCACCACCAGAGAGGATTGCGCTGTATAGCCCTAGGCCAGGAGAAGAGCAGATTCAGTGTGCCCAGTCAAGGGTCTACTGATTGTGTACTGCACCTGTTTTTTGATTTCTAGAATGAACAACCTAATTCTACTTGTATACTCTTCTCTGTGCAAATGGTCAATCTTGTTCTTTGGGCTTTTTCCTCACATCATTTTTTTTTTTTTTCTGCCAGGCAGAGTGGACAGTGAGAGAGAGAGACAGAGAGAAAGGTCTTCCTTTTTCCATTGGTTCACCCCCCAATGGCTGCTGCAGCTGGCATGCTGCAGCCGGAGCACCACGCTGATCCGAAGCCAGGAGCCAGGTGCTTCTCCTGGTCTCCCATGCGGATGCAGGGCCCAAGTACTTGGGCCATCCTCCACTGCACTCCCGGGCCACAGCAGAGAGCTGGCCTGGAAGAGGGGCAACCTGGAAAGAATCCGGCGCCCCGACCGGGACTAGAATCTGGTGTGCCGGCGCCGCAAGGCGGAGGATTAGCCTAGTGAGCTGCAGCGCCGGCATTATTTCATTATTTTGTCATCTAATTCTGAATATAAATGCAAGATATAAGAGATTTTGTTTAGAAGTTTTAGCAAAAAGTTTTCTACTAATGGCAATGTACAAGTTCTTTTTTTTTTTTTTTTTTTTTTTTTTTTTTTTTTGACAGGCAGAGTGGACAGTGAGAGAGAGAGACAGAGAGAGAAAGGTCTTCCTTTGCCGTTGGTTCACCCTCCAATGGCCGCCGCTGCAGCCGGCGCACCGCGCTGATCCTGGCAGGAGCCAGGAGCCAGGTGCTTTTCCTGGTCTCCCATGGGGTGCAGGGCCCAAGCACCTGGGCCATCCTCCACTGCACTCCCTGGCCATAGCAGAGAGCTGGCCTGGAAGAGGGGCAACCGGGACAGAATCCGGCGCCCCAACCGGGACTAGAACCCGGTGTGCCGGCGCCGCAAGGTGGAGGATTAGCCTATTGAGCCACGGCGCCGGCTCCAATGTACAAGTTCTAATTTTACCTCAGTCTGTGGATTTTATGTGTGAAGGTCATTACAAATACATTCTCGAGAGGAATAGGAACAAATTAATTTTTTTACAGCTTTTAACTGGGGCGGGCATTTACTGAAGCAGTGAAGACTCCAGGTAACATGCCTGAATCCCACATCACATATCTGGCTCAGACTCCCAGCCCAGGTCCCAACTCTGGCTTTCCGCTAATGCAGAGCCTGGGAGGCAGATGACTTACGTAACTGGGAGGCCCGGACTGAGTTCCCAGCTCCCAACTACCTTGTGCAGGCATTTGGGGGGAGTGAATCAACAGATGGGAGCATTCTCTCTCGCTCTCTTTTTTCATCCTCCCAATCCCTCGAATTTAAGAAAGAAAGCATTTAAAAAAATATTTTACTGATCTGGTATATAACCTGATTTGTAAGTGATCTGTTAATAGTTTGGATGTAGGTGGTAGAGATGGACCATATGGTGTGAATTTCAGAAAATTGTAGCATTTCTGCAATGGAATCCTGTTTTAGACAAAATATTTTTATCAATAACAAATTTGAATATATGGAATATATATGTTATTTATCAACAAATTTGAACATATGGAATAGTTCAAATAAGCACTGGACCTATGGAGAGAAAACTATATAAAGTATGAGGTAAGTTAGCAACAACACTAAACACGTAGCTTTTGCCATTTGTCAAAGAAAAGGCATTTGAGACTCAAGTTTGCAGTAACTTTATTTTTTTTTTTTAAAAAATCCATGCTACGAATATGTTTTCTTCTACATCTCCACTTCCTTAAAAGTAGATAGAAATAAAGACAAAAGCTTATCTTGAAACGGGTCGGGAGTCAGGTGAACTCCGTGGTTAAGGATTTAAGGTCCACCAGCAGGCGGTCCGCACTGGGCCTCTGCAAAGCACTGGCCCTCCAGCCGCTCTCAATGATGTCCCCAAGCCTTTGTCCGGGCACAGTGTCCCTGAAGACAGCCGCACAGAGAGACGGGCGGAGGTTGTAGGCCACCACTGCGTACAGCACGTACTGACGCTCCCCGGAGTAGGGCACCTCCTTGGTGGCCATCTGCCAGAGCGTGATGGCAAAAGAGTAGATGTCGGCCTTGGGCGTGGCAGCCTCTCCTTTCAGGATCTCGGGGGCTCTGTGCGTGTATGTGCCTCCCAGGTGGTAAGGGGGACAGCACCTCTGATCTTCCAGCCTCTCCGAACAACCGAAATCACCAATCTTACAGACATCTCGCTCGCTGATCAAAATGTTCGCGGGCTTCAGGTCCAGGTGCACAATGCTTTGTGAGTGAAGGAAAAGCAGACCGTTGACGACATCTAGGGAGTACTGCAGACACTTGCCCAAACTTAACTGCTCCCCAGTGCCATGGTGGGGCGCCTCCGACTCCTCCGCAGCCAGGCCAGGAGCCCCGTAGATGACTTGGTGCAATGTGACGTCGCCGCCAAACTCCATGATGATGGTCCCTAGGCTGTTAGAGCCTGCGGGCGTGCGCGTGCTGGCAGCCACCACTCGCACGATGTTGTCATGGCGTAGCCTTGCAATGTTCAGCTCAGCCCAGAAACTCCGCTGGGATGCTCGTAGGTTCTTGGTGCACCTGTTCACTTGCTTTATGGCCACAGGGACGCCACGGTAAGTCGCCTTGTACACAGAGCCAAACCCTCCGGCTCCCAACCTCCGTAGCAAGCACACCTGCTCCCAGTCGATGGAGCACCAGGCCAGACGGCGAGGCAGCCGAGGGGCCCGAGGAGGAGTGGCCCCCAGGAAGAGCTTCCCCGTCTTCCCGGGGAGCTCCGAAGGACTGCTGCACGGCCGCGAGTCCACCGACGGGGACAACTCGCTGGCAGCAAGGCAGCGGCGCAGGACGAGAGGCGAGGGCATGGTACGCGCTCCCTAAAGAGAGCCCCAGGCCAAGGTGAGTGTAAAGATCAGGAAAAACCGCAGGAGTTCGGAAACATGAAGGACCACTCCTTCACACCACCCCATTCCTTTTTCTCCTCTTCCTTCGTCTTCTCCAAATGAGCTACATCTGCGCTTCTCGCTCAGCAAGGGTCTATCAGATGCCGGGCAGGCAGAGAGTTTTTCCTTCCACACTTAAAGTGAATTCTCGTCAAAATAAGCTCTCCTCGGATAAACAGCACTAGTTTGTCCCAAAACTCACCCTACTTACACAGCGATCTTTCATAGGAAGAGGCTTTTTTTTTTTTTTTCAACTCTGGTCCAATGCACGTTCTTGGACCAAAGAGATCACAAAAATACGATGTAATTGTTTCACACTTTGCAGGCTATAATGATTGTGAGGGTTACTCTCCAGCTGCATTAAATCACTTCCAGCAGTTATTGGCTGCAAGAGTTGAGCAAGGAACAGCAGAGGTTTGTTTAACCTGTTTCAGAGATAATTAGGTGCAACATTCATGTAGCTAACTAAATTGCAACCTTAAAGGAATCACTCCAAATAGAAACACACAGAGGTCAAAACACGTACCTCCTCGATTCATCAAGGAAAAGAATTCTCTGTCTCTCCATTCAGCTTACACAGCAGATTAGCAAGACTCCTTAACGTCACATTGACTTCCTAACCATCCTTCCTTTCCACAGCAATTGGATTCACCTGGCAAACTCACACATAAGACTCGGCAGCAAATGAGCTGAAGTACTGAAGCGGAATTAGGGGAGAGGGAAAAGCAAAAGTGATTCTGAGCCATGGTCAGAGCTTTAAATAATCACAGAGATGGGGGAATTATAGAAGTGGAAAAATCTGAAAAAATAAAAATGGCACAAGAAACCATGAATTCTTTCTTTCTGGTTCTTATAACACAAATTAACATTCACATCTTTGGAAAAAAAGAACGATATTACCCCATTTGTTGAAGACACCTAATAATGTAGCATCTACATTTGTAAATACTCGAATGGTAACGTTTCCATATTTTAAAGCATCAATAAACACATAGGTGACTCAGAAACACATTTTAATGACAGTTATATGCTTCTGAAGTATACTGGTTCTGAGAAGTAAGTAAATACAAACCACTGACATAAGCAATTTGATGTCTGTGGGGTCCTAGAAAAGAAAAAGGATTTCCATTCTATGCTCCCTGTGTGGCTTAGCATGCAATCCTGTGTATAATAGTTAACCTGTTTGAGCCTCAATATTTTCATGTAGGAAACTAGGAGGGCTGGCACTGTGGCGTAGTGGGTAAAGCCACCACCTGCTTTGCCAACATCCCATATGGACACAGGTTCGAGTCCCAGCTGCTCCTCTTCCGAACCAGCTCTCTGCTATGGCTTGGGAAAGCAATAAAGGTTGGCCCAAGTCCTTGGGCCCCTGCACCTTCATAGGAGACCTGGAGGAGGCTCCTGGCTCCGGCTTCCGATTGACATGGCCATTTGGGGAGTGAACCACTGGATGGAGGACCTCTCTCTGCCTCTGCCTCTGCCTCTCTGTAACTGCCTTTCAAATAAATAAAGAAAAAAGAAAAAGAAATTAAGCTAGGGATTGGCATTTGGTACACATCCTTTGGGATGTGCTTCATCTGATACAGGAGTGCCTGAGTTCCAGTCCCCCCCTCATTTTTTTTTAAAGATTTATTTATTTGACAGGCAGAGATGCAGAGGCAGAGAGAGAGAGAGAAAGAGAGAGAGAGAAATATGTCTTCCATCCACCTTCCATTCACTGGTTCACTCCCCAAATGGCCGCAATGGCCAGAGCTGGGCTGATTTGAAGCCAGGAGCTTCCTCTGGGTCTCCCATGCAGGTACAGGGGCCCAAGGACCTGGATCATATTCTACTGCTTTCCCAAGCCATAGTAGAGATCTGGGTCAGAAGTGGAGCAGCCAAGACTCCAACTGGCACCCATATGGAATGCCGGCACTGCAGACGGCAGCTTCACCTGCTATGCCACAGTGCCGCCCCCCCTCCCCCCTTCTGAACAGCAGCTTCCTGCTAATGTGCACTTTGGGAGGCAGCAGTGATGGCTCAAATTCTTGCGTCCCTGTCATCTACATGGGAGATGCAGATGACTTCAAGGTTCCTGACTTTGGTCTGGTCCAGTCCTGTTAATTGCAGGCATTTGGTGGAATGGAACCATGAATGGAAGATCTCTTTTCTCCTGTCTGCCTCTATCCCTGTCTCTGTCTCTCTGCGTGTCAAATAAATAAAAATAAAATGTAAAAAGAAATTAGGATAATAATAATTAAAGGAATCACTATTTTGGAAAAAAAAGTAGAGCAATCTGTGGGGAGCAATTCGGACTATACTGTTACTGGAATTAAGATTTATTCTATGCATCTGCTCTCCCACAATATGGCGCTGGGAGAGAAGTAAACAGCTTCTACCCAGCTGCCTCTCACCAACTTGACAAGCTGCAGGAGCTGCTCCTGATTGGAGGAGAGCGGCGTGCTCGGCGTGTGGGCAGCCGAGTTGGGATTGGTGGAGAGGACTATATAGGAGGAGAGAGACGGCATGGTGGTGTGGGTTGGTTGGAGAGTGCGTTGGAGAGTTCGCGGGGAAGTTCGTTACTTCGTTCTTTCTCATTTCTCTCTACTCATTCTTGCTTTGGGAGTTTGCTGTTTACTTATTCTTACTTTACTATAGAAAGGACTTGTAAAAAAAGGGAACAACAAGCGCCCGGTCCGGTGCGGCTCCTCCGCGTGCGGAGGAGCAGCAAGTGGTGCCGTGACTCGGATAGGAAACCTAGGAGGGAAAGACCGGGAAGAAGTGGGAAATTACTGGAGAGAGAGACTAGCAAAGAGCCTAGGGGAAGGCCGGACGGAAAGAGTGCCGGTGAAAAGCTAGTCAGAACCTAGGAAAAAAGCCGCGGGGGAAGAAAATTAGAAGCTAGGAAGGAGGTATTAACTGGGAACGTCTGGGAGACTCAGTCTTCCATTACGCTCACTGCTCCAACATGTCACAGACGGTACAGA
Source organism: Oryctolagus cuniculus (assembly GCF_964237555.1). Taxonomy (NCBI): domain Eukaryota; kingdom Metazoa; phylum Chordata; class Mammalia; order Lagomorpha; family Leporidae; genus Oryctolagus; species Oryctolagus cuniculus. Next base: position 81,363,293 of record NC_091437.1, read on the forward strand.
CAATGGAGTTCTTTGGCTACTCTTTGCCCACTGGCTACCTCTTCCTCCTCCTGGGCACCATCCTCTGTTTCTCCCTAAAGATCATCTATGGGCTAAATATGGTTTCTCTCTCTCTCTCTTCCTACTCCCCACCTCGTCGCAGCTTTTCCTCTAAGCAAGGGAAACGAGGGGGGAGGAAAATTCATGCATTTGTAAGAGCAATCGTAGAGACGTCCCCCTGGTTTCCACAGCAGTGGAGGCAGGTGGGACGGAAAATGCGCGAGGCTGGGGAACCGATAGAAGTGCTGAAGCTGTGGCAACTCGTTGATCAGGTGCTTCAGAACCCCACGGAAGGGATCGAGTTGTTGCTTAATGAGGGGAGTGAAATGCAGGAAGAATTATGGCAGGGCAGCCAGGCGAGCAACTATTGTAACGAACAAGTGAGAAGAAAATCAAAGAAGGATTTAGAGAGCCAGGAAGCTTATGGGGGGGAGAAGGAAGCTGAGGAGGGAACCTCGCCCCCGAGAGAGATGCCTGGCCATACAAGGCTGGCAAATTCAACCATAAAGGATGAATCACCACCCCGGTATCGCCCATTGGTACTACCAAAGTTTCCTCCTGTAAAGAAAAGCCCCTTTTTTCCCCATGAGATTGAAGAAGAGTGGGAGGAAGAAGGAGTGATGGAGGGAGTAGGTATGCAGGAGGAGCTAGAAAGGCCAAGAACCGAAAACAAGCAAAGGGGAGCTGTTTATAGAAAACCTGCTTGGGAGCAGTACCAGGAACCAGGCCAGGTGTTTCCTGTAATTCAGGATCCACAGGGAAACAGGGGATGGACGCCTCTTGACCATAAATTACTTAAAGAGTTGCAGCAATCAGTACAATTGTATGGGCCCCATGCAAGTTACACTCAGGCAATCCTTGATAACATCGGGCAGCAAGGCCTAATACCTGAGGATTGGAGAAACTTAGTAAAGGCGGTATTAGGCGGGGGTGACTTCCTCTTGTGGCTAGCTGCCTATAAAGAATTTGCGCGAGAATATTCAAAGCAGAACTATCAAACAGGGAATCAAGCATGGGATGAGGAAATGTTAAATGGAGAAGGGCGATTTGCCTGTCCCGATGAGCAGGCCCGATTACCAACAGCTGTCCTCTTACAGGTGAGAGAGATAGCAAGAAGAGCCTGGAAGGTGATACCCAGAAAAGGAGAAGTAAGACACAGCCTAACTAAGATAGTACAGGGCCCTACCGAACCTTACGCTGATTTCGTGAACCGATTAATGGAAGCAGCAGGAAACATTTTCGAAACCGTGGAAGAAGCAATGCCCTTAGTCAAAAGATTGGCGTATGAACAGGCCAATAAAACATGTCGGGAAGCTCTTAGACCATGGCAGCATAAGGACATCCCTACCTTTTTGAAAATCTGTAGGGATGTCATGGATGATGTAGTTTCTGGATCACATGCTGCAGTAGCAGTAACCCGACAATTTAGACAGAACATCAGGGGACGTATATGCTTTAGATGTGGTCGAGAAGGGCATCTAATGAGGGAATGTAGGGCCAGATTTCCAGCCCGAGATCGGCAGGGCATAGAGAACTCGAGAAGACCAGGCCTTTGCCCACGCTGTAGAAGAGGAAATCATTGGGTCAGTGAATGTTACTTTAAAATAAACAGCGCAGGCAATCCCCAGAGGATGCCAAATGAGCCGGGCCCCATAAGAAGATCAGGTGTATATGGTCAACAGCAAAAAAACGGAATGTGGGCCCCTGCACCCCGGGGCCAAAACAATCGGTGGGTGCCACGGTCCCAAAACCAAATATTTACCGCGCAGAGTTACGAGCCACCGAATATTCGGTACTGACACCTCAAATGGGGCCACAAGCCATAGAGGTGAGGGCAGAAGCAATTTCAGCGGAGCATAACGGACTTGGAATAATCGTAGGAAAAGAAACAAATGCTTTGAGAGGCCTAATGGTCATCACCGGAGTCATTCAGTTACCTTTTGATAAGCTAAAAGTGCTAATACAATCTACAAAGGGTATTATTCAAATCAAACCAGAAGAACCTGTGGCTCAAATACTAATCATGATTGGAGCGCAGGATGTTAATGGACCCCAAGGGGAGAAATTTGCAGCCTTGTCCCTGTCTCTAGCAGATCGACCTCTGTGGACCTTAACCATTAGAGGAAAGTCGATTCAGGGCCTGCTAGACACAGGTGCGGATGTAAGTATAATTTCGGAAAATGATTGGCCGAAGTCATGGCCCCTTCAGCCAGGAGATAATACTTTAGTAGGCCTAGGTGCGGCCATGACACCATCAAGGAGTGCTCAGGTGCTTCATTGGCAGGATCAAGAAGGGAACAAGGGAAATGTGCAACCTTATGTTAGTGCACTCCCCATCACATTATGGGGAAGAGACATTTTAGAACAATTGGGACTGACGTTAACAAATGAGGATCAATTGGAGAGTTCTACAGGACGGCGTATTATGTATAAAAAGGGATATCAGGAGAGAGGATTAGGCTCCAGAGAAGGCAGAAGGGACCTAGCCCAGCCCATAGGCGATTTTAAAAGACAGGACACGGGTTTTTCGTGGGGGCCACTGAGATGCAGCCGCTGCCATTGTCATGGCTGGACAACAAGCCAAAGTGGATACCACAGTGGCCCCTTACCCAGGAAAAGTTGGCTGCGGTAAATGATATAGTATCACAACAATTAGAGGCAGGCCATTTGCAACCATCAACCTCCCCATGGAATACGCCAATATTCGTGATAAAGAAAAAATCAGGGAAATACCGGTTGTTGCATGATTTACGGGCTGTTAATCAGCAGATGCAACCCATGGGGGCATTGCAACCCGGACTCCCGGTTCCTACTATGATCCCAAAGCATTGGCCACTAATAGTACTCGATCTGAAGGACTGCTTTTTTAGCATACCTCTACATGAACAAGACACTCAGAGGTTTGCTTTCACCGTTCCTTCCATTAATCATCAAGGTCCCGACAAAAGATATGAATGGAAGGTGCTTCCCCAAGGAATGACCAACAGTCCTGCCATATGCCAGCTATATGTTGACCAGGCAGTAGAGCCGGTTCGACAACAGTGCCCAAAGGTACAAATTTTACACTACATGGATGACTTGTTAATAACGACTGAAAGTGAAAGTCACCTAATGGAAGCATATAAGCTGCTGTTATTATATTTGGAAAAAGTTGGGTTACAAGTAGCGCCAGAGAAAATACAAAAAGGGGAAGTAGTACAGTACTTAGGACTTAAAGTAACTTCTGAAAAGGTAACCCCATTAGAATTTGAAATTGCAATAGATGGGTTACAGACCCTTAATGACTTCCAAAAATTATGTGGCAATTTAAATTGGTTGAGGCCCTATTGTAAATTAACTACCGAAGATATGATGCCATTATTCAATATTTTAGAAGGAGATGCCCAGCTTGATTCCCCTCGTAGATTGACAATAGAAGCCCGCTTGGCGTTACAGAAAATTGAAAAACAAATTAAAGCAATGCAGATGGAAAGATGTGATCCACAACAAGCCCTAGAAATATTAATTTTTATGGAACAGCTGTATCCCTTCGCAGTCATTTGGCAAGGAGGACCCTTGTTGTTTGTATACCCACATTCACATGCACCGCGTGTACTATACACCCAAGGCATTGCGGTGGCTGATTTAATATTAACAGCAATAAAAAAGGCGACAGAAATGGCGGGGAAGACTCCAAAGCGATGTGTAGTTCCCTTTGCTCAAGAGGCAGTAGAAGCCTTTACAAGGGAATGCTGGCAATGGGCATACATAGTTCTCATTCTACAAATAGAGATTGACAATCACTACCCTCGCCATCCATTTGTTAACTTCTGCACACAGGTTTCAATAAAACGGGTGCAGAAGGTGCGAAGGGATCCAATTCAAGGGGCAGTTACCGTATTTACGGATGGAGCTAAAGGCGGAACAGGAGCAGCTATATTTAACAATCAACGATATTTTGTTTTAACAGCATCCCCTTCTCCACAACATGCAGAATTGGCTATTATCGCAACAGTATTACGCAGAGAGAGCGCACCTATGAATATTTTGTCTGATAGTGCATATGTGGTGAATGCAGTTCAGATGCTCGCTACACAGTGCCTTATTCTTAAATCCTCCTCAGTCTATTCTTATCTAAGTGAAATTCAGGGGTTATTAAATCAAAGAGAGCATGCTATTTACATAGGCCACATAAGAGCTCATTCTAATTTACCTGGCCCACTCACTCGAGGAAACATGATGGCAGATCACTATTCAAGATTCTTGCTTGCATGCACCGCTTTGGAACAAGCTAAAGAATATCACTCTAAATGGCATGTTAACACCCACACTTTAAGTTTTAAATTTAATATTCCCCGCAAGCAAGCAGAAGATATCATTAGATCCTGTGAAAAGTGCGTTGTTACCATAGTTCCAAAGATTCCTGCGGGAGCCAATCCCCGTGGCCTTAAACCAGGACATATCTGGCAGATGGACGTTACACATATCCCCTCTTTTGGGCGACAAAGCTGTGTTCACGTCACTGTAGATACATACTCAGGTGTAATTATGGCCACAGCCATGAATAAAGAAGGAGTACAACAAGTAATCCAACACTGCTTGCAGGCTTTTGCAGCCTGGGGAGTTCCTCATGTGATCAAAACGGATAACGGCCCAGCATATACATCAAAGCGTTTTGCTGCATTTTTGAAAGAATTCGGAATCTCCCATATTACCGGTATTCCATACAATCCACAAGGGCAAGCTGTGGTAGAACGCGCTCACTTATATTTAAAAAATTTAATAATTAAACAAAAAGGGGGAATAGGGGAAATGGCCACATCCAACAAGGATGTCTTGGCCCTAGCTCTTTATACAATTAACTTTTTGAACAAGAAAAAGAACGGTAAAACACCTGCAGAAATGCATACTCAATCAGCTGATAAGGAATCAATACAGTGGGTAATGTGGAAGGATTTACAGGACAACCAATGGAAAGGCCCGTTCCCCTTACTCAGAAGAGTACGAGGCGCCGTTTGTTTTTTTCCACAGGGTGCGGCACAACCAATATGGACCCCTGAGAGAAGAATTCGGTTGATAAACCTGCCAGCAGAAGATCTAGAAGAAGAAAACTCCATTTGAGGAAGAAAACAATGAATAACCAATCCCTGGGATCTTTGGAATACGGGACATTTTTCAACAAACTCTGAAGTAGCACGACAAACAAGAGTCAATAGCATGAAGATCACACTGAACTTTACACAGGCGCGTATCAACGCCAAAAAATAAAAAGAAAGGGGGATCTGTGGGGAGCAATTCGGACTATACTGTTACTGGAATTAAGATTTATTCTATGCATCTGCTCTCCCACAATATGGCGCTGGGAGAGAAGTAAACAGCTTCTACCCAGCTGCCTCTCACCAACTTGACAAGCTGCAGGAGCTGCTCCTGATTGGAGGAGAGCGGCGTGCTCGGCGTGTGGGCAGCCGAGTTGGGATTGGTGGAGAGGACTATATAGGAGGAGAGAGACGGCATGGTGGTGTGGGTTGGTTGGAGAGTGCGTTGGAGAGTTCGCGGGGAAGTTCGTTACTTCGTTCTTTCTCATTTCTCTCTACTCATTCTTGCTTTGGGAGTTTGCTGTTTACTTATTCTTACTTTACTATAGAAAGGACTTGTAAAAAAAGGGAACAACAAGCGCCCGGTCCGGTGCGGCTCCTCCGCGTGCGGAGGAGCAGCAGCAATCCTGTTCAGATTAACAACAACAAAAATCTTAAAAAATGTAACATATGGGAAGGTGGCGTGTGGCTCAGCAGATACCCATAATCCACATCAGAGTGCTAGTTTCAATTCCAGCCTCTCTGCTTCCAATCAAGCTCCTTGCTAACACATCTGGAAAATCAGCAGACAGTGGCCCAAGTATTTGGGCCCCTGCCACTCAGATGGGAGATTCAACTGGGGTTCCAGGCTCCTGACTTTGGTCTGGCCATTGTGGCCATTTGGGGAGTGAACCAGCAGATGGAAGATCTCTCTCTCCCTGTCTCTATGTTATTCTGCCATTCACATAAATTTAAAAAAATACATTAAAAAAAACTTATAAACTATGGGGAACAAGTGTGTAGCCTAATGGTTAAGCTGCATTTAAGATGTCTATGTCTGCTATGGGAGTGCCTGACTTCAGGTTCCTGCTGATGTGGACTCTGAGAGGTAGCAGAATCCTGCTACCCCTGTGTGTGACCTGGACTGACTTTCTGGCTTCCGACTTCAACCTGGCCCAGTTCTAGTGCTTTCAGGAACTTGGGGGATGAACCAGTGGGATCTCTCCTTTCCTCTCTGCCTCTCAAATATGGAATATTTTAGTACAAATGGAGTTGTGTATAAATCTATCAAACCCCAAATATTAAAGGATGGCAATGAAAACAGAAAAATTTGAGAGTAATAAAATTGTAGTTTCTAATAGATCTTTGTTGCAAAATTTGCTCAATAGCCATCACATAGTCAGAAAGTTAATTTATATCTCCAAAATTATTACAGATAAGGAGCGCTGTGAATAGTAGCAGTGTAAGAGGGACAGAGAAGTACCTTTACTCTTAAGTATTATAAATAATTGTTATTGTGTATTTTCTTTTAACAATCATGTAAACAATTAATTTTCTAAAGTTAATTTTATAATTGACACCAAAAATAAAGTATTAATGAAAATGTGGTACTTAGTGTATTCACGAACCCCAAATTCATTAGATCCATAATCTGCCAATCTGTCCAATAATATTTCATTGAATATTGAAGGGATATTATATTGAAGGGATATTATAAAAAAGGGATATTGAATATCCCTTTTATGATAGCCTTTGTTTCCTCTAAGATATTTCTCTTACTCCACAAACTGTAGTTACCTAGAAAGCAAGATTTAGCTCCCTTATGGAATTTTTTTCTCTCCAGAGAGTAGCACAATACCTAACATATAAGTTCTTATTATGTCCTTAAATTTGACTTTAATGCTGTGTTTCAAAATAATTTTATTTATTTATTTATTTATTTTTTAAAAAATATTTATTTGAATGTCAGAGTTACACAGAGAGAAGGAGAGGCAGAGAGAGAGGTCTTCCATCCACTTGTTCACTCCCCAATTTCCCCAATTGTCCACAATGGCTGGAGCTACGCCATTCCAAAGCCAGGAGTCAGGAGCTTCTTCCGGGTCTCCCATGTGGCTGCAGAGGCCCAAGGACTTGGGCCATCTTCTACTGCTTTCCCAACCCATAGCAGAGAGCTGGATCAGAAGAGGAGCAGCCAGGTCTCCAACCGGCACCCAAATGGGATGCTGGCACTGCAGGTGGCGGTCCTTAGTTATTTCAAAGTCACACAGAGAGGCAGGGGAGGTGTAGGGACAGGGGGAAGAGAGAGAAAGACACTCCCACTTACGAGTTTGCTTTCCAAATGCCCACAACAGCTGGGTTTGGGACAGGCTGGAGCCAGGCACCTGGGAGTCTATCCTGTTCTCTCAGGTGGGTGATAGGGACCCAGCTATTGAGCCATCACCTGCTGCCTCCTAGGGTGCACACTAGCAGGAAGCCGGAATCAGAAGCAGAGCTGAGACAAATCCAGGCACTTTGATATGGAATGTGCAGGGGCCTTAACTGCTAAGCCATTCACCACCCTGATCCTACTTTCGTTACTAATATACGTGGACTGTATAACATTTTGGATCCCAGAAATATGGTAGAGAATGAGGGTAAAGAGCAAAGGCTCTGGGGCCAGCTGGCTGGGGTTTCTTTGCAGCCCAGTGCCTCAATTTTCTCAACTGCAAAGCCAGAGAAACATGCCCAGCGCAGGACTGTGGTGAAGATGAAGTTTCATCTTCTGATTTACAGTAGTCAACATGTAAAGTGCTAATTAATATTTATGAAACTTTTTTTTTTTTGACAGGCAGAGTGGATAGTGAGAGAGAGAGACAGAGAGAAAGGTCTTCCTTTGCCGTTGGTTCACCCTCCAATGGCTACCGCAGCCCGTGCTTCACACTGATCCGAAGCCAGGAGCCAGAAGCTTCTCCTGGTCTCCCATGCAGGTGCAGGGCCCAAGGACTTGGGCCATCCTCCACTGCACTCCCTGGCCACAGCAGAGAGCTGGCCTGGAAGAGGGGCAACCGGGACAGAATCCGGCGCCCCGACCGGGACTAGAACCCGTGTCCCAGCACCGCAAGGCGGAGGATTAGCGAAACTCATTTTTAAAATAGTATGTATGGGTTCACACCCATAGGAAACACAAATGTGTTCGTATTGGTTTAAAAACACCCTGCCAGGACTGAAGGAACTTATTCCATTGTAAATCAAATTAATTTAAAGCTTAACTTGAGCATTTTTCTACTGTTAAATTCTGAAGTTAGATACAAAGCTCAGTGGGGTGGGCGTTTGTTCCAATGGGTAAGCCGCCTCCTGGGCTGCCTGCATCCCGCTCAAGCCCCGGCTCCCCTTCTGCCTGCTAATGTGCGCCCTGAGAGGCAGCACTTGGGTGTCTCCACCCACGAGGGAGACCCAAACTTGAGTTCCACGCGCCTGGCTCAGGCTGCCCCAGCCCTGGCTGTTGTGGGTATTTAGAAAATGAACCAAGAGATGGAAGATGTCTGTCTCTCCGCCTTTCAAAAATAAACACATCGAAAAGATATAAAGCAGGCTGAGTTACTGGTACATAACCAAAAAAGTGGAGGATTCACACGAACACGATCAAACGCAATAAGCCTTTATGCCCTCTCCAAGCTAAGACACACCCCAAATTTGTTGCTAACAGGGTAGGGACTACCTGGACTTAGAATTGAAGCAAAGAGAGCGCGCCTGAGGGACTGTGTGCACCTCCCGAGGGAAAGGCGGTCAGGTTCTTCCCTCAAAGACTTCAGAGCACTTTCTGCTCTTAGTCGGCAGCACTATGAAGATGCCTCCCTCTCTGGTACGGAACAGGCTATGTATCATGACATATATCATCATCTGATATCTGACAGATATCAGAGCTGACGGCCCGTTTAATCCAATTTTTTATCAAAAGGGACCAAGGAACCCTGACTGCTGGCGGGAAGGGTTTTTCGCGGGGCAGCGCGGAAGGCGGCGTGCACAGGGCGAGGTCCCCTTCCGCTGGCAGGGTGCGCACGGGGCTCCGGCTCTCGGGCTCCCGCCTTGGCTGCGCGGCGGCAGCGGCTTTATCCAGACTCCAGCAAGTCGCGCCGCTGCTGCTCCGGCAAAGCAGCACGGCCGCCGTGGCCGCCACCCCTGCGCGGCGCTCGGCTCCGCGACGCCTCGTGGCTCGGAGGTCCGTGCGCGCCTGCTGGCAAGGCGGCTCCTCGGCCTCGGGCTGCCGGGAAGCACGTGGATGGCGCCGCCCTCCTCCGAAAGCCGACCCCGGCCGCGCTGCTGCGTACACAGCGGCTTTCCCGTTTCACTCGGGGTCCTCACGTCATCTTCCAGAAGACCTCTTTCAAAGGCCAAGGGCCAGAACGGGCCTCCCAGCCACGCACAGGGCCCTCCGGCGGCGGCGGCCACGTTTGCGCGTGCGCGCCGGGCGACAGCGGCGTCACGCCGGGGGCTGCTGCAGAGAGCTCCGGTTACGACCCAGTTTCTCCCCCAGGAAGGTGGAGGAATGCGGTGCCGCGCAAGGGCGAGCCGATGGCTATTTACTAGTGCGGATCCAGGCTCGGGGCTCACTTTTGCCTCTTCGAGAACGAAAAGTTAAGATATGGAACGCTTGGCTTCACTATGAATCCTAATACCAAGACTGTGGAGTCCAACTTGAAAAACATGTCGTTGAAAGAAAATGCTCTTGCCCAAGTGGAATTGTACGATTCTTATTTTTCTGAAATAATATTGTTTTCAACGTTGTCCTTAGTAATATGATGTAGACTTGTTGCCATGCCCAGGCAGTTTACAGAGAGCTCTTCTGTGGTCTGCATAACAGGGTTGGGGCAGATTCGAGTGGGTGCAACTGGGGTTTGCGCAGGAAGTCATCTGCGCACGCTACCTGCTGCTTCTGTGCGTTCGCAGGGCACTTGGATTTCGTGTTTTCACTCTGTAAGATACGTAAATATATTTTTGCTTCTCTTCTAAATACTGTTTAACTGGACAGAATTTTAAGACAAATGTGTCTTTCAAACTGGTTTTAGACACCTTTGAATTTATTGATATCTTGGGATTTTTCTGGTTCTTGAGACCATAAAATGCTCATGGATATTTGAAAATGTGTCTGACTGAAATTTGGCCGTTTATTAATGACCTTGTCCAACTTAACCGTCGCAACTTAGGGGATCAGTCTGTTGGCGTCCTGCTTTACGCCAGGAAATGCTTTCTAACTATGTCTACAGTATTTACTAAAATCTGTATTTTTTCACCGATAAATGAGTCAAAATAATAGCATGTTTGGATGAAGGATTCAAAAGTAACATGGTCTGGGCCGGCGCCCTGGCTCACTTGGTTAATCCTCCACCTGCGGCACTGGCATCCCATATGGGCGCCGGGTTCTGGTCCCGGTTGCTCCTCTTCCAGTCCAGCTCTCTGCTCTGGCCCAGGAGGGCAGTGGAGGATGGCCCAAGTGCCTGGGCCCTGCACCCGCATGGGAGACCAGGAGGAAGCACCTGGGTCCTGGCTTCGAATTTGCGTAGCTCTGGCCCTGGCGGCCATTTGGGGGCTGAACCGATGGAAGGAAGACCTTTCTCTCTGTCTCTTTCTCTCACTGTCTAACTCTGTCGAATAAAAGAAAATTAATAAAAAAATTAATAAAAAAGTAACATGGTCTATTCAGCTAACCATCTTTATTCAACGAAACACAATACAGCAGGTTACCCTAGAGTCATAATTGACCATGGAATTCAGCCATTTCGCCCATGTATTCTGGAAAGGTGGCATTTAAATTTCAGCATTAAGTTGGCAAATTCAGTTAATTCTCTTAAGCCATTATTCCTAACTGATTTTAGCTGACAGAACTGGAAATTTATGCTTTTTTTCTGTTTAGAAAGCGTGGATTCTTACTGATATTACTAATTCAGTTCTAACATTGTGGCTCCAAATTAAGCCATTTTGATTTTATCCTCCCCCCCCCCCCGTATCTTATACTTAAAAATTCCCCAAACAAAATTAATTAATTAATTATTTGTCATCTGACCAAATTAGTAAAATATATCCTCAGTTATTTTTCTTCTCATACATACTACTTGCAATTAAGGATGTGTAGTCCAACTATTGTAGAATCATTCATAAGAACTCATTCTGTGGAGGCTTCATATTACCTATATCATGTATTATTAATTTGGTTTCCATTCTGAGAGATTAGCAGTATAACTAGATGGCAGTTTTCTTAGAGGGAAGTAGTTTTCAGTCAAGAGGTTTATTCTTTTGTGATACTCAAAGCCTGGAGGATGGTAGAAAACTGTCCTCAAAGTCTATCTTATGAGATTGACCAGAAGAGACAGGGAACAAAGGGAAAATCAAGCAACTTAATTTTCCAGATTCTTTATGCAAATTTCATTTAACCTTTACGTTTTGGTCTGTGTGTGCTGAGGAAGTGCAGTAGTACATGCGTAGGCTTCATCTGCACTAGCTCTGGAAGGGCAACCCAATTTTGAATTTTGCTATTCAATTTCTGGTAATATTAGAATCTACATATTTCATCTATTCATTAGAATTTAATTTAGTAAATATTAAAATATTAAATTTTAAAGTATCTTCTATTTTATCTTCCTTTTATTATATATATATAATTTTCCCACCAGTACTACCAGTTTACAATGTATAAATTCAAATTACTCTCTAAATTGATTTGATCAGAATCCAGTGCCAAATCTTTATTTTCCCCATCTCTATAGAATATATATGTATATTACACTGCTTCAAAACATTCATGGAAAATGGAATTTTCAAAGTTCTTTTGGTGCAAAAATCGTGAGATTCATGTATATTTGGGGGGGTTCTTCAAGAAATTCATAGGTAATGTGTATTATTATGGAAAAACTATGCATGAATTTCAAATTTATTTACTAAAATGAACTTACCTTTTGATTACATTTCCACAATGTTTCATGAAGTAAAAATGTATCTTATTGATGCCTCTTGTTTCACTAAGACTTTTTGTTTTTAAGTATCAACAATGCCTTTCTCACCCCTGCTTCTGTCATCTGGCTCTATTTATAGCTTCACTTCATCTATTCTGAAATAGTAATCTATTCTGCCTTGATAGAAAATATTCTAGTTATTTCTAGGGTGTGCCTTCTTAATGGCTTGCGGATCCTAGTGTTAATACTTTGAGGTTAATCCTATTTGAGATTAAGAAGCACTCTAATCTCAAATGAGATTAAGAGGCACTTTAGAGCAAAACTCCTGGCATCCCTGGCTGGCATCTTTGCAAGCGAGACATCAGGAGACATGTTGGAACTCCACACAAGGTGAGTTTCAGTGACTCTTGAGGCAGAGGTGGAAGAGGAACTCAATTATGAGGTGGTCGTTAGCTCATGTTAAGGTGGAGAGTCTGAAATACATGGGCAGGAAATGGAGAGAGAACCTTGTGGAGGGCTTCTCCTCAAAGTTTCCTTGAGGCTTTGGCCATTTTCTCAGCAGCTTGTGTCAGAACTTCACCTTGCCATGTATCCCATGAATCAATCTGGTTAGCATGGTGATTCCCCTCGTTTTTGTTTAGATGTTCAGAGTATCGTTCTTGTTTGTTTGTTTGTTTGACAGGCAGAGTAGACAGTGAGAGAGACAGAGAGAAAGGTCTTCCTTTTGCCGTTGGTTCACCCTCCAATGGCCGCCGCGGCCGGCGCGCTGTGGCCTGTGCATCGCACTGATCCAAAGCCAGGAGCCAGGTTCTTCTCCTGGTCTCCCATGGGGTGCAGGGGCCAAGCACTTGGGCCATCCTCCACTGCACTCCCGGGCCACAGCAGAGAGCTGGCCTGGAAGAGGGGCAACTGGGACAGAATCCGGCGCCCCGACCAGGACTAGAACCCGGTGTGCCGGCGCCGCAAGGAGGAGGATTAGCCTGGTGAGCCGCGGCGCCGGCAGGGTATCGTTCTTGATCCATAAACGGGAAATTAAAATTTGGTATCATCCCTAGCATTCTCATTGCAAATTTTGCAGACTATTCACTCTAACTTTCCAGCACAGATGGGTGAACACTGGAAATGCCCTCCTTACATTTAGATACAATGGTGCCCATAGCGGATTTGTCTTTTTAGACAAAAAGATTTAATTTCAGATTCCTATGTGAGACTAGAGTCTTCTGCACTAAACAGAGTTGAATCTAAATGTAGCAACCCAGCACAGCTAAGGGATAGTTAGGAACAGAAGTCAAAAGGAAGACAAGACATTAAGCTCAAACTCATTCTGCAGCTCTTTTGCTGAGCTCAGTTACCTGTTGCTCCATTCTCTTGGAATTCCTTGCCAAATTCTGTGGAAATAAAGATCATTATTTCAGACTTTCAGACTCTGTTTTTTTGCTGCTAATCTGTACCCAGAAAGAAGAAATAAAGAAATGTGCTTGTAACATCCACCAGTGGCTGAACTCTCCAGTCTTCCAGGAATCTTCAAGTTTTATTTACTGTTGTAATGTTCCTTTTTGTGTAACACAACTAGGGAACTTAACCACTTCAGCAGCCCATTTACTGGGCAACCCAGAACAGTGCTGGGTATGACTCCTCTGTATGTGCAGGGTGGGAAGGGGCATCTGTGTCCTAGAGGAGAAGTGTGTGCTCCTGAGAAGGATGCATAGAATCTTCATCAAACCACGGATGTGAGTCCCAGCTCAGGCCACCAGCAGATACTTACTAAGCCATTCCCCTTTATTCGTATGCATGGATTTCAAAACTATTTCTCACCCAAATAAACTCGTCTTTTAATGCTCTTTATCCATGAACTTTCTGAAGTCCCCTCATAGTCACAGAAATGGTTTGATTTAGGCTTTTGTATTTATTAGATCACAACAGTGTAATTTTTAACTATTCATAGGACAATTAGCTGGAGGCTGATTTGGAGTTTATATTCCATAGGTATATCCCAATGATTTACCAATTTCCAAAACAGAACAATGTGCTCCCTTCTACAATTGAGTATAATCTCATACAACCCAGTTCTTGTGCACAGGAGCGTCTAATTATATTAACAGTTGTTACTAATAATTTGACTTCATATTAGCCCTCACATACAGCCCAACTCTACAATTTTTTCCCAGATGACCCCCCAGGAGATAACAGTTATTTTGTAGCCTGTATCGTTTTTCCACCAAAAGATACAGAACTACAGAACTAAGTTGGCAGTACATTAGCAAGACTGTTGAACCAGGTGAAGCAGAACTGTGACTCTAGCTTTGAAGCGCAGCAGGTGTAAGAGGAAGCAGGGTCAAGTTCCATTTGAGCAGATATAAAATTACTAAAGGCATCATTTTGATGACTTGAGACTTCAGGTTGTATTGTCTCTTGTTTAATTCTGTTTCCTGTGCTTTTTTTTTTTTTTTTTTTTGACAGGCAGAGTGGACAGTGAGAGAGAGAGACAGAGAGAAAGGTCTTGCTTTGCCATTGGTTCACCCTCCAATGGCCGCCGCGGCTGGCGCGCTGCAGCCACGCACTGCGCTGATCCGATGGCAGGAGCCAGGTGCTTCTCCTGGTCTCCCATGGGGTGCAGGGCCCAAGCACCTGGGCCATCCTCCACTGCACTCCCTGGCCACAGCAGAGGGCTGGCCTGGAAGAGGGGCAACCGGGACAGAATCCGGCGCCCTGACCGGGACTAGAACCTGGTGTGGCGGCGCCACTAGGCGGAGGATTAGCCTAGTGAGCCGCGGCGCCGGCCAGTTTCCTGTGCTTTAACTTACACTTTCCTACTCCTTGGTTTATTTTTTGCACAACTGGTCTACATCCTGTTCTCCATGTTTGTATCACCTTAAATCAACATGTTATTAGTTCAATGGGCAATTATAAGATTTGGATGTAGTTTAGGCCTTTAGTTTAAGTTCCATTGTACTATATTTTGACATCAAGCTAGGGAATATATACATCAAATTATTATTGATTATCAATGATGTTAACAGAGAGAAAGGGGATTGTATTTTTTATAAAAAAAATTTTTTTTACTTACTTTGAAAGTCAGAGTTACACAGAGAGAGAAGGAGAGGCAGAGAGAAAGAGAGGTCTTCCATCCGCTAGTTCACTCCCCAATTGGCCATAATGGCCAGAGCTTTGCTGATCCCAAGCCAGGAGCTTCCTCTGGGTTCCCCATGCGGTGCAGGAGCCTGAGGGCTTGGGCCATCTTCTGCTTTCCCATGCCATAGCAGAGACCTGGATCAGAAGTGGAGTATCTAGGTCTCAAACTGGTGTCCATATGGGAAACCGGCACTGCAGGCAGCAACTTTACCTGCTACGCCACAGTGCTCGCCCCGGGGATTGTATTATCTTGACCTGTGAGAGTATACAAAACCTAGGAGAATTTAGGATAATCCTTAAAAATTTTTTTCCCACTTATTTGAGAGGCAGAGAGACAGCACACTCCCATCTACTGGTTCACACCTCAAATGTCCCCAGTGGCTAGGACTGTGCCAGCCTGAAGCTGGGAACCAGAAGTTCAATCCAGGTCTCCCATGTGGGTGGCAGGAACCCAATTACTTTGGTCATCACTGCTACTTCCCAGGATCTGTATTAGCAGGAAGCTGGAGTCAGGATCCATGGGTGGGTATTGAACCCAGGGACTCCAATATGGGATGCAGATATCTTGACTGATTTCACCACTAGACCAAATGCCCTTCCCTAAGATAAACTTTTTTTTTTTTTTTGACAGGCAGAGTGGACAGTGAAAGAGAGAGACAGAGAAAAAGGTCTTCCTTTGCCATTGGTTCTCCCTACAATGGCCGCCACAGCCGGCGCACCGCGCTGATCCGATGACAGGAACCAGGTACTTCTGGTCTCCCATGGGGTGCAGGGCCCAAGGACTTGGGCCATCCTCCACTGCACTCCCTGGCCACAGCAGAGAGCTGGCCCGGAAGAGGGGCAACTGGGACAGAATCCGGTGCCCCGACCGGGACTAGAACCCGGTGTGCCGGCGCCGCAAGGAGGAGGATTAGCCTAGTGAGCCGCGGCGCCGGCAGAAGATAAACTTTTGATATGGAAACAAAATAAGGTATAGCATTGGCACAGCAGGAACAGCCTCATTCAATTTAATCCCCAGCCAACCATTGTATTTGTTAGGATTCTTAGATTTGAGGAAGTTAACAAACTTAAGCAACAAGAAATTTATTGGAAAGATTTTGCAGGTTCACAGACTCAAGGGCAACCTGAAGAACCATGCTCGGAAGTGGGTGAGAAGCAAGATGTTTCTAGAGAACCAGGAAGCAGGAACCACTCTCTTAGTCCAGGCAGAAAGGTGTGGCCAGGAGAGCACCACTGCACTGAATGTCTCTGAGCCACTTATTTTTCTCTCTTCGAAAGAAGCAACCCACAGCCAAATCTGTTTACTTTTGGACCCCTTGGTTGTACCAGAATGGAGAAAAAGAGTACAGGGCTCTTTGGCCTCCCCTGTGAGAGGTAGGCCCTTGGATATACTGTTTCAACAAGAGCATGAACGGTTGAGAAGTAATTTCTCAAATGCAAATAAAAAACTGCATATTGTGCAGCCAAAGGTGACAAATGTCTTCTACATTCACCAGGGGATTTTTTTCTGGCAAAGATTAGGGCAACAGGCAGAGTGAAGGCCTAGACTACCCCAGAGTATCATACGTATTCATAAACTCAGCTATGATGCCTTTCAGTACTACGGGACCCTTGTATTATTTGGGTTGGGGTAAGGGATTCCAGAGACTCAAGTTTTGCACGATCTAGTAATATTCCCCTCCAAAATATGCTCCGCATCCATTCAATGATGTTTTTCTTCCTCAGGATCATCATAAATCAATTCTGATGCTGTTTTGGGGAAAGGGAAAGCTATCACAGGGTAATTCACCAGGCCTGTCTGGCCCACTTGGAGTGTTGGCATAATACAGTCATTTTGGACACTGAATTTTCCATACATTCCAGGGGTGAAAAGGAGCTCTTTTCATTTATTTGGATCTCCAAACTGGCTAATAATCTTATTCTCTTTCTCTTCTCCATAATGATTGATTCAATTAGTTTCAGTTGCAGGAATTTTCCAGAGCAGTGGGGTCGTAATGAGCAAAGCTGCCACCTGCAGCACCGACATCCCATATGGAGACTGGTTAATTCTCAATTGCTCTACTTCCAGTCCAGCTCTCTGCTAATGTGCCTGGGAAAACAACTGAAGATAGCCCGAGTATGGGGGCCCCGGCACACCCATGGGAGACCCAGAATAAGATCCTGGCTCCTGGCTTTGGATCAACCCAACTCTGGCCATTGCAGCCGTTTGGGGAGTGAACCAGTGGATGGAAGACTTCTCTCTACCTCTCTTTCTCCCTATCTCTCTGTAACTCTGCCTTTCAAATAAATACATAAATCTTGAATAACACTTTTAAAAACTTAAAAAAGAAACAATGCCTCTTTTTAGGTGCATGCTTGCTTGAGGGTGATGTGAATGCAGAACAAAATCAGAACGATGACATGGTGAGAGATGGAGACTTTTTTTTTTTTTTTTTTTTTTTTTTGGACAGGCAGAGTTAGTGAGAGAGAGAGACAGAGAGAAAGGTCTTCCTTCCATTGGTTCACCCCCCAAATGGCTGCTATGGCCAGCACGCTGCGCCGATCCGAAGCCGGGAGCCAGGTGCTTCCTCCTGGTCTCCCATGCAGGTGCAGGGCCCAAGCACTTGGGCCATCCTCCACTGGCCTCCTGGGCCACAGCAGAGAGCTGGACTGGAAGAGGAGCAACTGGGACAGAACCCAACGCCCTGACCAGGACTAGAAACCAGGGTGCTGACGCCACAGGCAGAGGATTAGCCAGGTGAGCCGCAGCGCCAGCAGAGATGGAGACCTTTTTAAACAGTGTTTGAACTCTTAGGACTAATTTTGCATGAAGCTAGATCTTCTCATGGACACAGATGTCCATGAGACACATCTGTGTTTACTGTGATCCAGTAAACAATTACCTTTGGGGAAACGGTGCGTGTGAGGCAGTCCTGATAGTGATTGAGATAGAATTGCCCCATATTTTGATGAGATGGCAGCCACTCTGATCACCATCTCTCTTCCTCACCTAGTTCTTCCTGTCGAGTGGCAACTACTTTCAACCTTTTAGCTGCATATCTGGGAATTTACCTCCTATTTTGTCATACATATCTGTGGTGCTCCCATTCCAAAGTGGCTGATAACTCTAGGCTACTGCATAGCTGTCATATTGACTTTTCCATATACTTCTATTGGAATTCTTTTCTCATCTCTCTTGGTTTGGGTTCACTTTTTCCTAAGTTCTAGGCTTTCATCTTATGTGGTCTATTATTTTCATGGGACACATCTTCCAGTAGCTTCCTGGGAAAAGGAGCATCGAAGGTAATTTATCTTGGATAACTATGGCTGACAGTGTACTTCAATCTGAGATTTGGTGCAAATTGTATATCGAAGTTAATTTCCCATGACAATTTTAAAAAGCCTAAAGCTTCTTTCCTGGTACTTTTCATATAACCAGCTTTTCTTTGTGGTAGTTTTTATCATATTCTCTGAATTTTATATTGATTATTTCATAACAAATTACCCCAACTTTTAAAAAATTTTTATTGAAAGACAGTTACAGAGAGAGGCAGAGCCAGAGAGAGGGGTCCTCCATCAGCTGGTTCACTCCCCAGATGGCCTCAATGGCCGGAGCTGCGTCGATCTGAAACCAGGAGCCAGGAGTCTCTTCCGGGTCTCCCACGTGGGTGTAGGGGCCAAGGACTTGGGCCATCCTACACTGCCCTCCCAGGCCACAGCAGAGAGCTGGATCGGAAAAGGAGCAGCCAAGACTAGAACTGGCGCCCATATGGGATGCCGGCGCTTCAGGCCAGGGCTTTAACCCACTGCGCCACAGCACTGGCCCCTACCCTAACTTTTTAATGAAATAGTTTTGCCTCAATTATTTCATTACAGCAATGAACTTAGTGAGGTTATTATTCTATAGCTTTTATGTAGTCAGGAATCTAAGTGCAGTTAGCTGGGTGTGTTGACTCAGGGGCTCTCACAATATTATAATTAAATTTTTGGCTGGGGCTTCCATGAGATTTGTTATAATGAACATACAGATGCTCTTCAATTTGCCATGGAGGTCAATTTTGATAAACTTACTGTGAGTTGAAAGTATCATGGCTAAAAGGCATTGAATACACCTAACCTACAGAACACTCTAGTTCAGCAACACAGTGAACTGTAGAGAGAGTCTCAGACCACACAGCACTAGCCCAGGAAAAAGCTCAAATTCAAAATTCCAAGTGCAGTTTCTCCTGAATACATATTGCTTTCACATCATCATAAAGTCAACAGCCATCATACACTATGCACCATCTGATTTTCTTCTGCCTTTATTAGAGTTGCCTCAGAAACCATGCAAGCTAGAAGGTAATAGACCTGCTGAAAGAGATCAAATAAGCAACAACATCCTATTCTTTATCTAGCAAAATATTACTCAAAATGAAGATGAAATAGATTTTTTCAGGCAAACAAAAGCTGTGTTTGTTGCCGCAGACCACAATCAAAATATTAAGAGAAGTCCATTTAAAAAAAAAAACAGGAAAATGATACTAGAGGGAAACTTGGGAATACATGAAATCATAAAGAATATTACAAATGGTAAATATGTAGCAAAAAGAAAAGATTTTTCCAATCTTAAAAATTTTCTTCAGAACAATTGAATATTTAAATTAATAGTAACACTAACAATAACAAAAAAGCATTTTGGGGCTTAGAACATTTGTAGAAAGCATGACAACAATGGCACCAAAAAGAAGAAGAGGAATTGGAGGCCTTTTGTTGTGAGGTTCACTTCATAGTAGAAATGGTATAATAGTATATAAGGGTAGACTATGGTAAGATATTGAAACTTTAGAGGAACCATGAAAACAGCAAAAATGGTATAGCTAATCAACCCATAGAAGATTCTTTTAAAAATGTAAAAGGCAGTAAAAAAAGTAATAAAATACCTATATGCCAAATAGTAAGCAAATTGTTAGACGATGTAATTAAACTCTAATCCATCAATATTAAATCTAGTGCCACCTTGCCCAAGGACACACCCTGATTTTAAATTCACAAGATTTTCTTACCTGGTATCCACCCATTAGTAATAACTGCAAGGTATCATAGTGCTTGCATTCAAGCATCCCTTACTTTACTTAATAATGGCCTGAAAGTATATGAGTAATGATGCTGGTGATGCAGGTATGCCAATGAGAAGACATAAAGTGCATCCTCTAAGTGGAAAGGTCTAAGTTCTTAAGGAAAAAAACCCAATCATATGCTGAGGTTGCTAAGATATATGGTAGGACTATATCTATTTGGGCCGGCACTGTGGCATAATAAGCCTCTGCCTGCGGTGCCAGCATCCCATTTAGGTTCACGTCCTAGCTGCTCCTCTCCTGATCCAGCTCTCTGCTGATGGCCTGGGAAAGCACTGGAAGATGGCCCAAGTGCTTGGGCTCCTGCACCTGCATGGGAGACTCAGAGAAAGCTCCTGGATCCTGCTTTGAGATTAGTGCAGCTCCAGCTGTTGCAGCCATTTGGGGAGTGAACCAGAGGATGGAAGTCCTTTCTCTCTGTGTAACCCTACCTCTCTTAAAAAAAATAATAAATCTATTAATGAATTATGAAGAAGGAAAAAGAAATTTTTGCTTCAGGGTGATTCTGCTGAAAGGCTATACTATTCTTGACTTTTAAATGAGACATGTGTTTTGGGCCCAGCGCTGTGGCCCAGTGGGTAAAGCTGCCGCCTGCAGTGCCGGCATCCCATATGGGCACCAGTCCAAGTGGCTGCTCCACTTCCAATCCAGCTCTCTGCTATGGCCTGGGAAAACAGTAGAAGATGGCCAAAGTCCTACACTCATGCGGGAGACCTGGAAGAAGCTCTTGACTCCTGGCTTCGGATCGGCACAGCTCTGGCTGTTGTGGCCAACTGGGGAGTGAACCAGTGGATGGAAGACCTCTCTCTCTCTCTCTCTCTCTCTCTCTCTTTCTGCCTCTCCTTCTCTCTCTGTGTAACTCTGACTCCTAAATAAATAAATCTTTAAAAAAATGAGACATGTATAAAAGGATTTGTATTATAATCTGTGCATGAAATAATCACACAAGATATTTAGATTCACTATAAAACATCTTGAGACCATGAGAGATGCTAACCAAAAAAAAAAAAAAAGTCAATACCTTGAGGTTAGCAGAAGACTCTGGGTCCCTGAGCATACAGTTGAGCCAATGAATAAACCAAATCTGGATCCACACAATCTGTTACATAAGGTAATACGTCTATTTTGAGCTTGATTTCTTAAAAAAAAATCTCGTGAGTTCTGCTAAGGCATCTCAAATTGCAAAATTTCTGGCTACAGTGCTTCACCATTGGCCTCGCTGCACTTCATCTCCTAGATATTATTTCATCTCACATCATCACAAGAAGAACTGTACAGCCAATAAGATATATTGATATAGACAGAAAGCACATTCACATACCTTTTATTATAGTATGTTTTTGTTTGTTTTTGTTTTTGACAGGCAGAGTTATAGACAGTGAGAGAGAGAGAGAAACAGAGAGAAAGATCTTCCTTCCGTTGGTTCACCCCCAAATGGCTGCTACGGCCAGGAGCCAGGTGCTTCTTCCTGGTCTCCCATGAGGGTGCAGGGTACAAGCACTTGGGCCATCCTCCACTGCCTTCCCGGGCCACAGCAGAGAGCTGGACTGGAAAAGGAGCAACCGGGACAGAATCCGGAGTCCCGACCAGGACTAGAACCTAGGGTTGCCAGCGCCACAGGCGGAGGATTAGCCTAGTGAGCCGTGGCGCCGGCCTTATTATAGTATATTTTTTATAATTGTTCTATTTGCTATTAGTTGTTACTATGGATTAAATATCTCCCAAATACTTGTGCGTTCAAATGTAAGGTATTAAGGGGGTGGACACTTGAACTGATGGTTTAGAGCTGGGGACTTTGGGAAATGATTATGACTAGATAAAGGCATTTGAGTAGAACCCTCATGACTGAATTCTGGGGACAGAGAGAGAGAGAAAGAGAAAGAGAGATACACACTTAGAGTCTCTTGCTACTTGATATTGTATTGCATTAGGACTTTGCTAGTAAGAAGGTCATCACCAGATAAGGTCCACAGGTCTTGTATATCCAGAACTGTGGACCAAAATAATTTAAATAAGCTTCTTTTTGTTTTTAAAATAAAGTTGTCTTGGGCTGGCATCGTGGCTCACTTGGTTAATCCTCCGCCTGCGACACTGGCATCCCACATGGGTGCTGGGTTCTAGTCCCGGTGGCTCCTGTTCCAGTACAGCTCTCTGCTGCGGCCTGGGAGGGCAGTGGAGGATGGCCCAGGTGCTTGGGCCCCTGCACTCGCATGAGAGACCAGGCAGAAGCACCTGGCTCTTGGCTTCAGATTAGCACAGCACTGGCTGTAGCGGCCATTTGGGGAGTAAACCAATGGGAGGAAGACTTTTCTCTCTCTCTCTCTCTCTCTCTCTCTCTAACTCTACCTGTCAAAAAAAAAAGTTGTCTTGCCTTAATTATTTCATTACAGCAATGAAAAACTGATGAATACATAAAATAGGTGATGAAGGTGGGACCATTACTATAACTGTACCTGAAGATGTGGAGGCAGTTTTAGAACTGGACTTCCAGTTGAGAAATATCTCTCCTGAACATAAATGCAAAATTTTTTAAACTATGAGCAAATTCACTGCAGACATATATACAAAAGAGACTGCCTCATGATCAAGCGGGGTTTATTCCAGGAACACAAGGTTGATTTAACTATAAAAAGACAACAAATTAAGTCACTAACTTACATGAATAAAAGAGACAAACTATATTGTTATTTTAATAAATGCCCCTAAATCATGTGATGGCACTTAAACCCATCTATGGTATCTCATCTAAAGGGAATTTCCTTTTAGGGACATCAACAATCATTAGGAGCTAGCATCACAACAGTAAATGACTACAGTTTTTTCACCCAAAGATTGAGAACAAGGCAAGTATGTTCATTCTCAGCCCTTATACCAACATTATGCAAGTCCTAGGTACTGCAAAATAAGGCAAGAAAAAGAAAAAGAAACACAGAGATTGGAAAGCTGAAAGTTAAAATATCTCAATTCTTAGACAAAATGATCATGTCTGTAGTCAATCCTAAGAAATCTAAAAAAAAAAAAAATCTTGGAATAACAAATGAATCTATCCAGGTGTCCGGGTAGGTCAATATATGAACAATTAATTTACAGCAGCATCAAAATCAACCAATAGGGATTAGTTTGGCATAATATGCATGCTGACCTAAATAACTGAAGAGATTTACCTTGTTCATTGATTAGAAAATTAAATACTAAGATGTCAGTTGTTACTTGTGTTTTTATACAGATTCATTGCAGTACTAATCAAATTCCCAGCAGTGGTTTCTAGAAACAGACGATCTGATTTATCTAAGGAAACGTAAAGGGTCTAGAATAGCCAACATAACTTTGAAAGAGAATGACAAAGTTGGACAACTAACATTAGCTAAGACTTATTATAAAGTAAAGTGATCCTGACAGTGTGGAACTGCTCTAAGAGTGGACATACAGATTAAGGGAACATAAAAATCAGCTCAGAAAAAGATATCCATATGACTATTTGATTTTTTTTGACAAAGTAGACAATTCAAATATGGAAAAGTAAATAAAAAAAACATTTATTTAATTTGTTTGAAAGGCAGACAGAGAGAAATCCCTCATCCCTAAATGCTCACAGCAACTGGGCCTGGGCCAGGCCATACCAGAAACTGGGAGCTCTATCTGGATCTCCTAAGTGAGTTGCAGGCACCCAAATCCGTGAACCATTACCTGCTGCCTCCAAGGAGTGCACTGACTGGATTAGAAGTTGAGC
This sequence comes from Oryctolagus cuniculus, assembly GCF_964237555.1. Taxonomy (NCBI): domain Eukaryota; kingdom Metazoa; phylum Chordata; class Mammalia; order Lagomorpha; family Leporidae; genus Oryctolagus; species Oryctolagus cuniculus. The sequence continues at coordinate 81,387,270 of NC_091437.1, forward strand.
TGCAAGTTGAACCAGGCACTCTAACACGGGACGCAGAGATTCCAAGCTCTGCTAGTTTACTCCCCAAATGGCCACAAAGGCCAAAGCTGGGCCAACTGGAAGCCAGGAGCCAGGAGTTTCCTCCAGATTTCCCATGCAGGTACAAGGGCCCAAGAACTTGGGCCATCCTCCACTGCTCTCCCAGATCATAGCAGAGAGCGGGATCGGAAGTGGAGCAGCTGGGACTTGAACTGGCACACATATGGGATGTCGGCACTGCAGGCAGCGGCTTTACCCACTACACCACAGCTTTGGCCCCCCAGACAGCATCTTAAGTAGTGTGTAAACACCTGCTCCGAGGATGTCTCTTGAAAATGATACTGAAACTACCAGACAGCCACATGGAAAAAAAAATAACTTTGACCCTTATCTTACACCATCCACAAAATCAAATAAAAACTCAATCATTGACTTCAACATAACACACTAAAACTATAAAACTTTCATAAGAAAAACATAGGATAAAATCTTCACAGTTTTAGGATAGGCAACGACCTCCGGGATTGGACTTGTCAGGAATCAATTCCAAAGACACCACTAAAAAATTAAAAAGTAAGAAACAATGTGAAAAAAGACATTTGCAGTACATAGTCTGATATCCCTTTAGCTGCAGGAGGTGAATGTCTCTACATATGCTAATAAGGAGGCCCTCTGATCTTCACATTTAGCTTATTGCTGATCACTTCCAGATTTTCTTCATCTTTTGTCACAGTCTACTGCATTTAGCAATAGCAACCCAATTTCACTATTTAGTTACTATTTCCCCTATAGTTTTCCAGTGCCTGGCAGGATACCTAGAGCTATCTTGTCCCGAGTCATCACAGGTGACAGTGTTGATAATTGCTCTGCTCCCTTGCCCCAGAATGCCTCTGCTCCATCTTTTAGCAAAGTCCTCACCATTGGCATTGAGGGCTGACACAGCCCCCAGTGGACCATCTCAGCACTGGCACAGCTGCAGCAGGCTGGATTCCCTCAGAAACAGCTGTGTGGGCGTTGACTGGGGAGTGTGGTTGAGATGACACTGTGGAAGGGAAGAGAGGAAAGGAAGGAGGATTGGGCAGACAAGGAAGTTGGGCTGTGAGGCAGTCTTACTCAAGGCCTCTGCTGACCCAGTGGAGAGCACTGGAGATGGGATGGCCCTTCCAAAGTGTCCTGAGCTGAGGCCAGGGGAGTGGGAATTTGCTTACTTACACTGACTTGTCTTTGAACGAGGACTGCCCCTGCAGAAGGAGGTGTCATCTTGGGCAAGGCAGCTCTTCTCTGCTGAAGCTCTCTAAGGAAGCTGATTGCAGGGCACTGCCTGCCAGCAGGACTCCAGGATCTAGGTAAGAAGTGCTGAGCCTGGGAAAGAGGTCTGGGCAGTGTACTGCAGTGTCCCCAGACACCCTGTGTGACACATGTTCTTTCATCCTGGTTGTTGAGTCATCTCGCCAGGTCTTCTGGAAGCAGAGGGATTCATGGGCAGCTTTTGGCTGCTGAGTCTCTGAATTCTGATCCTTCATCCATCCAAAGCGTTATGGGGTCCATAGAGTCTTTATAACTAAGCACGTGTCTTGAAGACACTGTCGCTCCCCCTCTTCACGGAGGAACGACACAGGACCCTGCGCTGTTCTTTTGTCTGCTCGGCCCTCCCCGGGTTTGCTGCTGGTTCTTCCTGGGTTGGCTACCGACCCTTCCACCTCCGTGGAAGGGCAGTTCCCCCTGCCACTTTCCCCACTTCTGCGGGGGAGCGGCACACCGCCGGCCAGCTCTCTCGGGGGCTGCTCAGGTGTTCCCTTTAGATGTTCCTGGTGCATGTTGTCTCCTCCTTTATAGTCCTCTTCCACCAATCCCAACTCTGCTACCCACACACCGAGTACGCTGCTCTCCTCCAATCAGGAGCAGCTCCTGCAGCTTGTCAAGTTGGTGAGAGGCAGCTGCGTAGAAGCTCCTCTCCCAGCGCCATATTGTGGGAGAGCAGATGTATAGAATAAGTCTTAATTCCAGTAACAGTCTAGTCCGAGTTGCTCCCCACAGACACTAATTCATTGTATGAAGTTTTTGTCTTCTATCCTTTAACATGCATATTTCCATCATAATTTTTTTCGAGGAGTGGGATGGTTGGGACATATGGTAGGTCTATATCCAGATTTTTGAGGTATCCCCATATTGTCTTCCATAGTGCCTTTACCTGTTTGCATTCCCACCAACAGTGGATCAGGGTACCTTTTTCCCTACATATTCACCACCATTTGCTGTTTGTTGATTTCTATATGAAAGCCATTCTAACTGGGGTGAGGTGAAACCTCATTGTGGTTTTGATTTGCATTTTCCTGAAGACTAGTGATCCTGAACATTTTTTCATGTGTCTGTTGGCCCTTTGGATTTCCTCTTTTGAAAAATATCTGTTTAAGTTCTTTACCCATCTTTTAACTGGGTTGTTTTGTTGTTGTGAAGTTTCTTGATCCCTTTATAGATTCTGGTTATTAATCCATTATCAGTTAATTTGAAAATAATATCTCCCATTCTTTTGGTTGCCTCTTAACTTTCCTGTTTCTTTTGCAGTACAGAAACTTCTCAACTTGATGTAATCCCAGTTGTTAAATTTGGCTTTGACTGCCTGTGCCTCTGGGGTCTTTTCCAAGAATTCTTTGCCTGTGCCAATGTCTTGCAGGATTTTCCCCAATGTTCTCTAATAATTTGATGGTGTTGGGTTGTAGATTTAGATCTTTAATCCATACTGAGTGGATTTTCATGTAAGGTGTAAGGTATAAGGTGTAAGGTGTAAGGTGGGGGTCTTGCTTCATATTTCTGCATGTGGAAATCCAGTTCTCCCAGCATCATTTGTTGAAGAGACTGTTCTTGCTCCAAGGGTTGGTTTTACCTCCTTGGTCAAATATAAGTTGGTTGTAGATGACTGGATTGATTTCTGGAGTTTCTATTCTCTTCCATTGGTCTATCCATCTGTTTTTTGTATCAGTACTAGGCTGTTTTGATTTTAACTGCCTTGTAGTATGTCCTGATATCTGGTATTGTGATGCCTCTGGCTTTGCTTTTGTTGTATAAGATTGCTTTAGCTATTTGAGATCTCTTGTGTTTCCATATGAATTTCAAGATCATTTTTTCTATATCTGAGAAGAATGCCTGGTATTTTGATTGGTATCGCATTGAATCTGTAAATTGCTTTCAGAAGAATGGAGATTTTGATGATATTGATTCTTCCAATCCATGAACATGGAAGATTTTTCCATTTTTTTGTATCTTATTCCATTTGTTTCTTTAATGTTTTGTAACTCTCATCATAGAGATCTTTGACATCCTTGGTTAAATTTATTTCAAGGTATTTTCTATTTTTGGTGGCTATTATGAATGGAATTGATCTTAGAAGTTCATTTCAGCCATGGCATTGTCTGTGTATACAAAGTCTGTTGCTTTTTGTGTGTTGACTTTATATCCTGCTACTTTACTAAAATCTTCTGTGAGTTCCAATAGTCTCTTGGTGGAGTCTTTTGGATCCCCTACATATAGAATCATGTCATCTGCAAATAGGGATAGTTTGACTTACTCTTTCCCAATTTGTATCCATTTGATTTCTTTTTCTTGCCTATGCTGTTTTCTAATTTCCTCTTATTGTTTTTTGTTTGACTATATAATTTCCTGTGCTTTGTCTTCTAAGTTGGCCATTCTTTCTTCTGCTTCACTGATTCTGTTGTTAAGGCTTTTCACTACATTTTTTTATTTGTTCTGTTGAATTCTTCATTTCATTTTGATTTCTCTTTAAAATCTCAACTTCGTGGGAGAAATTTTCTTTCATGTCTTGTACGGATTTCAGTAGTTCATGCATTCACTTCTAACTACTTCTATGTAATCTTATGATCAATTTTTAAAATTCCATTTCTTGCATTTCTTCCATCTCATCATCTTCACAATCTAGTATTGGAGTGTTGTGTTCTTTTGGGGGTGTCATGTTGTCTTCCTTATTCTTGTTTCTTAAATTGGTGTGTTTGCTATTAGGCATTTGTAGAGATACTCATTGGTTTCTTTGTTGTTTTTTTTTTTTTTTTTTTTTTTTTTTTCTACTGTGGTGGCTTTTATCTTTGTACTATTCCTCTGTAGATAAGGGGAGTATCTGCTTTCAGTGAATATCTAGAGCCTTGTAGTGGGTGTGACCAGGGAGCTCTTCAGTTTTCCAGGGTGAAGGGAGTGGCTAAGGTGACACATCAGGTTTGGCACAGTAAACCTCCTCCTTTTTTTTTTTTTTTTATCATAAAGGAGGTTTGTTCTGCTCAGCTGATCTCCTTTCCACAAAGGAGACCAGTGTCTGAGCTCTAGCCCCAGTGGGTATAATATTTGTCCACTCTGCCCCAAGGACCACACAAAGGATCTGTGCAGTCCTCAGTGTAAGCTCATTCCACAGCAGTGTCCCTCACCAGGTGACCAGGAAGCCTTGAGCATGTGGAGTCTCCCATGGAGATTGCCCAAAGTCCCAGCCACACCATGAGTTCTCCCACACAGCCTCAGTGTTTTCATAGTCCAGGCACACAAGCCTCCTACAGTCATGAGCACCCAGTCCCCTGTTAGTTCTCCCTACCATAGTCAGGAGTCTCTGTTCTGCTGGTTGTTGGCACAGCTGTTACTTTATGTCTAAAATGGCACCTGCTCTATTGGCTTATTACAGGACATCATTGTAAGGTGATTATGGAGAGAGCAACGTGTCCCTCCTTTTTTTTCTCCTCTAGTTTGGTAGGTATAATACCCCCCAAGCCAGGTTCTCTCTAGGCTGTTCCGGCAGCTTTATCACCAGCGGCTTGGGCTGCTGCAGTCTGGTCTCACCTCACTCTCCAACGCTGGTGTGTAGACTCTAGCTGCTGTGGTCCTGAGTTGTGGTCGTCTATGACCTCTATGTAGGTCCACCATGTCCCTCTAATTTTGGTAGAGTTTCCTTTGCCATTTTCTCCCTGACACTGCACTGTCTCCACTTTTTGTAAACTATCTTCTCCTAGACTAGAGCAGTAAGCTCCCTCCCTACTCCACCATCTTGGAAACTCTCTAAAGATTTATTTTATTTTTTAAGATTGACTTATTTTTTTTAACAGGCAGAGTGGACAGTGAGAGAGAGAGAGAGACAGAGAGAAAGGTCTTCCTTTTCCATTGGTTCACCCCACAATGGCCGCTGCAGCTGGTGCACTGCAATGATCCAAAGCCAGTCTCCCATTCAGGTGCAGGGCCCAAGCACTTGGGCCATCCTCCACTGCACTCCCGGGCCATAGCAGAGAGCTGGACTGGAAGAGGAGCAACCAGGACAGAATCCGGTGCCCCGACCGGGACTAGAACCCAGGGTGCCGGCGCCTCAGGTGGAGGATTAGCCTATTGAGCCGCGGCGCCAGCCCTATTGACATTATTTTTGTAAGACAGAGTTACAGAGAAGGCGAGGAGGGATGTGGGGGGGCGTCTTTCATCTGCTGGTTCACTCTCCAAGTGCCTGCAATGGCCAGGGCTATGTCAGTCTGAAGCCAGGAAGCAGGGTGCAGGGTGCAGGAGCCCAAGGACTTGGCCTATCTTCCACTGCTTTTCCCAGGTGCGTTAGCAGGGAAACTGAAAGTGGAGCAGCTGGGACACAAACAGGTGCCCATATGGGATGCTGGTGCTGCAGATGGTGGCTTAACCTGCTTTTCCACAGTGCCAGCCTCAAGATTTATTTTATTTATTTGAAAGCAGAGGTACACAGAGAGAGGAAGAGGTAGAGAGAAAGAGAGAGAGAGAGAGAGAGAGAGAGAGAATCTTCCATCCACTGGTTCACTCCCCAAATGGCTGCAATGGCCAGAGCTGGGCCAGGCCGGAATCAGGAGCCAGGAGCTTCTTCCTGGTCTCCCACGTGGGTTCAGAGGCCCAAGCACTTGAGCCATTCTCTGTTGTTTTCCCAGATGCATTAATGAGGAGCTGGACCAGAAATGGAGCAGCCAGGACTCTAACCGTTCCCCATATGGGGTGCTGTCCTAGGAGGTGACAGTTTTCCATGCTAGGCCACAAAGCTGGCCTCCATGATATATTTTTCTTAAGATTTATTTATTTATTTGAAAGGCAGAGCTACAGGGAGGCAGAGAGAGAGAGAGATAGAGAGAGAGAAAGAAAGATCCTCCATCCACTGGTTCACTCCCCAAATGGCTGCAATGGCCAAATCTGGAGCCAGGAGATTCTTCCAGGTCTCCCATGCAGGTGCAGGGGCACAAGGTCTTGGATCATCTTTTGCTTTTCCAGGCCATAGCAGAGAGCTGGGTTGGAAGTGGAGCAGCTGAGACTCTAACTGGTGCCCATATGGGATGCCGGCACTGCAGGCAGTGGCTTTACCAGCTATGCCACAGTGCCGGCCCCTGTGATTTACTTTTAAATATACAAAAAGGTTGACTTGAAATTTGAGGTGGTCTTAAGAATAACAATGAGCAGAATTCCAAATTGTTTTTAAAGATTTATTTATTTGAAGGGCAGTGATAGAGAGGAAAAGAGATATAGCCCAGGTTAGTCCAGGTAGAAGCCAAGAGCCAGGAACTTCATCCTGGCCTCCCACACAAGTTAAAAAAACTCAAGGACTTGGGCCAATTATCTGGTGCTTTCCCAGGTGCATTAGCAAGGAGATGGATTGGAAGTAGAGCAGGAGGGACTCAAACCAGCACTCCGATATGGGATGCCAGTATCACAAGTGGCAACTTAATCTGTAGCCCAGAACTCCAAAATTTTGCAATTGTTGCAATTTGCTGTTGTTAGAGGTATACATTTATAAAAAATTATATTGCTCTAACAAGATTGGCAAAGTAACGTTATTGTGTACATTTTCAATTGAAAATACAACTAATAACTGAAAAATAAAAATAAAATGCAGCATAATAAAACACATATGTTTCTCACTTAAATGTACTAGATGCATATATATTTTATGGAAAGAAACAAGAAAGGAAAATGGTTTATATTTAAGTGCAGACTGACTGCCTAGACAAAATAAAAAGGACCTTAAATGTCATAAAACTTCCAGTTTTCTATAACTTATATCTGTATGGTTGGACTGTCTTCACTATGGAAATGATTTTGTTATGTCTGCATATTTTAAGCTTCATTGGTAATTTACATGATGGAATAAAGACTGGATACAAATCGTTGGTCCTCTCATATTAAGAAAATGGATAATTTATTGTAAGATTTTCTTACCACAGAAATGCTCCAACCAATAGATTTTAACTTTCTAAAACATTGGTTATATTGCCCAACATTTTCTGGATAGGATATTAACAATATATTATTTTGACAAATAAAATTTTTTTAAAAATTTATTTATTTATTTATTTATTTGAGAGAGAGACAGAGTGATCTTCCATCTGCTGGTTCACTCCCTAAATAGCTGCAAAAGCTGGGGCTGGACCAGGCCAAAGCCAGGAACCTTGAGATCTATCTGGGCTCCCGTGTGGGTGGCAGGAGCCTAAGTATTTGGGCTATCCTCTGCTGTTCTCCCAGAGACATTAGCAGGAAGCTGGATCAGAAGTGGAACAGCCAGAACTCGATCCAGTACTTCGATATGGGATGCCAGCACTGCAGGGAGCAGCTTAGCCTGCTGTGCCACAATGCCAGCTACCAAATGAGATCCTAAACATGGCTTTTCAACAGGATTTAAAAGGTGACTATCCCAAGAGAAATTTATTATTTAAAGGCAATTGCAAGAGATTCAGAAAGGATTATTTCTCAATTATTTTTCTTAAAGATTTATTGACTTATTTATTTGGAAGTGGAGGGAGGAGAAGGAGAGAGAGAGAGAAAAAGAGAGAGAGAGGGAGAGAATGAATATAAATCTTCTCTCTACTAGTTTACTGTAATAGCCATGTCTGGACCAGGATAAAGCCAAGAGTCAGAAATTCCTTCTGGATCTTGGATCTCCCATATAGGTATCAGGGCCCAAGCACTTAGGCCATCTTTCAGTGCTTTCCCTGGCACATTGGTGAGGAGCTGGATTGGATATGGAACAGCTGGGACTTGACATTCTGATGGGGGGCTGCTGGCGTTGCAAGTGGTGGTATAATCTGCTGTACTACACCACTCCCTCCTCACCGGGCTTCATCACACAAAGGCTATGATGCTACGAACACACAGCAGGGCATACTCCCCCAACCATCTCTGTCCCCATCATAGCTTCTTGAACCCTTTGGTCTAAAATGGGAAGGGAATTCTGTATAACCCTCAGAGCATTGTCTTGTGGAGTGTGAACTCCAAATTTAACCCCATTTACCTTTATTATCCATGTCCTTCCACATGGATGTCGGCTTTGAGAGGTTCTGCAGGAATTGTTCTCAACTGAGATGGGGAAGGAGAAATCACATTCACCCAATTAGAACAATGAGACTCCTGACTTAGGATTCTTGGCTCTTTAAGGGCCATTCCTACCACTTCCCAGATGTGTGAGGCTGTATGTCAGCGTGGAATGCTCCTATTGTAAATACCAGAACTTCTCACTCACGCTCTTTGGCTGAAGCAGTCAAAGCAATTAATTATTTCTCATAACAGGAAATATACCAGTCAGTGGTCAGAGCTGTCGATGCTTGATGTCCTTTGAGTGTGCACTTCATGGTTGGAAGGTGTCTGTGCAGCTTTGGGAAGTACGTCTATATCCAGGGCAGGCAACTGGAAGGTACTGGAAGAACTAGTTTTCCCAGGAGCAGCCCAGCAGATTATCCTATGTCTCTCTAATGTGGTAAGGTTCCCTAATTACCATTATGGTAGGGTAGCAGGAAAAAAAAAAAACTTTTTCAGCTCCTGGGCAAGCAAGCGGGTCAGAAATGAGTGTGTGGTAATGCAGCACACAGAGCCTGCTTTGGTGCATTTTCAAGAGTGTACCCACAGAGGGTGGCTTTCATGTCTGCACGCAGGGATGTCAAAAACAAGCGCAAAGTGGGGGCAGCATCAGCAGAGAAACCACGTATGGCTCACATGCCCATGAAGGCATCCCTGAGACGTGACATTTGAACTGAGAACCCTAGTAAATGGGGAAAACTGTGAGTGCTTTGGGCTGAGCAAATGGGTCTGTGAAGACTCGTACAAGAGGCAGAATATGTCGGTGCCGGGGCCTGACTGAAGGACTCTGTTAGACAAAATTGAAACAGCTGGAGAGAGATGGTGTAGCTGAGACTGCGGATGAGGTAGAGACAGGATTGTGGAGAATCTTCCAGGCCATTTCAAGGAATATGCAGTCATTAAAAAGCTGAGACTATTAAAAGGCAAAAATTAAGTCCCATGTGAACAGATTTTAGTGTTGAGCCAGGAATTTTATTCCTTACACTAGTGTCCCCTTATCTGTGGTTTCATGTTCTGTGGTTTCATCTACCCAAAATCAGCCAGGGTTCAAAAATATTAAATGGAAAGTTTCCAAAATAAGCAAGAGAAAAATTTCAAATCACAGATCCTTATTAGTAGTGTGATGAAGTCTCATGCCATCCTGCTCTGTCCAGCAGACAGAGGGTTTGTTTTCAAAGTTTATTCACTGTTTCACTCCCCAGATGACCATAATGGCCTTGGCGGGGCCAGGTTGAAGCCAGGAGTCAGAAACTCCATCTGGATCTCCTAAACGGGTGGCAGGTACATTTCCCAGTTGCATGATCAGGGATCTGGATTAGAAGTGGAGCAGCAGTGACTGAAATGGTATTCTGATATGGGATGCCAGCATTGTAAGTAGCGGTTAAACTCACTATGTCATAATGCTTGTGCCTAAACTTAATTTTTTTTTAATTTCAAAATTTATTTTGTTAATTGAAAAGTTGAGAGAAACAGAAACAGAGACAGAAACTGAGAGACAGAGAGAAAGAGTTCCCTTGTGATGGCTCATTCCCCAAATATCCACAATGGCCAGAGCCAGGCCAGGTCTGAAGCCAGGAGTGGGGAACTCAATACAGATCTCCCAGGAGAATGGCAGGAGCTCATTTACTTGAGCCACCACCATTGTCTCCATGGTTCTGCATTAGCAGGAAGCTAAATTTAGGAGATGGAGTTGGGAATCAAACCCAGGCACTCCTGATTGTGTGACCCAGTGGTCTCAACTTTTAGGCCAGAGACCCACTTCGAATTTATCTTTTAATTCCATTTTCCTTGAACTTTTTGGAGTGCCCTGGTATTTAGTGCTCTGTTCTATCCACAGTTGCAGGCATCCACTGGTGGTCTTGGGACATATCCCAAATGAATAGAGGGGGCTAGTACAGAGTCTCCGCATGAGGTCTGGGGAGGTAAAAGGAGGTAGATCTTCTAAGCCAAAAGACCATGAAGTCCCAGTCCCAGAGAAAGACAGTAGAGCTCAGCATGGTGTTGGCTGGTTGGAGAATCTGCTTATGGCTCTGTTAGCAGGAGATGTGAGGGAAATGTCTGCCCTGGATTTGGGGTGGCTGCTTTGAGAATTTGGTGCCTAGCTGCCTCAGGACAGCCCTGAGTGGGGACAAACTGTCAGCCAGGGCTACTCCAGTGTTACTGGCTGGTGCCAGCTTAGGACCCATCAGCATTACCTTCCGGAATGGGTGAGGGCATTGAAGCACCATCAGATTTGCATTTTTAAAAAGAGTCTTTTGGTGGTAGTTGGGGAATGAATTGAATACAAGAAAGTCTAGAGGAAGGAAGCCAATGGGAAAGTCGTTCTAGGAACCCCAAACTGGCTTTGACAGCTGGAGCCCCCACTCAGGGTTGATGGGACCCATGAGCACTTTCAGAGGCTTACAATCATTTCTGAACTTTGGCTTGCTAGGTCCCACTGGCAGAGCATGGAGATGATGGAGGTAGATTCTGACATCCAGGCTTTACCTTAAAACATGGAGTCAGACTTCACGTTGAAGAAACACATCAGCAGATGGGACAAGCAAAAGACCTGGAACGGGCCGGCGCTGTGGCTCAATAAGCTAATCCTCCGCCTTGCGGCGCCGGCACACCGGGTTCTAGTCCCGGTCGGGGCGCCGGATTCTGTCCCAGTTGCCCCTCTTCCAGGCCAGCTCTCTGCTGTGGCCTGGGAGTGCAGTGGAGGATGGCCCAAGTGCTTGGGCCCTGCACCCCATGGGAGACCAGGAGAAGCACCTGGCTCCTGGCTTCGGATCAGCGTGGTGCGCCGGCCGCAGCGCGCCGGCCGCGGCGGCCATTGGAGGGTGAACCAATGGCAAAGGAAGACCTTTCTCTTTGTCTCTCTCTCTCTCTCTCACTGTCCACTCTGCCTGTCAAAAAAAAAAAAAAAAAAAAAAAAAAAAAAAAAAAAAGGCCTGGTCCTAGGTGACAAATAATGCTAAGACAAGCAGCTCAGTGAAAGCTGGGAGACGGGATGGCAGGTCTGATTTTGGAGACCTTTGGATTCCAAGACCCTGACTGATGGGGGGTGTGGGGTGGGGGGTGAGGGTAGGGGTGGTTCCCACCATGTGCAAACTGGAGCCAGGACCTGAGATTTCTGGATTGGTTTGTGCCAGATGGGTCAAGAAAGAGAAAAGTTCCTGGGAGGAGGTGGAAAGGAAGGGAGGATGTGGATTCAGGAAGGAAGGTCTGAAACATTGTCCCTATGTTATTTGTGGGTTTCAGGGATTACAAAAAGTGGTACTGTCTAAGGGTATATCTGTATTAATGGTCATATTATTTTGCTAGCATTTTGGTTGGTAAATCAGTCCACAATTTTTTTCTTTCAGGATAACACCATCATGGATGAGAGTTCTCTCATTCCAATGTGAATAAAATCTTTTGATTTTGTTATAAAAGATTTGCCAGGGTGTGTTGTACTCTTGTTCATCAGGTATTTGTGTGTCAATCAATGGTTTTCAAACTTTTGGGGCTCAGGATCTCATTCCATATGTAAAAAAAAACAGATTGATATGTGTGGGTTAAACTCATATTTGTCCTATTAGAAATTAAAACTGAAAAAAATTTAAAAATCGCATGCAGCTACTTCTTGATTTACAATGCAGTTATGTTCCAATAAACCCATTGTAAATTGAAAATATCACAAGTGGAAAATGCATTTACTACACTCAATCTACCAACCACTGCAGCTCAGCAGCACAGAGCACTGTAGCTGGTCAGTTGCTCCCCTTGTGCCCATGGGGCTGATGGGAGCTACACTCAGTGCCACTGCCCAGCGTCATCAGAGAGGACTGGATTATAAAGCACCAGCCCACGAGCAGACCCAAATTCAATATTCTAAGTACAGTTTCTACTAAAGGTGTCAGCTTTGTGCCATAAAAACTGTGTTTGGGAGAAAGACTCTTCAGCCAAAGTATCATTCTTATCACATCATATCAAGGGTGAATACTACCACTGTTAATGTTGACCTTGATCACCAGGCAGAGGAAATGTTCATCAGATCTCTCCACAGTGAAGATGTTTTTCCCTCCTTTCTGTATTGTGTAATCTCTTCCCAATTCCACATGAGGTCTCATGGTATTGATAGCTTGACATTTTTCATGATGGGAATCAGGAAGCGCTATAATCTAGGGCTTTCTTTCCCCCCTTAGAAGCCAGTAATTACACATCAGCATACCACTGCTTGTTACCACCACCCAAGCAAAAAATAAAGCCACAAGCCAATAAATAAAATGTTTCCAGCTATCCTAGTAACCCCTCCATGTATCCCATCACAGCTCTCTCACTGCAAAAGTAACTACTACACTGATTTTTATAGTAATCATTTCCATGTGTGTGTAATTAAATGGCTTTATCACCCATGTGTCAATCCCTAGATAATATGGATAAACTTATTTTCATTTTGATGTGTATTGATCCTTTAATCAACTGACTCCCTCTTTATCCCTTAATTTTCCATAGAATTTATCTGTTGAAGCATGTGCACCATGTTATCTGTGGACTTTTCTCAGTTTGGATTTTACTGATTGATATCCATGGTGTAGTTCAACATGTTCTTTTGTTCTCCATTATTCACTACATCATTCTACCTAAAAATAGTAGCATAGACTTTTTTTTTTAAAGTAACCACAGGATATACCAAGAAAGATCATATCTGTAAAATAAACGCCAAGAATGGAAACCAAACAGTGTGCTCTCTCATCACAATGGGATTAAACTAGAAAAGAACATAAGATAACAAGAGAATCTCCAAACACTTGGCAACAAAATAAAATATTTAAAAACAATCCATGTGCCAAAGTTGAAATCTCAAAAGAAATTTTTTAAAAAATCATTGACCTAAAAATGAGAATATAGCATATTAAAATTTGTGGGACAGTGCTAAAAATAAGAAATTTGTAACACTAAATTCTCACAGAACAGAAGATAAGTCTCAGATCAATATTCTATATTCCCATCTGAAGAAACTAGAAAAATAAGGGCAATATAAACTCAAAGGAAGCTTCAAGGAGGAAACAGAACTCAGAAATCAATGAAATTGTATATGGAAATTCAGTGGGACAAAGCTATGTCTTTGAAAATATCAACAAACCTGACAGGGCTCCTAGCAGGTCTTCCAAATACAAGATAAGACACAAGTTACAAAAATCAAGAATTAAACAGGGAACATCATTACAGATCCTACAGGCAACCAAAAAATATAAGGTCATACTACAAGCTCTATCCATATGAATTTGGCAAGTTAGATAAAATAGACCAATTCTTCAAAAAGCACAAACTATCACAATTCATCCAATACACCACATATAATTTGAATTACTCTATAAAGTAAGTATAAAGGAAATTTAATTCTTAAATTTAAGAACTCCCCTCCAAAAAATCTTGTTGAGGTCCAGACATTTTCACAGGAGAATTCTTCCAAAGGTTTAAAGAAAATTTGGCACAAATTCTACATAATCTATTCCAGAAAACAGAAGAGAAGAAAACACTCTTCAATTCAGAGCTAGTTTTATCTTGAAATCAAAACCAAAGACAGTAGAAGAGTAGCAAACTACAGACAAATATCCCTCATAAACATTTATACAAAAATTCTTTAAAAATATTAGCAAATGGAATTCAGAAACATACACTAAAGTTTATACCATCACCAAATGGTATTTATTCAAGGATGCAAAGATAGTTCAACATTTCAAAATCAAACAATGCAATTCACTAAATTAACAGCCTGAATAAGAAGTCATATCTGCATGTCATTCAGTGCAGAAAAAAGATGCACTTAAAAAATTCAACATCTGGGCCGGCGCCGTGGCTCAATAGGCTAATCCTCCGCCTTGCGGCGCCGGCACACCGGGTTCTAGTCCCGGTCGGGGCGCCGGATTCTGTCCCGGTTGCCCCTCTTCCAGGCCAGCTCTCTGCTATGGCCCGGGAGTGCAGTGGAGGATGGCCCAAGTGCTTGGGCCCTGCACCCCATGGGAGACCAGGAAAAGCACCTGGCTCCTGGCTCCTGCCATCGGATCAGCGCGGTGCGCCGGCTGCAGCGGCGGCCATTGTAGGGTGAACCAATGGCAAAGGAAGACCTTTCTCTCTCTCTGTCTCTCTCTCTCACTGTCCACTCTGCCTGTCAAAAAAAAAAAAAAAAAATCAACATCTATGCATGATAAACTCTTTAAAAACTGGGGACAAGGGAGAGTTTCCTTAAGTTCATATAGGGCATTTTGAAAAACCTACTTGTAAGAGTATACTTATTGTGTTTACAGAAGTTGGTAATGGAACAAATCAAGGCCTTAACCAGCCAGATGGGATATAGTTGGCTTACCACCTGGGAGACAGCGGTTTGAGACATCGCCCCATGCCAGCAGAGAGTACCTCGTCGTCCCAAGTCAGCAGGAAGTAGCCCTAAAGACAGATTATCATCCCTCTACCCCTCCTGGACTTTTGGGGCTAATGTAATCCCATACAACTCTTGCTCTATAAAAAACAAAAAGGGAGAATGTTAGTAAAATGGCACAGTCTTATCTATGGTGCAATCTACACCCTGGACACCATCCTAGGCTCTAGCCCCCGCTGTCATGGCTGGAAGCCAGGTGACCACATAGCCCAACCACCGGTGTCAGCTCCACCCCCATCCTAGAGATTTGCTGCTCCTACTTCCCTGCCTGCCCACCCCCCCCCCCTGCAAAGTTTTAAGAGCACGTGTTCCTGAACACGTGGCTCTCTTTCTCTCTCTGTATCTCTGTCTCTCTCTGTCAATTTCTCTCTCTCTCTCTCTGTCTCTTGATCTCTCTCTTACACTCTCCTTCTCTCTCTTTTCCTTCTTCACCCCTTCCCTTAAAAAAAAAAGTGTACTTATTGAGAAAAGACTTGTGAGTCCCCTGTGACTGGGAATGAAGCAGGTTATCTGCTTTCATGACTCATTCACAAGAGTGTTGGGAGCTGTAGTCAATGTAATAAGGAAAAACAAAAAATCCTTAGATATCAGAAAGGAAAAACTGTTCCTATTTCTTAGTGATGTCATTATCTATGCAAAAAATTAAAAAATAAAATGAAAAATAAACCCTGTGGTCCCACAATATAAGATAAACAAACAAAAATCAATTGTACTTCTGTATTCTTGCAATGAACATGTCCACACCAAAATTAAAAATATACTCTTATGCATACTTAATAAAAAAAACTTCTGATGTCTAAATCATTAAAAAATGTACAGGACTTGTATGCTGAAAATTACAAAACACTGATGAAAGAAATCAAAGATCTAAGTAAATGGATAGACACACCATGTTTGTGGCTTAGTAGATTCAACATAATAAAGATTTCAATTCTCTCCAAATTTATATTCAAATGTAACATGATTTCTATCTAATTTTAGAAAGAATTCTCTTATAGATATAGATAAGAGTGTTCCAAAATTCATGTGGAACTGCAATGAAACCAGAAGAGCTAAAGCAATTTTGCAAAAGGAGGAAATCTACTGAATTTCAAGACTGATTAAATGGTTGTTGTGATTAAGGTCGTGTATATTGGTAGAGGGATAAACACATAAATTGATGAAGCAAAATAGAGAACCTAGAAATATGCAAATTGCCCAACAGATATTTTTCTTTGAGATTTTATTTATTTATTTGAGAGAAGAATTACAGAGAGAGAAGGAGAGGCAGAGAGAAAGGTCTTCCATTCATTGATTCACTCCCCAAATGGCCACAATGGCCAGAGCTGGGCCAATCTGAAGCCAGGAGCCAGGAGCTTCTAGTGGGTCTT
Source organism: Oryctolagus cuniculus (assembly GCF_964237555.1). Taxonomy (NCBI): domain Eukaryota; kingdom Metazoa; phylum Chordata; class Mammalia; order Lagomorpha; family Leporidae; genus Oryctolagus; species Oryctolagus cuniculus. The sequence continues at coordinate 81,403,395 of NC_091437.1, forward strand.
CTACACAGGTGAAGGGCCCAAGCACTTGGGCCATCTCCCACTGCCTTCTCCAGCCACCAGCAGAGAGTTGGATCAGAAGAGGAGCAGTCAGGACATGAACTGGCACCCATATAGGATGCCACCGCCGCAGATGGAGGCTTAGCCTGCTATGCCACAGTTCCTGTCCCCCAATTGATATTTGACGTAAATCCAAAAGCAATAACAACAGGAAAGACAATATATTCACAAATGATTGCTGGAGCCATTGCTGGAGCCATTTTTGCCATAAGCAAACATAAACAAACTAACAAGAGTAAAAACAAAATAAACCCTGTCCCTAAGTCTCACAGTTTTTACAAAAATTAATTTAAAACCAATCAAGGATTTAAATGTAAAATGTAAAATAATAGAGTTTCTAGGGAAAAGCATGGGCAAACCTTCAGGAATGAAGTTATTTCTAAAAGTGCTTAGATTAGATACCAAAAGTATGACCATAAAAAGAAAAATTGATAAATCAGACTTCATAAATATTTTTAAAAGATTTATATATCTATTTATTTGAAAGAATTACACAGAGAAGGAGAGGCAAAGAGAGAGAGAGAGAGAGAGAGAGAGAGAGTTCGTTCTTCTATCAGCTGGTTCACTCTCCAATTGGCCACAACAGCTGGAGCTGCGCTGACCCAAAGTCAGGAGCCAGGAGCTTCCTCTGGGTCTCCCACGTGGGTGCAAGGGCCCAAGGACTTGGGCCAACTTCTACTGCCTTCCCAGGCCATAGCAGAGAGCTGGCTCAGAAATGGAGCAGCCAGGACTCGAACTGGCGTCCATATGTGATGCTGGCACTGCAGGTGGTGGCTTTACCCGCCAAGCCACTGTGCCAGTCCCTGGACTTCATAAATATTTAAAACTTTTGCTCTAAAAAACCCTGTTAAGAGGATGAAAGCAGTGAAGTTGCTGGTTGGGATGTGCAAGTACCATATTGGAGCGCCTGCTTCCAGTCCTAGTTCCTCTGCATCAGATCTAGCTCCCTGCTGGTGCATGCAGTGGGAGGCAGCTCATGGTGGTTCAAGTCCTGTCATCCCTGCCATCTACTTGGGAGACCCAGATGGAGGTCTTGTGTTTTGGCTTCAGCCTGAGCCAGCCCAGCCTGTTTCAGGCATTTGGGGAGTGAGCCAGCAGATGGAAGCTCTCCCTTTGTGTGTCTCTCTGTCTTTCAAATAAATACAAATTTTAAGAAGAGGATGAAAATACAAGTCACAAATTAGGAGAACATATTTGCAAACTACATTTCTAAAAAAGGGAACAGTATCTGAACTAGACCAAGAATTCTCAAAATTCAGCAATTGAAATGCCAAACAATGCGATTCAAAATTGACACAGTTTCTTTTCATTGCTTTTTAAAGGCAGTTTGTGATTTCACTTTGGATGTCCTCTTTAGTTCAAGGAATATTTGGGATGATGTTTCTTGGTTTTCAAATATTTATGTATTTTGAAGGTCATTGTCGCTCCCCCTCTTCGTGGAGGAACGACACTAAGCCCTGCCTAGGCTTCATATCCGAGTCACGGCACCATTATGTCACTCCCCGTCTTCGTGGAGGAACGACACAGGACCCTGCGCTGTTCTTTCGTCTGCTCGGCCCTCCCCGGGTTTGCTGCTGGTTCTTCCCGGGTTGGCTACCGACCCTTCCACCTCCGTGGAAGGGCGGTTCCCCCGCCACATTCCCCACTTCCGCGGGGGAGCGGCACACCGCCGGCCGGCTCTCTCGGGGGCTGCACAGGTGTTCCCCTTAGATGTTCCTGGTGCATGTTGTCTCTCTCCTCCTTTATAGTCCTCTTCCGCCAATCCCAACTCGGTTGCCCACACGCCGAGTACGCTGCTCTCCTCCAATCAGGAGCAGGATCAGCTCCTGGAGGTCATCACTCAAGTTGGCAAGAGGCAGCTGCGTAGAAGCTGTTTTCTCCTCTCCCAGCGCCATACTGTGGGAGAGCAGATGCATAGAATAAGTCTTAATTCCAGTAACTTAGTCTAGTCCGGGTTGCTCCCCACAGGTCATATTTTGAGTATTTTCCTAGTTTTTTTAAAGAGGATATAGCCTAAAAATTTACAATTTAAAAAATATGTTTAGATTTTGCTTATGACCAAATGAATAAGAGATTTTCTAAGACCTGGACATACATATGTGTGTTTACATATCTTTTTTTAAAACTGACATTTATCTAATAAATAAATATAAATATATGTCAAGTTTTATATTATTTGATTTTGTCCTTTTGTCTTTTTTTAAAATTTTATTTGAAAGGCAGAGTTACATTGAGAGAGGGACAGAGAGAGAGAGAGGGAGAGAGAGAGAACCTTCCATCTGCTGGTTCACTCTCCAAATGACCGCAATGGCTAGGGCTGGACCAAGCTGAAGCCAGGAGCCAGGAATTCCATCCAGGTCTCTTGGCGTGGGTGCCCTTGTCCAAGGACTTGGGGCATCTTCAGCTTCTTGCCTAGGCACATTAGCAGGGAGCTGGATATTTAGTGGAGCAGCTGGGACTCGAACTGATGGGTCCAATGGGATTCTGGTGTCACAGGCGGTGGCTTACCCAGCTGGGGCACAATGCCAGTCCCCCTTTTGTCTTTTATATCTAATTCTGAAAGAGTTACTAAACTCTTTGTTTGTAATAGAATCTTTAGAATTAAGTTCTTAAATTTCTAATAATTTTATATATTTAGCTATCATGAGTTTTGCTATAAGTTTGTAAATATTATATTTTCCTTTAAATTTTTTCGATTTAGGGGACTGTGCTGTGGCATAGTGGGTTAAGCCACCGCCTGCAGTGGCAGTTTGAGTCCCAGCTGCTCTACTTCTGATCCAGCTCTCTGCTATGGCCTGGGAAAGCAGTAGAAGATGGCTCAACTCCTTGGGCCCCCGCACCCACGTGGGAGACCCGGAAGAATTTCTTGGCTCCTAGCTTCTGGTCAACCCAGGTCCAGCTGTTGTGGTAATTTTGGAAGTGAACCAGCGGATGGCAGATCTTACTCTCTACCTTTGCCTTTGTAACTAGGACTTTCAAACAAATAAATAAAAATCTTTAAAAAGAAATTTTCCAATTTAGTGTTACTTTGCATTCCCAGTTTTTCTTTTGTGTGTTTTAAGCTTAAGTTCTGCTTTCTAATATTATGAATGACACTTGTGATGTCTTTTTGTGTGTATTTATTTAGAACCTATAAGTATTGGCTCCAGCATTCTTTCTGAAGACTTATTTCCCTAATCTGTAAAATGAGGATAATAATATATGCCCTGCTTTCTGTGACAATAAAGAAGATAATGGCTAGGGATATGTTTATAAGCCATAAAGAACTACAGATATGAGTAGTATTGCTCTTTCTGCCTCTGGGCCTACGGATCTGCCTAACTTTCTTAGATTATAAGTTACTGGAAGATCAGATCTATCTATTTATTCATCATTCATCATCCATCCATTGCTCTATCCATCCACCTATGCTGAGCATCATTCTAAACAATTCAACCATTAGTTGGTAGACTGTCTCTACTGTTCTAACATAATTGTTAGAATGCACCTGCCCATTTTCATTGTCAACACAAGGTGGAATATTGATATCATTGCTAGTTTGGAACCCATAAAGTATTGAATAAAAATGTTTATTTTCTTCTTATTGTTATGTAAAACATACATAAACTCTCCAGGAAACCCATTACTGTGAAATGTCAAATAAGAAATTCTTGGGTGAGGGCTTAAGTCAGGAAGTCAGGATTTGAAATTGTTCTTAAGTCACAATGAAGTTATACCTACAAGCAGTCCCATGACAAAATGCTTCTAGCAAGACTTCCACTGGTTTGCATGTCATTGAAAGAGGTATAACTTATAGAATCAAAAAGTGTGTTCTTTCTTCCTTTGCCTTGCTTCCACCTTGTCAGTAGCAGCTTCTTTCTATATCACCCTTTATTTATTTATTTATTCTTCCTTAATTTCTTTATATCCTTCTGGACATTAAAAAAGAAAAATTGGAGGCTGGTGCCGTGGTGCACTGGGTTAATCCTCTGCCTGCCGTGCCAGCTTCCCAGATGGGTGCCGGTTCTAGTCCCAGTTGCTCCTCTTCCAGTCCAGCTCTCTGCTATGGAGGATGGCCCAAGTGCTTGGGCCCCTACCCCCACATGGGAGACCAGGAGGAAGCACCTGGCTCCTGGCTTCAGATCAGCACAGCTCTGGCTATTGTGGCCACTTGGGGAGTGAACCAAGGGAAGGGAGTCCTTTCTCTCTGTCTGTCTCTCTCACTGTCTGTAACTCTACCTATCAAATAAATAAATAAAATCTTTAAAAAAAGATTGATTTATGTTAGTCTTACTTGATTCCTTGGTTTTAGGTGTGGTTCTTATAAATGACATGTATAGGTTTATTAAAAAATAATCCAATATGACAGTATCTGCCTTTTATAGGAAACTACAACCCATTTATTACATTTGCATTCACACTGATACTCAAACACCATGTTTAGTATTTGTTCTCCAGAGAATCAGGACCAATAAGAGATTTGATCCTATACTACCTATAAGGAATTGGCTCACATGGTCATGGAGGCTGAGAAACCTAAGATCTGCAGTCAGCAAACTGGAGATTCAGGAGGGTCAGTAGTATAAGTTCCTATCTGAACTGGAGTCCAAAGGCAAGTGAAGACTGGTATCTCAGCTCCAAGACAGTCATGCAGAGAGAAAGCATTCATCCCTACTCACTCTTTTAATCTGTTCAAGCCTTCAGTGGATTGAGGGAGGGCAATTTATTCTAAGTCTACCAGTTAAAATGTTAATCTCACCCAGCAGTATCTTTCTAAACACATCCAGAAGTAATGTTCAACCAAGAATCTGGGCATCACATGGCACAATGAGATGGACACATAAAACTAACTGCCACAAGTCCACCTTTTGTCAATCTGTCACCCATGTGCATCTCCTTAAACTCTACTCCAAATAAAGATAAGAACAGGGTCACAATTCTCCTCAACATAATACAGTTGTCCTGCATATAATCAGACATGGACTAGCCTCTTTCCCAGAAAAGGAAGTAAAATCCTACAGTAATGCTTCCTATTGTTCTTGATATTCTATAACTTAATCTTTTCCTTGATATTTCATGACTTAATGTAATTATGATTGAAATATTTAATAATATTTTGATCCCAGATATGAAGTCCATATATCTTATGTTACAAGATAAGGGGATAACACAATGGTAACACTACACAACTTCTAGAAAAGAATCTAGGACAAGATAGGCAAGGTTCTCAGCTTGATGATGAACTTTTACATGCAACTCCAAAACCAAAATCCATGAAGAAAAAAAAAAACAAATTGGATTTAAAAAATTTTTTGTTCTTTTGTTCTTTCTAATACTTTCTAATAGCAAGGGATGTGAAGAGAAATTTTTATTAAAATTGTTATACACTTGGCCAATAAGCATCATCATTTGTCTTTGGGAAATGAAAATGAAAATGACAACGAGACACAAGCTAAAATCTCCAAATTCTTTAATATTGAAGAACTGTAAGAATGAGAAACAACAAGAACTGTCCTTCATTGTTCACTGGAATACAAAATTCCTCAGTCATTGTGGAAGAGAGCATGGAAGTTCATTAACAGGTTGATCATAGACTCATCCTATGTCTGAGTCATCACACAGAATTTCTCCTATCTAGAAAGATTACACAGAACGAAAGAACAACCCCTTGCTCATACTGTAGCAAAGGCCATAAACAGCACACCAAGGAAACACAGCCATAAAGACCGAGAGACCTTTCCTAAGATTTGGCAGATTTCATAGCTTTTTCAGATGTAGGTATTATAAACCAAGGCAAATGAAATTCACTTTGCAAGTTTATTATGCTCCCAGGGGCAACTAAAATGCAGATAAAACCCAGCAGTCTTACTGACTTGAAAAAACAGACGGCAGAGTTTGGAGGAAAAGCAGCAGTTGGAAAATGAGGGGAGGAAATCCCAGAAAGGAGAGAGCCATAGAACGGAAGCCAAATTCTGTGCAGAAACATTACCCAAATTTCTGACTGACTCCTGAAATGCCCGTATGTTGGGCAGTATCCAAGCAGCCAGATGTAGGCAAAGAGAATCTCTGAATCAGCGGTAGCCCACCACAGGGGAGACAGAAACAAACAGAAACAGCCGAGTCACAGCATTATTAGAAACGCAAAGAAACAGGAACACCTGCGCCCCAGACAAGAGAAGAGGTGATCCATGGAGTCTGGCCCTGAAAGTCACAGTGGCTAGAATGGGCAGAAAAGAATTCTGAAACTATGCTGAAAAAATAAAAGTAAACAAAGAGGAAATCTCAGTAAAGAAAGAAAAGTGATAAACAAGAACCAAATGAGGAGTCCAGACTTAGATACACACCTGGAATAAAGCATTTCACTGGCTGGTCAACTAGTTATGGAAAGCAGCCGTACTAAATGCTGAGCAATGCTTGCAAAGTACTGGCATCCTCTGGGTGGTGTGGTGGTGTGAGTGCCAGATGGGGAGGTAAACTAGATCTTAGGTGAGGGATATAGGATAGAGCAGGTTAGTAAGGAGGTGTTACTGTGGGGGAAATAGTGTTGGCTGCAAATAAAAGGCCAGTCATGTATGGCTGATGATAAATAAATGCAGGGAAGAGGGTTGTAGTCATCAATGGAATGACAACTTGACAAATGACATCAAATTAAGGGGAAGAGGCAGAGTTACAAAAAACTATCAGACTTGCAAACACATACACACACACACACACACACACACGGTACAACAGAAACAATGCTTTAACAATAAACATTGAATAAAATAGAGGGATAAAATAAAACGTTATAGTATAAATATGAATGAACTGAATTAACCCATTAAAAGACAAAGATGGCTCTATTAGGTGAAAAATTAAAAAACCAAAAGCGCTCTCTCTCGCTCTCTCTCTCTCTCTCTCTCACACACACACACACACACACACACACACACACACTGGAAGCAAAGGGAAGCCGCATATGAATGATGATGGTTTTTGACCATCAAGTTAGCAAGGCTAGACTAAATGGACACGGACCTTAAGGGAGCTTCCCCCGAGATGAAAAGCATCATAAGGGGTGGGCGTTTGTCTTGTCGCTTTAGAAACATTCCCATATTGGAAGACCTGGGTCCAGTTGGCGACCCTGGCTTCTGATTCCAGCTTCCTGCTAATGCAGACACTGGGAGGTACTGGTGATGACTCATGTGGTTGGGTCCTAAGTACCCACGCGGGAGACCTGGATTGAGTTCCTAGAGAAGTGAATCACGGATGGATGCTGCATTTGTCCCCTTCATTCTCAAATAAAATAAAATAAAATAAAAACAAAAGCACTTAAGAACTGCAACCTGCAAATCGTATAGCAGCAAAAGTGAGAATGTATGGGAAATAGTTCATTTCCGGGCAAACCCTACTTCCCAAATCGATCCAAGAACAACTGGAGCATTTGAAGGTGGGAGTAGAGACGGGTGGGTAGGCAGGAACCGCCCAAAGGAAGGGGCCCTCAAATACCACACTTTTCAGGGGGCGACACCAGAGTTCAGCTCTCATGGAATGGGGAAAAAGATGTCTCCCAGTCTCTTGCAATCTCCCAGTCCCCTTTTCCTAAAACCAGAATAACTTTAAGTTCCAAAAGTTAATAGATTTAGTCAAAATGAAACTATGTGCCCATCTCGTGTATGAAAATGGAGTCCAAAGTTTAAACAAAGCACGAGCAAATTGAATCCATGATGGTATCAACGACAAGCAGGGATTATTCTAATACCACAATGTAAGATGAAAAACACTATCAAGAAACTAAAGGAGAAAACCCCCAAGGACACAGCCACAGATGCTGAAAAGGCATTTCCCACAAGTCAGCAGACAAAATTCTCAAAAGAGACGACCGTCTGCCCTGCTTGGAGGGGGTTCTGTAACAGGAGCGGGCGGACGCGGACGCCACATCGACGCCGTCCCCTGCTTCGGCGAGGTCCTCTCCTTCGGCCCCGCCGGTCGGGACCTGGCCGCAGACCTGGCCATCCGGCCCGCCACAGGCCCAGCACGGGCCGCGTCCTGGGTGCGGAGGCCGCAGCCGGGGGCAACCGAGATCCGCGCTCCACGGAAGGGCGCGGCGAGCGGCGAAAGCAGCACGCGGGCTGTCTCGGGAGCCCGGGACCCGCCGGGCGCCGCGCTCAGCCTTTCCGGGCCCAGCTCCGGCCGGCGGGGAAGGGCCGCGGGGACGCCCGCTCCGCCCCTGGCCCTGCCTCTGGCCACGCCCACGGCCCCGCGGTCCCGGGGGTCCCTGCGCGGGGCGCGCGGGCCCGACGCCCTGGGCGAGGCGGGTCCCGGCGCCGCCGCCGCTAAGTAGTCGGGCCCGGCCGGCGGCCCCCGCTCGTCCCAGCCCTCCGCGCTGGAGAGCCCGGTTATTCTGTGTGCGCAGTGTTTACAGAATATATGGTTCTTCAGGAAGCGATCGGTTTATAGGAGAAACACCTAGATTTACCCCACACTACGAAGATCAGCGAAAATCTTAAATATCAAAACACTGAAGCTATTTGAGTTACCATCTGGAATGAGACACCGATGCCTATCACCAAGTTAATATTCTCTTGGCGATTTTGGTAAATGTCGTGACACAAGAACATGAAATTGCTTGTACGGACGCTAGAAAATATATAAAAGTGTCTTTTTTTAATCGATGGTATGAATGCACATTTTAAAAAACCCAAGAGAATAGAGGGAAAAAACACCCCGCAATTTGAATAATTATGCAAATTTGGTTAAGTAAATAGAACATAAATGTTCAAATAAGTCAACCACATTTTTATGTTGTAGCAATAAAAATCTAGATGTGAAGTGGAAAAACAAACTTTAAATCATATAGGAAATGTTTTAACAAGAAAGACTGAGGGCCAATATTAAGATTCTCTGATATTAACAGACATAAAACAAAATCTTTAAAAACTGGAAAAATGAACCATGTTTTTCGATGTAAAGACTTACCTATATTATATAACTTCTTTTAATATGAACATCTAAATAAACTGCATTTTCCAATTAGAATCCAATTAGGAAAAATGACGTGGTTTTTGGGTCATTGACTAAAATATTCTTGAAGTTCTTAGGTTGAACAAATGTCTAAGAAGATAGCTAAGAAAACTATGAGCAAGAACAGAAGAGATGAGATTTGTCATGCTAGTATCAGAACCTACCCTAAAATCCCTTTAAGCAAACCAGTGTAGTATTGGTATACTAATAGGTAAATAAATCAGTGGCACAGAGTAGAGAATTTATATTTAGACTCTGGTTTCCTTGAAAAGTCAGTCTATGACCAGTGTGTAAGTTCATGGGGTTAGAAGGGAGGAGCAAATAGACTAATCAATTGGAGATGCCAGCACAATCATCTACTTTTATGGAGAAAAGTAAAAATTTTTGAGCATAAAAGCATGTATTGAAGTTTACATATAAAAATTGAAGCAATCAAGGTATTTTAAGAAAATACAGAAAGTGAGGGTGTTGCAGGTGTTTTTTAGCCAAGGACTTCTATTCCTGGGACTTTATCTTAGATAATAAAACCTGAAAACCTAGCGCTGTAAATGAAAATTTAATCATGGATGATTATATAAGAATTAAAAAGTTTAACAACGCTGTCTGTGTTATTTTTTTCATAGCAAACTCATGGAAAAACAGTATCATTGAAAAAAATTATAAAGCAAATGACAAATGGTGATTTTTTAATATTATGCAAATAAATCTTCAAACTGACCAAAACCAAAAATCTAAGGAAAATGATCAAAGGGCAAATAAATAGAGAAATAAAAGAGAAATCCACATGGCCACCAAGTATATGAAGAGATGTTCAAATTTACTAGTACATCAGGGAAATATAAAGTAAAGTAATAATTGAACTATCTCTTCCTTCCTTGAGACAGGCAGAAACTAAAAATAAATGTAATGCCTATTACTAGGCGGAGGTGGACGATGGTGTTTTTACACATTGCTATAGGAATGTGAAGTGTTTCAGATGGAAAGTATTACAGCAACTGAACTATAACATACTTGGAAACCAATCTGGCAAAATATCTTAAAATAAAACTTCAAATACCCTTCAACACAGGAATTCCACTTTTCAGAATTTATCCTATGGGATAAATTCAATTAATTCGGACCCATGATTTGAGATGCTTACTAATGCATTGTTCACAGTGGAAACAAAACGACTGCCCATCGCTAGCGTTCTTAAATACATTCAAATATGTTTGTGATCAATGATTAATGTTACTCATTATGTCTCGTCGTCCTATACATAGGATACCTATAACAAACTGAGTAATAAATATGCCACTTATGGTAACTTTGAAATCCATATTGTTTTTAGAGTTATATTCTTTTAGAAAAGTAGTAGGTGCATGATTAGAGTTTGAAATATTTTTAAATTCATTGTGAAAATGGTATAAATTTTACTACAAAAGTTACTTGTACTAAATGTTCGACTGACCAAAAGGTTACATCCATAACTAATATATAATATAAGAAGCACATTCATGAAGGTGTTTTCTACAACGAGATTGTCATTTTATTTTTGAGAAATAATTCACAAATGTGCTGTTTTTCAAATTAGCAATGTTCAAAAATAGCTCTTCTGTAAATAGGACCCTGGGACAATGTGTATTGCATTGTAAAGTGTGGTGCACTACACTGTTGCCTGACAAACTAATGTTCCTGTGTGCTAGTGAGTAAGGTAGTTACTTAAAACTGTAGAGTGCACAATCACACTTTTTTTTAACCATCTGTTCAGTTGTTATGATTTGTTGGTACGCCTTCGAAACAGTGGATTCCATGCTATAGGCACCATGAGAGAAAACAGAGTAAACGAGTTTCCTGTGATACCAGCAGCATGTATGAAGAAAAAAGCAAGAGGGTCATATGATTACAGATTCGATTCAAATAACGTAATAATTGTAAAATGGTAGATAATAAATGTGTCATTGTTGGGATGAACTGTAATACAGCGGAACCACTTGTTCAACAATGGAAAAAAGAAATGTGTACAACCAAAGTGCCACAAGCAAAGGTACTGGGTACCTGTGTTTGATTTACAAAAATTCCACTTCTATTAGAGGGTGAAAAATGGCCCTGGCCTTTGTTCAAATGAATGCATGGATAATTCACAAATTTGTGAACAAAGACAAGAGAGATCTCATAAATTTGCTGGATTTCAAAGGAGACACCCACTTAGCAGACCTAAACTGATAGAGAAAAACTTATAAACTCTAGATTACGGTTTCTAGTTTATTTTATTGTACTCACATAAATTTCATTGTAATTTTTGCATACCTGAGAACTTGGGACTTAATGTGTGACTTTATTATGTATAATCAGTAAGTTTTGTTGCATTGGGTTAATAATGTTTGCTTGGGAAAGTTTGCCTCATGCACTACCATGGATGTAATGTCCATGTCTCCTATCCCCCAAATTCATATGTGAAACACTAATCTAATCCCAATGTGATAGTATTTGGAGGTGGGCAATTTGGGAGGCAATTAGGTCAGCAGGGTGGAACCCTCAATGAATGGGATTAGCGCCTCTTAGAAGGGACCATTGAGCTATATGCTCTTTTCTCTACCATGTGAGGATGGAAGAAGAAGCTGGAGTCTGTTACTCAGAACAGGGCTCTCGGCAAAACCCAACTCTCCTGGCATCCAATCTCAGATTTCCAGCCTCAAGGATCTTGAGAAATAAATTTATTGTTTATAAGCCACCCAGTCTACAGTATTTCATTATAGCAACAAGAACAGACTAAAGCATGCATTTATGCATCTAATGTACTTGTATATAGCTGAGAAGTAGCACCAGTTATATGACTTCCTCTTATGTCCCCAAATTCCTTGGATGTTTCAAGATGTTAATAATGAAGAAATTGAAAAAGTGCGATCCATCTAGAAAAATAAACACAGGTCAGTAGCAATTTGGAGAATAAATGCATATAAAAATGCTCACCTTCCACAATCAGAAAAAAAGTAAAATGAGCACAAATTGGTGCTGCTATTTTGGAAGGTAACCTGGCAATGTTTAAACAATTTAAGAGGATTTGGAGAATTCAAAATTCTGCCATGTCCACTCAGTTCTCTTACTACTTTTGGGGGAATTTTTTTTTGAAATCCAATACATGATCAATTTTTATGTCTCATGAATGTTTCAAAAATGCACAGTCAACATTGACAGGTTACTAATCTCCATGCTGGGCAACAGAAGTGACAGTTCCCGGTCAGGCATGTGATCATGAGGGGAAACTAATCATACTCTATAGTGTGCTGTGTTGCTAAGCTATGATGTTCAGTAGGTTGGGTGTATTCAATACTTTTTCCATTTAGAATAATTTCAGTTTAGGGTGGGTTTATTCAGATATAACCCTATTGTCACTGAGGAGCACTTGCATTTTGGGAACATTATGACCAGGAGCAGGAAACCTGCTTCCACTGCCCCAGAACTCACTCAAACAGAAGGTAATTTCCATGACAAGGGAGAGTATGCCTTGTTCACTGCTGTATTCCCAGAACTTGTAATAATGCCTGGTGCAATACAGGTGCCCAATAAATGTTTGTGGACTGAATGAATGGATTCTGTTGGTCAGGATACTTGGGCAGGGAGTGCTGAGGCATACTTGCCATCAAACTCACTAACCCAAAATCTGAATTACTGCTTTGACCCTAAACCTGCAGTTTGGTCTAATGCCTAATGGGTAGCTGTTGTTGCCTCCTCCCACTTATTCCTAACAGAGAAAGCGGCAATCTCTTCATATTTAAAAAGTTGAGCTACAGGGGCTGATGTTGTGGTGCAGCAGGTTAACCAATGCTTGTGATATCGGTGCGTGGAAGTCTTGGTTAACCTGCTTCCTATCCAGCTTCCAGCTAGTGCACCTGGGAAAGCAGCAGCAGACGGCCCAAGTACTTAGGCTCCTGCCACTCATGTGGAAGGCCAGGATGGAGCTCCTTGTTCCTGCCTTTGGCCTGGCCCAGACTTAGCTGTATGATTATTTGGGATGTGAACCAGCAGATGAAAGATCTCTCTCTCTCTCCACACCGCTGCCTTTCAAATAAATAAATCTTTTAAAGAAAAAAGCTGAGCTGCTCTAATATTTCTTTTGACCTCATTTACTCCCCAACCAAACTGGATTTTCCAACTTGAACCCCATAGCACTTTGTTATTTGGCTTCCAGTATATCTCCAGAGGTTTGAGGTCTTCTACGCCTCCACTGCTCTGTGGGTATATGTACCTGTGAGCATGTGTGCGCATGTGTATGTGTTTGAAAAGTTGACATGTAAACCCTAAGCACTTATGATTACCAAATACCCTTTAAAAAACATTTATTTTATTCATTTGAAAGGCAGAGTTGGTGGGGGGGAGAGTCAGTGAGAGAGAGAGAGAAAGAGATTTTCCATCTGCTGGTTCACTCCCCCTATAGTTGCAAGGAACTTCATCCGGGTCTCCCACATGGCCTAATCTGCTACGCCACAATGCTGGCCCCCAAATACTCTTTGGAGGACATTTTCTTAACATTAGGATCTCTCTTTTTCAAAAACACATCCACTGGCAAGTTATCCGTAATTTATATTGAACCAAGAGTTAGCAGCAATATTGTTCATCACTTACTTCTGCTTCCTGGAGATGTCCATATTGATTCAAGTTTTGCTTCTCTGAGTTATTTATAATTTTTTTAAATGAGAGCATACATTGAAACCTTCCATGTCAGAACTTACTGCTTGCTTGAGTACCTTTGTGGACAAGTCATTCAGCATTTCAGGTAGGTCTGATGACACTTCTCATTCTCTTTCATATTAGGTAGTTAGTACCTATGGATTTTTCTGCTTTATCCTCATAACGTGGAGCTAAAGACTCCATGCATAGAGCCTTTGAAGTACCAAGTTATAAGAATTATAACTTGTAGTGAAAGCATTTTGAATGACTTAATTCTGGAAAAATAGTACACAGTGGTTGAAATTTGCTCACTTCAAGGCGGAAGGCTAGGAAAAAAGGACATTTCAACTATGTTCATATAACCTTTGGTGCATGCACTTTTTTTTTTTATAAAACGAAGATAACCCAAGTGTGAAAATTGTTAAATTTCCTCTAATTTTCTAGGGTCAGTGCTTTTAAAAAAATGTGCCTAAATATTAAGATGGCTAAGTGTCTGAGGTAAGTGCTTTAGTTGACCTTCATCCAACAAATGTGTTCATCAGCCATGTACTTGAAACTATGTGAATAGGCTTTTGCCCTCAGGTGCTTAGGCTATATACTATCCTGAGAATATAATAATCTGTAATTACCACTTAGTGGGTGAGACCAGAGGCAGCTGTGTTGAAGAGGTCATTAAGGAGGAGAGGTAAGATTTTGACGAGTGCAGTACATGAGCAGGAGGAAAAACTACAACTGTGTTGGGAGGATTCAGCACAGGCTCTGTTCAGGTAACTTTATATGAAAATTAGAGACAAAGGAAGAGGAGGAAATGAGCAGGTGCTTTTTTTTTTTTTTTTTTTTTTTCCTGACAGGCAGAGTGGATAGTGAGAGAGAGAGAAACAGAGAGAAAGGTTTTCCTTTTTGCTGTTGGTTCACCCTCTAATGGCTGCCATGGCTGGTGCGCTGCGGCCGGCGCACCGCGCTGATCCGAAGGCAGGAGCCAGGTGCTTCTCCTGGTCTCCCGTGGGGTGCAGGGTCCAAGCACTTGGGCCATCCTCCACTGCCTTCCCGGGCCACAGCAGAGAGCTGACCTGGAAGAGGGGCAACTGGGAAAGAATTGGGCGCCCCGACCGGGACTAGAACCCGGTGTGCCGGCGCCGCTAGGTGGAGGATTAGCCTAGAGAGCCGCGGTGCCGGCCGAGCAGATGCTCTTAAGGAAGAAAATGTTCAGGGTCCTTCAGATCACTGACTTGAAGCTCTCTCAATAAAGCTGGAAATTAGTAATAGTAGTGGAATAATATGAATTTATGACAGAAAATATAATAGCAAGTAGTGCTTTGCCACTGCCAAAGGTAATTTAATGGAGAAAACTGGGGGTGAGTTGAACTCACCTGTTTGAAGTCTTCAAACCAAATGGTCTTCAAGATGCTTAAAAGGGTTTATATTTGTTACAGCCACCTATCACCATTAATTCTCAGGTGGGAAAAGCTGATATGCCTTAAAATCTTTAATAGGACAGCAAGGCTTAGTTTATTGACCTACTTACACAGTGAACATTCCTAGGGCATGAAAATCTGGTTATAGGAACCTGCTTAAGAAATGTCATCTGGTGTCTGTGAATGCTATTAACAGATCAATTATATATTTTTAGAAACAGCAGTTTATCAACATCACTCCCATGAGAGTGCCGACTGCACTGGCCACCCTTTGAAAGGTGCCTTAAGGAAGACCAAAGTTCTGTACTGACAAAATGGAATAAATCAAAAGGAAAACCTTTCCAAAAATTCTAATACCATAATGCACAAGACATCCATTTTGCATGTTAGGAGCCTTTATACTTCTCGCTGTCTTCTACCCCAAAGCGCCCATGGCCTTGACTGAGGTGGTATTATAAATGGACTATCTGCCATTTGCAAAAAAGATTCAATATAGAAATGTCCATCTGTGCATTTATAATAAACACTGGCTTACATTTCAAGTATGCTTTACAAGGTAAAGTTTAACTCATTTACATTAAACAAGACTTGTTCATTAGAGCAAAACCATTTCATCTGCATTATTGGCAGCTCAAGATAATAGTACAGAAAGGTGTTTTGAGAACTCCTTCCTGGACCATGATCTCCATCAAACACTGTGCCTTTTCCCAACTCCTTTTCTTCTTTAGAGCAAAATATGGGAGTTTATGTGCTCTACTGTGAACAACTTATCAGAGAAAAGTGTTTTCACTTCTCTCAGGTAAAATCAGCTCCTCTAAAGAATGAACTGAAACTAACTCTATTCATGAGGGTCCCCCAGAGAAGCAGAATAGGATGCGCACATAAATACACATTCAGAGATCTGGTTTCAGGAATTGGCTCGTGATCATAAGGGCTGGCAAATCTGAATCTGCAAGGCAGGCCAGCAGGGTGGGCTCCACGGATGAGTCTGTGCTGCACCTGAATCCGAAGGCAAAGTTTTTTTCCTCCCGGGATCTGGGTCTTTTCTCTTAAAGCCTTCAACTGATTGGATGAGGCCCGTCTGTGTTAGGGAGAGTCATCTGCTTTACTCAAAGCTACTGATTTAAACATTGGTCACATCTAAAAAATATGTGCATTGTGACATCAAGACTGGTGTATTCACTAAAAATTGGGCACTGTGGCCTACTCAAGTTAACAGAAAAAATAAATCCCCACACCAGCTAAGAGTCAATATCTTTAGACTAGAATGATTTATTATTGATTACTACTTCTTTGTGGGACAGGATGCAGCTGAAATCCAAGATTTCTGGATTTTTTTTTCTGGCTGAAATTGCCAGTATCTTACCATTTTTTGTTTTATTGACCAAAATTACCATTTTTTGATCAACAAAAAAATGGTAATTTAGTAGGGCTGAATGTAGTATTTGGGTGTTCCCCTCTAAGATGCTACTGCCATCTTTATTCAGATGCTTGATCAGGAAACAAACTTCTCTCTATAAAGCTGACTTCTTTGGAACATCCCTAGGACTTAGGACAAACTAGCGCCCTTTTACTTACAAAATGTTTGTTGAATAGTCAGTTAAGGAATGGTGACAACAAAACTCAAGCTGTCTATTGTCAGACTGAACTTTTTCCTCTTCTTAATGGTTTAAGCCATTAGTGTGGACTTTTCATTTAACACTAATGAAGAATTCTCCTAGCTACAATTTTGATGCAACAAGTAAACTTCATTTCTAATTAATTTTCCATAAAGATTAGACCATAAATGAATCCCAAGCATACTTTTGTCAGAGTAGAATACTCTGGGTACTATAAAAAAGCTGAAGCATTTTCCTTCTGTAAATTGTCCTTGATATATTTCATTTGAATGAATTTAAATAAAAACATGTTTAATGTTAATTCAAAGAATTAACACAGAAATACTTTAAGATTTGCCGGAATTAAGTGAAAAGAGGAAGGAATGGACAACATTGAAATCTGTTGATTTTAATTACCCTTTCTCAAGTAGGAGAGCTAAAGGAAAGAGTCTGCAACAGTTGAGGCTGGGCCAGGTCAAGCAAGGAGCACGGAACTCATTCTGAGACTCTTACGTGGGAGGCAGGGCCCAAGTACTTGAAACATCACCACCACTTACCAGGTTGCACATTAGCAGGAAGCTAGAATTAGAAGTGGAGCCAGGACTGGAACCCAAGCATTTAGATAATGGGATGCATGTGTCCCAAGTAGTGCATTAACCCCTGGGACAAACACCTGTCACCCACTGAAAACTTTTTTCATTTATTTGAAAGAGTGATAGAGAAGTTTCTTCCATTTGCTACTTCACTCCCCAGTGCCCACAATAGCCAGGAATGGGCCACATCAAAGTCAGGAGTGAGAAACTACATCCAGGTGGCAGGGACACAAATATTTGGGATTTTACGTATTGCCTCCCAGGTACATTAACAGGAAACTGGATTGGAAGTGGAGGTGAACTCTTATCTCAGTCATCCCAAGGGGTGTGTCCCAGGTGGTGGCTCAACTTGCTATGCCACATGCACCACACCCCAGGGCCCCCAGAGTGGAACTTCTAAAAGGACAATTTATAGTACTGAATATTAAATGCCAACTTTCTTTCATTTGGACAATAAACATTTTAATTACTTTATTGAATTCTAAGCTCACCTAGATTAAAGTTTTGATATCTTACCTTTTGACCTTTTAAAAATATTTCTGTTCTTCTGAAGAAACAAAATCTTAAAATAAAAAATTCCTAGAACTTTATGATTCAACCAAAGTGCTGCCCTAGAGTCAGCTATTAGCATCTAACATTTATCACATGAGGAAATACTTATAATTAGAAGTGAAGAAAAAAAAAGTCATAAGCAAATAGAAAAGTATCATCTTTGACAATGTCAGGAAGATCTGCATTATCTAAAGCCATTCTATAATTTTATTCATATATTTTTGTGGAATTCACATATCTTTCTTACAGCAAACATAACACTGTAGGCAACAAGAAGCTGCAGTACTATTATTGTTTAATTAGCAGCAAATTAATATTTTAAATGTGAGTATCTGGACAATAAATAGCCTGCTTCTTTGGATGTGAATGTTTCAAATGTAGTTACCACTGCAGCTTCATAATGTGATTGCTATTTTACAGAGCTTATACACACACACAAAAATATGATCTTTGTCTATATTTTATACAAATACAACAGTAGTTTGTGAATACATTTTAAGTACATGATATACATGATAAGCCACTTGATTTCCCAATATCACAGAATAGCGATTTTAAATGCAATAAAAATATACAAAATTCAGCCTGGAATGCAGATTTTCTTCTTTTCTATTTTGACTCAAAACTTTATCATTAGAACATTTTTAGAGTACTAGTCCAAACACTTTTTCATTAGCTAAAAATACAATTTCAGCAGTCCAGCTTATGTTCAGGCATGACGAAATCCACCTCCTAATGGATTCCCAGTCTGTGTTAAATTCAAAGGGCTGTTAGTAACTTACAGCATGTTCTTCACTCCACACCCTATTGTAAAGCCCACTTTCCACTCTGAGTTACAGTCACCTTGTGGACAAAAGCTGGGTTTGTTCTGGTAACATTTGCACGTCCAAGATTTCCTTTTTGCAAGTGCACACAAATACATTGTGGTGGTGTAAGTTTGTTAATGACAAATGAAGTCACAGTATAAAAATATATTGTACACCTTTACACCTAATGCAGTCCTTTTTCTATGGATAAAAAAATACAACTGAATGAGACAGAGGTTTGTAGCACCATGGAGAGTTGTATCCCAAGTTACATTAGCAGCATGATCCAATGTAATATTGAAGGAGTGTTTCTGAGAAGATAAACATTCATTCTGGTTCATCTGTACCACGGAAGCTTATACAATGAAGTGTTTTACATGTTAGCAATAGTTCTGTGTCATTGCTAGAGCTAGATAACTTATCAAAAGACACTGCCTTCCATCCTCATAGAGTTGATGATGTTGCAGAAGGGCCTAACGGTGACCTAAGCATGCCCTTACCGGTGCTGGTAACATTACTTTGTCTTGTATGATCCCAGAGGAGTTCTCTACGGGCTTTTAGCACAAAACTACACACAACAACTTATGTAGGGCTAAATAATAAGAACAGAGCATCTGTGTTGTAGACATGGCTATTGACATAGTATGAGAAAAACAAGACAAATTCAACTTAGATGCTCATTTGTCAGAATAGTCTGCCATTGCTAATAACAAATACTCAGCATTTGAAAGATCTCCTCCAACGTCACATGGATCTCAGTAGGCTAGAAGCAACTTGGGTGAACTGGTATTTTCTTTTAACTTACATACTGGGAAGACAGTGTGCTTTGAGACACGTAAACCTTGTAAAAAAATAAACCATTGTAAAACCTTATGAAAGACACACACTGATTCTGTGCAATACAGCAAATTGATAAGAAAACACTGTAAAAATGTACCTGTTTAAAATACCATCTACCATTTTTTTACACAAAGCATTATATATCAAAGGCCTACATATATCTCATCTAATGGCACTTGAAACAAATTATAATAAGTCTTAAAATAAAAGGCATAACCTATAAGAAAGTTATCTGTAAAGATTTAGATTCATTTTGAAAGTGCTATATCTTGTAATATGTGTAGTATAGAGGTTGACCAAGCTCTATTTTTTAAAAAAATATTGGCCTATAATATGTGTATTGCTCACTAGATGCATGATCCTGAAAATATGTTCTCTATAACATTCATTATTAGCTTAATAAAGCAATCAGCTCTGGCTCATGTTTCAGTCAGTATATGGTTTTTAAAAACCGCTACTGTCCAAATTAACACAATATATCGCTATATCCCAACAAAGACTAAGAAAAATAAAAGCACAAGCAACAAACAAGTAAAAAATACACAGCTTGAAAAGAAACACTAAGTGAAATTAAAAAAGATGCATCAATTGTGATGCATGATCAGCCAGCACAACTGATGAACTTGGTAACAGGATTTTAAAATGAAAGTTCCAACAGTGACAATAAAGATGATATTAGTACACATCAATGGATAATATTGCTTACAGTGCCAAGATCCTTCCACACCCACACTTCTGTGTTTGCTGACTCTTTACACACATGTGGAAGTCAAACTGAATGAGGTTCAATATCTTGTCTGAGGTCCAAATTCTGAACTAAAATATTTATTTTGTTAATCCCTTTTTTTTTTAAACCAAGCTAAGGCACTACCCAAAATATCAAGGATGATCTATTCTGGCCACTGGAGATTAAAAACAGCATTGGCAAAAACTATTTTTAATCCCATCCAGTTGATATTAAAAAAATTTTTTTTTCCCTAGGGAAAACAAAAGAGCCAATTCTCTGTCTCATCCTTGTTAGAACATTGTGCAATTAAAATAAATGAGTCTGCCTCATCTTTTAATAGAAATTCTCTCAAAAAGGATTTAGTGACCACTACGGTCAATTTTAAAAACAAATTAGCTGAATTCCCTCTTACTTTGAAATGTTATTCAAGTCTGTGGGGGCAGAAACAGCAAAGAGGAGTACAAAGTGAAAATTAGGACTCCACAATTTTAACACTATGCCCTGAAAGCTGTGCCTCCACATATGTGAATTCCACACAGGGAGAAAATCAGGTTGAAATACACACATCTAGATGTATGTATGTATATGGCGCCATTCCCCGGTTCCAAAATCCTTTATTTAATAAATCCTGGTACTCCCTTTTATTGTGTTAAAAGCAAAATACAGCCTACGAAGGCCATTGTCTCAGTTTATTAATTTGATTTCTTCTTAAACACATTTTAGACTGAATAAAGTAGTGCTTCCACACTTGTGATCTGTGGTTTTTATTTAAAAACAGGTTTTTTATTTACTTGTGCTCTGTCACCACATTTCTTTTTTTTCCTTTTTTATGGTGATTAAAGCAATATTGAACACTAATCATTCAACTAGAGATTTAAGTAAGCAATCTGTTTCATAGAAACTAAAGGAAGCAGTAAGGAAGCAGAGCGCAAAGCCTACTTTCAGAGCAAACATTCTCCTAACCAAAAGCTTAGGAGCGGTTTGAAAATTTTAAAAATGTATTTCCTTATTAACATATATAATTTTAATGCCTTTGGAACACACTTTTTTTTAATAAAATGTAATTTTCCATAATAAAATTTAAATACATACGTATAAAAACTACTGCTCCTAGGATTAAAAAAAAATAGGAGCATGATAAAATATCAGGAGCCAAAGCTCCTTCGGAGAACAACTTTGATTCTATGAAGTGCGATAAATGTGTGTGTGTGTGTGTGTGTGTGTGTGTATAATATACATAGTGAAACCCCCATTTACATTATTACAATTTACATTCTCCACAAATTATACTACTCCCAAATATTTTAAATAATGTATTATAGTCAGTAATCTGCACTCATTTTTAGAAATTCTTGGTAAACATTTTTTTTTTTTTTTGCAATCTGCAGTGATAACTGGCCCTACGAAAGGGAAAGGATCTCCCATATTGGGCCAATGAGTGCTCAGAAATAGTTTTTCTTTTTTAAAAGAGAGATATACACTCTTCCATAAACTTCCCTCTTCCCCCCGACCCCAGCAGATGGGGTCCCCAAATAAGGTGTTAACAAGTGCTTAATAGATATGTTTCTTAGGTTGATGTCCCCATCGACCCTTAGAAAAATACAATAACTGGAACTTTGAAAAGATTGGTGGCTGTGTAACTTAAGGAAAGCCCATCATAACTATTTTATTCAGTGAAGACAATGCTGTTGATTGTTATTTTCACATTTATGAAGATAGTGCTTAGTTACTTAACTGTGTCCTCTATAAACTCAACCTACTTGCAACACTCCTCTCATTTCCTAGAGATGTGTAGAAGTGGGGTTTTACTGTATGTGTGTGTGTGTGTATATACACACACACACATATATATATATTTATTTATTTTAGTCACTTAAAACCTTGTGGTAATTCCTCAAATGGTTTTCCACTAAGGCATTAAACTTCAAATTCTCCATCCGAAAATAGCAAGGAAAGGATTCAGGCTGAAGGAGAAAGGTACGATGGGGAGAGGGCCACTGCTTTTGGCTCTCAATAGACCTGACTTAAGTGGTATGCATTTACTTTATTCCTAGAGTCCAAGTTTTCAATCCTGGTGATGGAGGGTGTGATCCCTAGACAAACTTCCAGGATTTAACTGGGGCTTCACATCTGCCTCCCTGCTTAGGAGTCATAGACACTGAGACCGTCCACTCTGGGATTAACACACCTACTGTCTGGAGCTCCACGACGGCCCTAGATTCCCAACTGACTGCAGACCAACAATCCAAATAAAATTGCTGGTGCACTCAACCCAACCTTTGGCTGTAAAAGGTGGCAAAGATGAAAAGAGATCTATGCATACACTGACTCTGAAGACTGTGATGCGATACACTCGTATTAAATGGAAAGACAGTAAGCTAAGAAGGATGAAAATGACAAAATATCCCGTCTACTCTAATTAGGGCCAACTACTAAGTAACATGGAAAGCTATGTTACCTTACTAGGAGTCTCTTTTTGCTATAAATACTGGTGCTTTGTGTTTAGGTTTTGTTTTCCTTATATGCTCATA
This sequence comes from Oryctolagus cuniculus, assembly GCF_964237555.1. Taxonomy (NCBI): domain Eukaryota; kingdom Metazoa; phylum Chordata; class Mammalia; order Lagomorpha; family Leporidae; genus Oryctolagus; species Oryctolagus cuniculus. The sequence continues at coordinate 81,426,146 of NC_091437.1, forward strand.
ATAAAGACAGTAAATATTTTAGCCAGACAATAGCAAGTCTTCAAAATATACTGATCTGAGAGTATGGTATGTCTAAGAATCATCTGTTATCTCCCCCAAAATGGATTCTTAATTCAACCAAAAGTTGATTATGAATCCACTTAGAGGCCCAGTAAAAATTTTAAACTCTTGAGTTATTCACATATGTTTTATAAAATTTACATTTTAATGCAGAAAATTTTAATGAGCCAAATGTCAAAAGGTAGAGCCATTGTTACTGGGCAAACAATGAAAATTTTAAGATCTAAAAGTAATTTGAACATGGGATCTGTAAAACTTTTTAGTTATAATAATAATGGCTTTCCTATATGAAATAAAACTCATAAAATAGGACAATTGGCAGTGAATCAGGACAAGATACCCAGGTAAACATAGCTGAACACAAATGGTTCCAAAGCTCATTTAAAAAGCTAGTTTCTATCTTATACTGGCTTAATGAAAATTGGTATCATACAAAAGCAGAAATTTTTATACTGTCTTAAAGTAGGCACTAAAATAAAAATGGTCATCTAAGGCAGGGCTACACATCCGTTTCTGTAATAAACCCCCATCTGGGAATCCTACTGAAAAGCTTGATGGAAACGGGGCAGGGTGGTACTTGTGCTTAAGCTACTGGTGAAAGCTGCGGAGAGTGAGTGTAGAGACCCAAGGCCTATAGTGTTGCCAGGATCCTGAAGATCCTGTGTTTGTGGGGGGAGCTGGGAGACAGAAGAATGCGCTTCATCTTGGGAATAGCTCATTCCAAGGCTCCCCACGGATATGGGATTATACGGAGGACCATTTAATGGTATGAAATTAAACAATTGAGAAAAATCCAAGGCTGGTGTGTTGAGGGGGTCACTGATGGAGACAGAGCTTTTGGACAGGGCGAGGTCCCCTGCACCGTCATCCAGGGACCCGCTCTGAGGCTCCAAGGCTAGCTTGGAGGATGACGATGCCTGGGAATCCTGGGATGAAGAGGGTGCGCCACCTTGGAGCTCCATCAGGTAACTCTCAATTTCCCCCTTTAATGGCTGTTCTTTTTCAGGAATAGAAATTGCATATGAGGTAGAACTGAATGGATATTTGAAAGAAAGGTGGTGAGAGGGATGAACAGCATCCATATCTATGGGGCAGGTCATTCCCAAAGGCAAAGTTGTGATCATTTGGTGGGCAGATCCCGAGCTCTGCATGGACTGAAATGGAGTGTTATAGAGGTTTAACTGCAAAGTGTTTGTGAATGGCTTTGATAACAGTTCACTGGAAGGTAAGGACATCACCGGAAGGAGCTCATCTTTTATAGGCACAGACACATTGCAGGTAAACGGATCCAGGAAATCCACTGGTTCCGTTTTCACCTTCAGAAGCTCTTGATTGTGACTCTTCTTCATATGTCGAGTTAGGTGATCCTTTCGTCCAAATCTCTGTGCACAGTACTGACAGAGGAAGTCCTTTCTTCCAGTGTGCACCACCATGTGTCTCCGGACATCCTTGCGGGTGTAGAAGCGGCGATCACAATGCTCACACTGATGCTTTTTCTCTTTAACCCCACCAGATGACTTGCCTGCATGAGATTTAAGGTGCTCCAGAAGCACTCCTGTGCTTTCGAAAGTCTGCAAACACACCTTACAGGTGAGGTCCCCGCTGGTTGCGGCATGCAAGGCCAAGTGACGTTTAAATCCGAGCTTGGTATTATAGTTCTTGCCACACTCTTCGCACTTAAACGTCTCTTTGTTAGGGTCGTGTGTGTGGAGGTGATTCTTCAGATGGTCTTTCCGGTGAAACATTTTCTCACAATAATTACACTTGTGGGTTTTCTCAGGAGAATGAGTAGCCATGTGCCTTTAAACACAGATATATTCTGTAAGTAATTATCATCACAAAAATGGCATGTATTCACTTTTCACATGGGAAGCTAAACTACTAGGCTAACACAGAATTACCTTAATATGGAAACTGTTTTACTTAATATGTACCACAAGGATAGTTAATATACCTAAATACTGCAAAACTTGAGCCATTTAAATTGCCACTTTAGTTTTTGCTGGTTTTTAGCTATCGTTACAAATGCAAATGAGCAATACTGAATATACTCACGTAAATGTCCAAACCCTTTTCTCGTCCTTATTTCTTTCTATACACGGAAATTCTACTCTTTTAAGCATTTCATTTAAAAAAATCCAAAGATACTAACACATAAAAGTATGTGACTTAGAATACTAAGAACTAGCCAATGTCTAACATATTCAACATTCCTCTTGGCAAATCAGCTGAAAAATGTGTATACAAATACATACGTTTACAGTGGCTTCAAATGGCCAACATAAGAGAAAATATAATCTGAAAGACAAATAGAGTTTAATACCTTTGTAATTTGTACTTAGAAACAAAGGCCTTGGTGCAGTCTTGTTGTATGCACTTGTAGGGCCTCTCTCCTGTGTGAGAGTAGGAGTGAACCTTTAATTTCTCAACACTGTTAAAGGCCTTGTCACACAGTTGGCAAGGAAAGTTTTTTCTTGGTTTGGTTTCACCACGCTTACGTTTCCCTGAAGGGACTTTCTGGGTATCTCTTACTTCTGACAAATCACCAGGAATGACAGTGGCCATCGCAGCCTAAACCAGGCCTTCTTGTTGGACACTTGGGAACTGCCCAACTCCACTAAATGATATAGCTTTAGGTGGCTTCTCAAGTTTCATGTGGTCGTAAAAGAAAGCAAAAAGGGACTGGAAAAAAAAATAAGAAACAACTAGTTTGTAACTAAACTCAATTTTTAAAAGTTTTATTTGCTATGTGATGCTTTTGAATTAAAAAAGAAACCATAAAATGGATTCAGCTGGTCTGATGTAATATCTGTAGGTTTCTTTATATTTGTCAAAAAAACATATAAAAGCATTGCTCAGAATGAACAGTTCATACATACCAGGAAATTCCACCTGACAAATGTTGTACTTAGGCATAGCAGTAGTGATTTCAGGGACCCTCAGGAAGCATCGAAACACAAGTCTAGAAGGGGTACTATCAACCCTCACTAGTCACAAGGCATGAGGGCGCATATATCTGACTAAAAACATCAAAGCACACATACTTTCACTTGGCACGTCCACTCTGGTCACACACTGGCTGGCTTATAGGACAATACAAACAAGCAGCTGGAACCTCTTTTAGGCACCTGTGAACCACTGAGTCCTTGGAAGTCCTTGATGCACAGGCACCAGAGGCCTGAAAAAGCTGAACGTCTTGCCCAGCATGACCATGTCCATTCTAGATGGGTGCCCTTACACTCTGAGGGATTTCTGAATAACAGTGCAAAATGATTCTTGAAATAGTGAAACCTTTTGATGTTACAGTATTTGAAGAGCATGACTCCATGTTGTTTTTGGGAAAAGCGCATGCTGAAAATAATTTTCCTGAACACTTTTCACATCACAGAAAATGATTTTGTTCACTGGGAGCACTGGGAATCAGCAGGTAAGCTGGAGTCACCAGGCCTCCCCAGGAGCTGGTGGGGGGTGGGGTAGATGGGGATCAGCCTGTGCTAGTCAGTAACAGTGTGCAGCAAGCCTGTTTGGACTTCTGACTTAATGCGCAACACCTGTGCAAGAATACAGCCTTACAGAGGTGATTCAGGCTGGTAATGAGGTGTGTTCGAGTTTGAATTCATTATTGGTGCTGTGAGAGAGTGAAACATACAGATTGTACAGCAAAGAGTGTTATCTATCTTTTTAAACCAAAAAAACTCTAAAACTGAATTGAAGCCTTTAAACATCATAAGTGAGAAACTAAGTATTATCAACTCTGTTTCTCACAGTAGGAAAATCAACCTCCCCAAAAGCCAATCAATGCGAGTGTTAGCTGATTCCTCAATGTCTATGAATACTAATTTAGTGATGTACTTTCAAAAGACCACAGAAATGATAATACTTGTAACCTCCTTTTAAAAGATCTGACTTTTTAAACTGAAAACATAATATGTGGCTAAATGACTGTATTCAACTACCATTCAGATTGGATTTTTCATCTTACTATGTTTTTAAGAAATGAAAATCAACTTCCTTACCCCTTATGTCTTGGCATCAGCCTGACACCTGCCTTCATAAACTTGGTCTGTTCCACTGACTTTCACAGATTCCAGCTATACTTCTGCATAAGACTCGAAATACCTATTTTTTTTTGTAAAATTAAGTGTATTGTATGCTAAAAATGCAGAGACTGTCCGTAAATGGGCAAAATATAGCAAGCATCCATCTATTTGATCAAATCAGTAGTGTTTGCTTCGTCTGTCCTTTCCTCTTTAATAGGTAGATATAGGCAAGATCCTGTGTGCTGTTCAAATTGTCTAAAAGTATCCCTTACACTTTAAAAGGGACATTAACACAACACAATCGACTTTATCCACGCTAATATTAATATGTAGTCTCTGGTTTTAGATTTTCTAAATCTCAAGGACTTGTTCCTTTTCTGTCATACTCTCATCAAAACACAACTCCTTTGTGGCCCTCAGAAATACCCAGCTGTAACCAATAATGACACTGTAAACTCGCATAAGGTATTCTGCCATGATAGGAAAAATTTATTTTCATTATTTGATATACTAATATGATGCTTTTAAGTACCTGTTTAGAACAATTTGAGAAACAAGGTGATCATTTTCTAATGGCATAATCAAAATGGAAAACAAGAACCTACATCCTTGTATGTAACTAACATCTGAAAATATTTCAAAGACTGGTCATACGTGCCATTTTGTTACAAGATTCAACATAATGGGCAGAGAATTCCATTTAAGAAAAACAACTTCAAAGTTATTTTAAAAAGTGTTAACAGCATACCATAAGCCAATATGCAAACATTTTGATTATATTAAAACTGGTGATACTCAATATGGAGTAAGAAATACATTTTGTTATCTTTGTGTGTACATACTGAGCAATGAAGAATTGCACTGATTTCAAATATTACACTTTTCTAAGACCAGCTGAAATTTTTTCATGGCTGATAATACCTTTTCATCTTAATGCATTACAAAACTTAAATTATTTATCATAGGCACATTTTAAACTATAAGAAAATTATGCAGTTGTGAGCTCAACATCTATACACAATCGAAGACCATATTCATAATATGCATATCAATACTTTAAAAGATGCATGCATAGAATTATAGTGATTTTTGTTCAATGCATACCTGACTGCTGATGGAAAAAGACTCAGATTTTGATCTTAGCCAGTCCCATTAACTCTTCGTGGAAGAGAGTGGAATCCAATCCTTCCCATTTTGGCCAATCTAAGGTGGAAAAAAGAGAATAGACTATACTCTAAATGGAACCAGTGCATAAATGATGGGAAAAAAAGCGCAAGAGAATTGCAACTTTAAGGCACATGCGTACATTCCATTCTCTGCTGATGTCATGCATTTTCACTGTTTGCAAATTTTTATTAGTTCTAAGCACATTTACATGACCAAATAAATGCAGAAATAAAAGGTAAAATAGTATTACCTAGATAAATGGCAATTTGTGATGCTGAATGACTCCCCACGTTTCCCAAATTCAATTTAATGTGTTTTCAAAAACTTAACGTGCATATGGAGAGAAATGGATAGTAGGGTTACTGAAGGTAACCAAACTGAACAAAAATTCATTAAGTTTAATACTATCATGGGAGAGACAAACTCAGTTCTGTCTTGGAGAGGGCATCTAGAACCACACCAAAGAACAGACTCCTGATGAAAACACTCACACCCACGCTGTGCACACTTGTGCAACAGGGGCTTCTCAGAGCTAAACTCTTGTTACCTGCAATACCTGCCAATCTATTATTCAGAATGCTGCAAGGATTGTTGAAATGTAGCAATAGCTTTGCGCTCTTTAGATTTCAAAAACATGCAAAGGAGATTAAATACAGGTTTGATACAACAGAAAAAGGTGTTAGCAAGGAAGCATCATTTGGTTTATTGGTTTTTGGAGATCACTGTTGAAAATATATTAAAATAGCTTAAAAATGCCTCTTAGCATGATTGTTAGTAGATTGAGAACACTTATAGAAAAAGATCTGTTAATAATTCTTGAATATACAAGTAAATATGGAAAGAACTGTGGTCAAAAGACAGAAAAATTTAGAACCATCTACTGGAGAGTACAAGGCATGAAAGATTAGTAAACTAAGTATTTTTAAGGTGAACATTCAGGACTAATGATTCTAAGAATTTGGGGGGATATATATATAAATCAAATAGTTTTAAAATATAATAACAAAAGTATTTGTCAATGACAGGTTAAATGAAAATAATCTTAAAGTCCTAAACACAAATCTAATAATTTTCCCTGAAACAAAATTTTCACAGTTTAAAAATTTGATGATGTATAATAACTGAAATATTTAATAGAGGACATTCAAGCATCATTACAATTACACCATGGATATATTTGAAAGCGGCAATTATTCTCATAGTTTAAAAGACAAGAAAAAATAAAAATTTAGACCAATAAAAGATATTTTAAAAGTTAAAGCAAAAGCTCCATTCTTTTGTAAAGCATAGGACATGCATAAATGGAAGAACTGAATTCTGCACATCAAAATTGCAAAATAATAAAATTAACTTTGTAAATACTTACTTGCCCAGGGCACATATACTGAGTTTTTGGTAGGGTAATTAAGAATATGAAAGACCATTCTGTGTTATGGTGTTATTTTAACAATATAAATACCTTACAAGTGTAGAGTGTTTTCATTATTGCCTCCCTGAAATTCACTGACTCCAGAGGTGGGTGCATTTATCATCACTGCCACTCTAAGGTGAAGCCACAGACGCTGAACCACTCGATAGCATGTGCGTGGTCAAGAAGGGGCTGGTGCCCTCAAACTCTTAGTTCACTTTTATTCTACTGTGTTCCATGACAGAGGCAGGTTAGCAAATCAATTTGCAAGTGGGTAAATCCTGTTATTACACAAGGGTACTTTGAAAAGTTCATGGGAAATTTGAATTAAAAGATAACTTGGTTTTGGTGCAAAAAAATTTCTGAAATTGTATACATGAGGGGTCTGCAAAAAGTTCATGGAAAATGTGCAGTTTGAAAAACACTATGCATGGATTTAAATATTTTTTTGCACTGAAAAATTATTTTCATTCTACTTTTCCATGAGCCTTCAGAGGTACTCTTACAATCAAAAGCCAGAAGAAGGGATGGTGTTTATTTTTCTCTGTTAGAGCTGCCAAATAATGATCTCCCAAGGGAAATAAACTTAAGACTTAAAAAGCATAAAAAGGCAGTTTACAAAGTAAATTTTAAACAATCTAAGTAACGACTAAAATAATAACTGGTATAGTATAGATCTGAGTAGAAAAAGAATCTAAAACCAAATTTGACTAATAAACAATACATATTTTTTCTTCTTTACCCAACATATTGCATACCTCATGCACACTTGTAAGATTTTTATTTGTGCTTATTGCTCAATGGCGTTTTATTATAAAATACTTGAGCATCTAAGTATTTCAATCCAGTCTAAAATTATGTATCCTGTTTTGAGATACTTTAATAGTCTACAAATTACCTGTTATATATTTTTCAGTAGTAATAAAATAATAAAGCATCATTTAAATTTTTTATCATAAACAGTCCCAACTTTATGGATAATTTCCTTAAAATCAACTTATTTTGAGTTCTTATGAGCTTTCAAGTAATTTCAAAGGACTGCTAATTATTTCCCCAAACAAAAGAAATTGGGAGCTGGTTAGAATTATTTGGACATCTGATGTGTAACATAAAAAAATACAGTTCAAGTAATCCTAACTAAAATTAACTGTATGCTCTCATTTATACAATTAGGAAAAACTGTTTAAATGTATTAGGACTACTATTCTTAAAAATCTTCAATAAAAGCTGTACCTATATTTTTATTGTCCACTTTTTAAAAAAAAAAAACCTTATCAAAGATTGGTTACTATGCTCTTCAGGTGAGGAAAATTCTTCTTTGTCTTGGTCTGAAGAATCGTGAAGCAACGTAGAAAACATGGACACCCATTTCAAATTGTTCTAAGATGGGAACAGCAGGTCAGAATACCCTTCCAGTTTTTGTTTGTAACAGGGCAGGAATTTTTTCCAGGGCAACTTTGTTATACATAGAAAGAACAGTTAGAGGGAGTATTGCCTGTAGCTGAGTACACACATACAGCTTCATCTTCCTACATTTTACCTGATTCTGAAACAGTGACTCACACAGAAAAATAGCAAGCAAAAATGAGTCATACAACAGAGGGTCTATGGAACCCAATTCCTATGTGAGCAAAAGAACAAGCTTGTAATGAAAACTCTTTCTGCATTTTAAATTCCATAGTTCTGACAGTCATTTTCCTAACCATTGTCAATTTTTACAACACTTACCTGCATCAATAATTCTTTCATATGTAAAAGTCAAAACAGATTTTGCTAATTAAGGGCAAATGCCAACAAACATCAAAGCTTTATTCTCCCTCATGCTAATCACAAAATACCATTAGTAAACAATTCAGAAAATGTTGACATTTACTTAAAAGCATGTTTTTTATATAAACAAGTAGGTTGCAAAAGGAAACTTACCAGTTGGGAACGATTTTATGCATACGAGATAAGAGTTTTGAATAATATGAAAGCAACTATTAATGAGATACTATAATTGAAGACAGTCAATTTTGAAGGAAACACAACAGCATACTTAGTACATTTTTAAAAACAACTTCAGTGATCCTGTATAACTGAGACATTTTTACAGCAATACATTTATGTAGGTTTCTAAAATCACTAATTAGTAAAGAATAAAAGAGAAAAAACTATTTTGCAATTATGAAACATGAGAGAGAATGAAAAATCAACTGTAGGCAGTAAAGGGGCAAGGGTCATTGCAGTTTTAATCATTGCTGTTTCCCATAAATAGAAGTGAAATAAGTATTGACTGAAGAAAAAAAAGAAAACAGGGCAAGTGTTCACTAGCAACACAATGACCTACAGATTTGCTCAAGCACACAACAAACATAAAGCACAATATACTTATCTATAATCCAGCCAAATATAATGTAGTGCGGATAAGGGATGCCCTGGCAAACTGAATATGCTAATGGAAAGGTAGTTTTGTAAACCTAGCAGCAATCTGAAAAGTCTTAAGCGTAAAACAATAACAATGATAGTAACAAAAAGCTGTCTGGAACACTTACTTTGCTTCAGAAAATAAGCCTTTTCTGATTGGCCTTATTACTAAGGAATCAACTAGAACAAGTGGATAACATCAATCTGGCCCCCATTCCTAACAAAGATTTGCAAAGTGAGAACATGCCTGAGGCCTTATATCAGCGGCTGGCAAGAAGCAGGAAGGATGGTGAGCTGCTGGGGGTGGGGGTGGGTGGGGTGCTAGCTGCTCTCTGCAGAGAAGAGCAGAAAGGAGCTGCATTTTCACCGTGAAGCAGGAGACACAGCAAAGGCCTGAGCCTAAAACCCGTGCGTTAGAGTAGGGTCTTAAAGAACTCATTCTATGTCGGGGATACAGAAAATTATAGCATTTTTCTTTTTTTTTTCTTTTTTTTTTTTTTGACAGGCAGAGTGGACAGTGAGAGACAGAGAGACAGGTCTTCCTTTGCCGTTGGTTCACCCTCCAATGGCCGCCGCGGCCGGCGCGCCGCGCTGATCCGATGGCAGGAGCCAGGAGCCAGGTGCTTTTCCTGGTCTCCCATGGGGTGCAGGGCCCAAGCACCTGGGCCATCCTCCACTGCACTCCCTGGCCACAGCAGAGAGCTGGCCTGGAAGGGGGGCAACCGGGACAGAATCCGGCGCCCCGACCGGGACTAGAACCTGGTGTTCTGGCGCCGCTAGGCGGAGGATTAGCCTAGTGAGCCGTGGCGCCAGCCCAATTATAGCATTTTTCTACATGAGTTAAATAAACTTGATAAAAACCAAGGATGATCTTTTTGAATGCCTGTATTTGATATTTTTAACTTATTTTGAGCAATTCATTAAATATAGTTCTAGGACAATGTTTTTGAAAACTTATCATAAAAATTAGCCTTCCTGAACTTCAGAAAGGTCTTCTATTTAATACAGAAATATTAAAAACTAACAGAAAAGTGAAGGAAAAGAGTAGACATATTTGTTTTCAAGAAGCACTGGTGGGGCAGACATTTTGGTGTCACTCAGGACACCCACATCTCATATGAGAGTGCCTGGTCTGAGTCCTGTCTCCTCCTCCACTTCCTGCTAATGAGCACCCTGGGAGGTAGTGGGTGGGTGATGGGTCAAGTACTTGGTTCTTGCCACGCACGTGGGAGGCCTGGCTGGAGTTCTAGGTCCCAGGCTTTGGCCTGGCCCAGCTCTGGCTGTTGCTAATATTTGAGAAGTGAATCAGTGGATGGAAGATCCTTGTGTATTAAAGAAAGAAAAAGAAAAGAAAGAAAAGAAAGAAAAGAAAAGAAAAGAAAGGGAAGGAAGGAAGGAAGGAAGGAAGGAAGGAAAAGAAAAGAAAAGAAAAAAGAAATGAAAAGGAAAGGAAAGGAAAGAAAGAAAAGAACTAACAGGAAAAAGTCAAGGAATTCCAAAGTGGAACCAGGAAATTCCATCACTTTTATCATTTTCACTTTTATCATCTCTACAATTATGATGTTGCTTCAGGCCACTAATTTTTCTAGAGTACCCAGACAGAATGAAAAGATGACCTGATGAGATGGAATATTCACATAAATGTTTTTCCAGTTCAGAAACATTTTCCTTGGTTATTTATTTTATGGAACAAAATACCATATGAAGTTAAAAAGTTTTTCTTCTCTTTTAAAAGTACTATCTTAAAGATGTATTACTCGGAAGTTAGCATTTAATTTTAACTTCTTGATAGGGGAGTTTCCTATGATTGCATATTCTTATTAAACTAAGAAAGCTAAGAAATACAAAGGAATGGTTCATTAGGGAATTTTCACTTTCATCACATAGGGCAATTAGTATTTGCAAACAGAAAAGGAGAGCAAATTGTACAAAAGAGAGCAATGATGTCTGAGAGAAAGAGCCACAAGTATACTCAAATACAAAGTAATATTACTTAAGCAATACTTGATTCTTAGATGACTTCCTCAGGTTTTTTTTTGTTTGCTTGTTTGTTTTTTTGTATAAAACATTTCCAAGCTATTGGTGATTTATTATTATAAAGGAAGTAGCCCCTAGGTCAGCTCAATCTGAAAATCATATATATCCCAAAACTGTGATGAGCTATTTATTACCACTCACCCCACTTCCACGGGTCTTAGAAAAATGTTTGCTCCTAACTATAAACATGTTCACACTGAAAGAGCCTCAACATTTGGAGGCCATTCCTCCATTCAGGTATGGTTAATTGCCTAATGTGATTAAAATCACAAACAGAGAAGAATCCAAATTCCATGTTTGAACTCCCAGGTATCTATACTGAATCTAACTATGAATTCAAAGAGAAAGGCAGAAATCAGATGCAATACGTGAAAAGTGCCAAGGGAAGAAAATTTTTACTCGACTATTAAAGCTCATGCAGAGAAATTAGTTTCAGGCCATCTCAAGGTAATGTGCACTTTAAATAGGGGCTTGTGCTGTTGCATACACAAAGAGGTTTAGTAAGGGCTGAAGCTTCCATAGCACTCAACAACGTGATGAAAACAGAATCCACTTCAGGTAAGGGTCTGCTTGTACCATCCATCTGTCCCTCCCAAATTATGCCCAGGTTAAAATAATTCTAAAACAACCACTTCCACTTATTCCCAAACAGTTAAAGGTAAATGAGATCAGTTATAGGCAAAACTGTCAAGTCAGAAGTTGCCATTCCCTCCTGGGCCTCCAGAGGACCCCACATACTCTCCTAGCTATTAGAAGAGATTTGATATTTAGATTCCTTGGTCAATTCTACTTGATTGAGAATGGATTTGAAAACCTTCCTTCTCTGAGACTTCTATCCCTAATATGGACTGGCAAGGTCTTCTTGAAATGAAGACTTGTCTGACCTGCCTTTCCTTCCAAGACAGTAATCTCCTCTGCAGGGGTACCACCACTCACCCTTATATCCCCACACGCAGGCAGTGTCCTAGCACCAAGTGGACATTTGATCATTACTTGTTCAACAGAATTGTAGTCCCTGTAAGGGAATTTCAGGAAGCAAAGCAACCCTGTTTCAGGGCCCTTGAAATCTCAAACTGGTTTTAAAGCAAGTTCAGGAGACAAATCCTGTATAATTAGATGGTGAGTTTGTTCTGGCGGAGTAGGAGCCTCGTGGAGCAAGATAACCACCTGGGAGTCTCACTGCTCCTGTGTCCCTGCAGAAGCACTCCCTGCTGCTGCCACGGGCCTTGGAAGTGAGGGGGATTCAGGCTCATGCCACTTAGGGGCAAGCCCAGGGAGCACTCAGTAGTCCTGGATTTTCAGAACATTTCTGCCTTCAGGTGTTCTGCTCCACAGCACATGTAACCTACGCTAATCAGGATTCACCATTTGGAAATGGCCAGTGAAGTTTTATGGAAGGGAAAAGGGACCATGTAAAATTTAAACTCTTTGGAGAAGATGTGCTTCATGCAAAACTGAAATGTGGGAATGATGACGAAAATATCGGAGCATATTTTAGACTACAGATATGGGAGAATCAAAAAGAGAAAACATGCATAATTGGAGTTTGGCTCAAAAAAAGTAATTAAAATTTTCTTTTTCCAGCCACTAAAAAAAAAAAAAAAGCCTCATTAAAAACAAGAGTAAAAACTACAGTGAAGAAGAAGGAGAAAAAAAATCCATAACTGATAGCACACACACATTTTTTTTAAAAAAAAAGCTTAAATAGGTGACTAAAAACTTAATGCTAATGGGATTTTAATGTTTCATTTCCAAAGAATGCTGTGCTTCTTAGCAAATTTTAGCCAGTTATTTATATTTATATATATGTACACACACACACACTTCTAATCTGATTATAAAGTTCTGTTTGTATACATGATAAAGCCTGCCTTGCTCTCACTCCAACTGCTTTCCCCGTTGGGGGCCTGCCATCAGAGGACAGTTCAAGAGCTTGAGTCAGCACAGCCACTTTTTTGCCCCGCAGTCTCCCCACCCCAGGGCTGGCGATACTGGCCTCTAAACCTCAATCCTGTGTTTGAGGTCCTGCTGACATACTTACCTGGTGCCAAATCCATGTGTGCTTGGATTTCCAAGTATTGCTACACCTTGGCTCTGTGCCACAGAGCTGCATCTACAGGCTTGGAAATTGGGATGCTTGTGTGTATCTTTTCCCCAACAATGTTAGCAAATTGCTTTTGTCCCACCAAACCCCTTACTCTAGCATCTTCTCCATCTGCCCATAGTTAATCAGGTCCTTCCTAGCAGACAGAAACAGAGTGGCAGCATGGAACAGTCTATTACTCTGAGCAAGACTGAGAGAAGGAAGAGTTTCAGAGTTCATCTGAAGGCCATGTGGAGAATGGGAACAGATAAGCTTTACAGCAGCTATGCATTTAGTGTACAGAGTGGGGTGTACTGCTCCTTGCCAGTATTCTAAGCCTTCCACTGGATCCTAACTACTAATGAAGTCTTGCTGATTGCAATATAGGTGGTTGGGTCTTACGACCGTAAGTGGCATGCTTATTATGTGGCATGCTTTTCAAAGCTTGTAATACCATATTTCACATTATTTAGAAATGGGAGTAATTGATCACTTTGAAAGTCATGCCATATAATGATAAAAGCCACCTACCTGAGGCCCTGCTCCAAACTCTAGCAAGGCAACCTTATTAACAGACTGTGATAGAATGAAGCATTCTGGGTGCCAAATACAGCCAAGGCAGCACCAAGAGGCAACCTAAAAAGAAAAGAAGAGTTAGTTTGAAATTCCAAAAGTCAGGCTCAATCTGGTAAATGGCATAGGAACCAAATTGGATTTTATTCGTTATTACTTATTTATAGTTTGTACTTTATAGTTATTGAAAAAAATCTATCTTAAACCTTATTAGAAACAAATGTGAAACACATAAAATATCAATAGTACATGAAACAATGAAAAGCAAACAAATCAATACCCCTAGATTTACATATCTGCTCCACCCTTCTTGAATCAGTTATCTAGATTATTCATACTTATATTTGGTAAAATAGTATTTCAAGTGCACTGCCAACTCTCAAGGTTTCTGCTTAATTTCATTATTTATATTCTAAAACACATCTATTTTCTTGGTACCATAGTTTTCAGAAAAACCTTCAGTGGTATCTACCATGTTCTAAGCAAAAGCTGAGACAGCAACCCCACACCACAAGTGCTTTTCTCAGCCAGGTACTAGAGCCATCTGCTATAGAGAACACTGAAGGGCTGAGCGCCCTAACACAGAGGCAGAAAAAAGGGCTGGGAACAATTTCTCAGCTCCTGAGTTAGTCTTTATGATGTGACTGTTACTTGTTTCCAAGTGAATTCCCAGGGGCCAGTCAGTCTTCCAAAACTCACAAAGAAACCCAAAATGCATCCTGAAGCACTCAGTGTTGGGGGTTATCCTCAGCATTCTTCTGTTTGCACAGATTATGAAGACAGACCTCCAGGAGCTTTAACCGAGACAGGAAAGGGATGCTGTAAGTTTTACACAGAAAAGCACCTACTTTGCTTCCCTAAACCAGAGTCAAGGTTCAATTACATATGGTTGCCACTCTATGAAGATAAATTATCTGTTAAGAAGTACAGTTTTTAGTAAAAAAACTGCCTAAAGTATTTTTAAATTTTAAGAAAAGTTGCAGAGTTGCAGAGATGGCGATCTCCCATATGTTGGTTCACTCTTCAAATGGTCACAGTGGCTGAGGCTGGGCCAAGCTGAAGCAAGGAGCTTGGAACTCCATCTGGGTTTCCCATGTGGGTGCAGGAACCCAAGCACTTGAGCCATCTTCTGATGCTTTCCCAGGTGCATTAGGGAGCTGGTTCAGAGGTGGAGCAGCCAGGACTTGAAATGGTGCCCATATGGGATGCTGGCATTGCAGGTGATGGCTTAACCTGCTACACCATAATACCAGCCCCTCAAAATATTTTTATAGTAACAAATCAATAGTTAGAAACAATATTATATGGTATAAACAAGTATCAAAGAAGGTCAGAAAAGGAAAAAGATGTACAATTAGGAAAGGCAAAAAAAGAGAGGAAGGAAGCAAGCAAGGAAGGAAAAGTGTGTGTGTGGCTGAGGGTGGGCATGACAGCCAAGAACTCAGGGGTCAAACCTGAAGGTGGTCTGGACTCCAGGATGACTTCCTGGCTACAGTGTGGTTTCTAGACATTATAAAGGATTCAAATGAGAAAATGCACGGAGACCCAGTGGCTTGGACATCTCACAAAAGTACTCATGATAAGCATGGGGTAATCATAAAATACCGACAGGATCAAAAGCGCCTATAAAAGCAAATTCTTAGCGACACAGGATGGGAGAGGGGGAGAGGGAATGCTAGTGTGATATGACACAAAAGATGGGTCCAAAGTGAGGTTTCCCAGGAGAAAGGCCACTTTCAAGCCTGACAATATTAACACGAAGAGACAAAAGGAAGAAAGACTAAGACAGTTGTAAGCCCAGTGTCCTAGAGAGATTCAAACCCAATGACTGTTTTTATTTATTTATTTATTTTTGACAGGCAGAGTTAGACAGAGAAAGACAGAGAGAAAGGTCTTCCCTCCATTAGTTTACCCCCCAAATGGCCGCCACGGACAGCACGCTGTGGCCGATCCGAAGCCAAGAGCCAGGTGCTTCCTCCTGGTCTCCCATGTGGGGGCAGGGCCCAAGGACTTGGGCCATCCTCCACTGCCTTTCCGGGCCACAGCAGAGAGCTGGACTGGAAGAGGAGCAACTGGGACAGAATTCGGCGCCCCAACCGGGACTAGAACCTGGGGTGCCGGCACCGCAGGCAGAGGATTAGTCAAGTGAGCCGTGACACCGGCCCCCAATGACTGTTCACCTCATGTGGGGACCTAATGACTACCACTGCAAGACACAACAAAGTAATTCAGGGAGGAGCAGCAGAGACAGGACTTCAAGGAGGAAGAAAAAGGTCCAAGAAGCATAGAAAAATAAAGCTTCTGAAACCTGTTTGGCACTGGGGCATGGAGACTCCAAACTTGAGCAAGAAAGTGTGTGGTGTGGGTGGGATGGAAAGAGATAATGGGAAGAGAAGGAAGAGGGAGAAACATGTAAATGACAATCAATTGGGTGATAAGAAAAGGACTTCCAAAAAGAGGAGGTTTCTTTCAAAAAAACTCTGCATGCAAAGAGAGGGGAAAAAAAGAAGGTAGGGTAGTGGTTAAAGGGGAAGTCAGGATCCTGGGCGGGAAAGGCAATAAAAGTGTTCCACCGGGAGCATAAAGAGGCAGAGAAGAGTTCGGGCCATAATCCTGAAAGACACATCCCAAATGCCATAATCATGAGCATTGAAATTCCCCAAGACCAGAATCTCTAATATCTAAAATCCCAAAAGATGTATAGAAAATAAATTATTTATTTATAGAAAATAGAATTCTAGAGAAAATAATTAAAAAAACAAGACCCCTACCTTATGTCTAAAATCCCAAAAGATTTATAGAAAATAAATTCTTTATTTATAGAAAATAGAATTCTAGAGAAAATAATTAAAAAAACAAGACCCCTACCTTATACAAAAATCCACTCAAAATGGATCAAGGATCTGAATCTATGACCTGATACCATCAAATTACTAGAGGAGAACATTGGGGAAACTCTTAAAGGAACTGGCATAGGCAAAGACTTCTTGGAAAAGACCCCAGAAGCACAGGTAAATAAAGCAAAAATAGACAAATGGGATTATATCAAACTGTGAAGCTTCTGCATTGCAAAGAAAATACTCAACAAAGTGAAGAGGCAACTGACAGAATGGGAGAAAATATTTGCAAATGATGCAACTGATAAGGGATTAATATCCAAAATCTATAAAGAGCTCAAGAAACTCAACAACAACAAAACAAATAATCCAGTTAAAAAATGAGCAAAGGTCTTGAGCAGGCATTTTTCAAAAGACAAAAAGACATTTTAAATATAGGCTCTCTAGAAAATAGGTGACAAAATAATTTTGTAAGGATAACATTCGGTATACTAATGACAGCTGCATGTAACAATTATGAGCAGATGAACTGTATTCACAAGGGAATAAAAAACAAACGAAAAAATGAAGTAGACAAACATACCACTACGACTGGTTACTGTACCCAACTTTATAATGGTGGTCATTTGAAACATGATGAGGAATGACCAGAACTTTCGGATGGGACTAACCAAAAACTATGAAAGGTCACCAACACATTTTCAGTTGCCCAAAGAGATAAGATCTTGAGAAATTTTAATATAAATGTGCAGTACAAAAAGGACATCTCTTCATTTACTGAGCAAGTCACAACGTTTTTATGTCCATGCACAGTAACTATACACAAAATCAGTGGGACAATACACTTTCCCACAGTCAGACTTACAAAAAATGAATAAAACAAACTAGGACTCTCTAAAGATCTTTACACAATTTATATCTCCATGAAAATGCTATGAAGATGAAATACTCATCACAGCAAGTTGTAAAAAAAAATACAGTTTAAAATAGTGAGGGAAATAGCTACACACACACACACACACAAAAAAAAAAAAACACCAAAAAGAAAATCAGACTTTCAGAATTTTAACATCAGGATTCTGAACTTCATTTTAGAGTTTAGATATTTTAGCCTTTGAGGATTTCAACACTTGGGATGATATGAGGGCAGGTCGGATCATGTCTTTCAGGATTATGACTGGCACCAGAGGGAAAACAAGTAAAGTGTTCTTGAGGGACAAGGCCAAATGGAGAGCAGGATAGAGTGGAAGGTTTTGATCATGGACAGGTAAAGGGGTCTCTTCACCAACTCTAGGGGATGCATGTTCTTCCCGGCGAGGTTGTCTGGGAGTTGAGCGCAGAAAATGCAATGGCCAGTGCTAAGTGGAAGCCTCCTACAGACACAGGTAAGGAGGAGGAGCAAGGCAGAAAGTACATCAGCAGTTACCTGGGGACAGAAGGTAGGCAAAGGTGGGGTCAATCACACAAGGGCCCGAGTGAACTTTTGGGGATGATGGCTGTGTTCACTGGGTTGGCTCTGGGATGGCTTCAGGAAGATGGAAATGCATGTTGCAATTAAGTCAATGGAATGCTTTACACATAGTCAGTTTACAGAATACCAATTATACACCAACAGAGCTGTTACAAACATAAAAAATGGCTAAGTTTTCACACTGGAAAAAATTGATGAGAGTGAGAAATATGAATTTACTTAAGTATGAAAAGAAAACTTTCTGTGAACTGAAATACCTCAAAATGGCTAAACTCTCTACTTCTCATTCAGAAGGGAGGAAAAACCAAAATGGGAGGGATACTGCCTTGAATGTGAGTCACATTCAATCCTTACTAGGAAGGATACAGAGCTAGTCAGTTTTTAGAGCCACATTCTCAGCTGTCAAACTTGGAGGAAGCCAACACAGTTCACCTGTTGTTCTATGGACTGGCATCTCATACTACATGATTTAAAAGCTCCAGGAATACACTTGAACTGGAACTGAGATGTACAGATAATAAATAGTTCACTGATAAGTTCCATTTATCAAATACCAAGTGCTCACTGAAGTGTTTCAATCCAGTCCCTGTTTAGTTCCTTTAAATATATTCATTAGTAACGACTTTAAACAGAAAGAATTCCCATGCTAATTGGTAGCTTGCCTTTGATTAACTCAATAAAATAAGTAACAGCAGAGCCATGCATGGGCAGGTGTTTCAGGTAGAGGGAGGTGGGTCTGGGTAAGTATATATATCCTTACTCTGGTAAGGATATTTGCTATTTGGGAGCAAAGAATGAGTACAACAGACTCGAGCTATGAGACTGCATGGAGATGTATGAAGTCACATTGCCAGGGTCTGAAACTTTTACATTATTCTGATAGCTTACAAACCATTCTCAATGTAGGTACCTGTGCCACACACTCTCCAATTCCACCCCGCCCCCCAACCTGATTTCACTTTTAGATTATTCTGAAAACCACCCATCTTTATGTTCCTTTGCTGCTTTCTGGAACAGAATTAAGTGGTGAGACTCCCTTCAATTTCTGTTTAGGTTAATATTTTTAAAAAGAAACCTGACCTTTCTAAATTACAAACTCACTTAGGCCTTTGTAGCATTTACTTACAGGTAATTAACAACAAGGGGCTCAAATCCATCAGTGCAAAACCCTGGAATCCTTTTTCTTTGAAGCTTGAGTACTTCAAAGCACTCAGGCAGCCCCCTCTGTACTGTGCAACACTCCTCATTTGCCCCCACAACGTTGGTCTCCTCCCTACTGTAACACAGAGACATAGTGCAGAGAGTTCTTCCCATAATCTCGGGCAGTACCTTTGCTCAGCTACTTGAAAACTCTGACATAAAGGCAAGCATTTGGCCTAGAGGTTAAGATGCCAATTAGGATGCCCTTGTCCCACATCAAAGTACTTGGGTCCAACTTTCCACTCTGGCTCCTGGTTCCAGCTTCCAGTGAAAGCAGAACTTGGGAGCCAGTGGTGATGACTCAAGTAGTTAGGTTGTTGCCACCCATGTTGGACACTTGGATTGAGTTCCTAGTGCCTGGCTTTGGTCCCAGCCATTTAGGGAGTGAATCACTGGATGGGAGCTCTGTCTCTCAAATAAATAATAAAAAATAAACAACAAACAAACTCTAGCTTCGAAATGGCCTCAAAACACAGATCCTTACCTCAGTTCAGAGGATGTGCTTTTTGGGAATCAGAACTGCGTTTGAAACCTGCCCACCAGTGTAACTGTACAACTGATTTACTTTCTTTAGAGTTTTCCTCTGTAGGATAAGAATTCTTATTTCACAGTACCATGAAACATGAGACAATGTGATAGGTGTAAAGTCTCTAGCGTGGTCTGAGGGTTCATACTGAACACAAAGCTACAGTACTCGGTGTTGTTTCTCAGAAAAAAGTGCTTCCCCAAAATGACCTGATTTGGACTTAAAATACAAGTTTTTTTTTTTATCCTCTCGTGTATACCTGAAATCATAGGCTAGTCATGGTCACAGATAAATCACAGCTAAAATAAAACTGATCAATATGGTGCTAACATTTTGTGTGTTAAACTGAATGGTAATTCGGGTAATATGTGATTACCAACTATCCAAGGGTGGAGCAGACCTCTGCTTGTGGCTTAACTGGTTGGTGAAAGATTTTAATGAACCTGTGTGAAAATATTACATTTCCTAAATATCAGAGAAAACAGTGACCACTCAGAAAAAAAAAATCTACTCTACTGAAATACACAGTAACCCAAATCCCACACTGCAAATCCTACGACAGGGGAAATGTCTTGTTCACAGAACCTCACATCAACTTGCTGCACCGCTTCTCTTGGAACTGAAGCAAGGGTTGGCAAGTGTGCGGCACTGAATCCCATCGTGCAGAGCCAGGCTGGTGGAAGATAATATGGGGATCCAACAATGGAAAAAAAATGAGTAATCTACGACTCACACTACAAAAGAGGGCTGCCTCAGGACGGTCACTTCGCAGAGTTTCAAAGTGAGAAATGTGATGTTTCCAAATGACTGTATGTAGACCATTTTTATGCTGTTAAAAATGTAACAAGAAATGTTTCTAAACACTAGACATAATTTTAACTACTTAAATTTACACTAGGTATATCTTTATGCTGTGCATGTCAAGTCTATCTATGGGTATCTGCCACAATGATGGACTTATTATTTTTTTTTGGCCTTAAAATTTCTTACTGACATTGATCATAAAGGAATGATATATAGTATTCCCATGTAGTCACCTGTGTGAAACTGGATATGCTTTTCTACCTTTCTGACTGTTACTATCTTTAATTGTAAAGAGAAGATAGTCAATTCTTACTTAATGGAATACTGGGAAGCAGGGGTGAAGGCCACAGATAAATCATAGCTAAAAGAAAATCAGTCACTATAATAAAATGACAAATGGTCATTTTGTATGTTGAACTGAGACCTGGTTAGTTTATATAAAACTATGGATTGAGCCATGCTGGGGAAAGGGGAAAGATGATCTTTGCAGTAACAAGAAACAGTAAAGAAACTCTTGGTCCTGTTTGCAATGTCTTCTGTTGGGTCTTAGCAAAAAACACAGAAATGCAGGGGTCCTGCCTTCTATATCCCATTTCTGAATGCCTAACAAATAGGACAGTGGATATACAAAGAAAGCAATCAGGCCGGTGCTGCGGCTCAGTAGGCTAATCCTCCACCTAGCGGCGCTGGCACACGGGGTTCAAGTCCCGGTTGGGGTGCCAGATTCTTTCCCGGTTGCCCCTCTTCCAGGCCAGCTCTCTGCTGTGGCCAGGGAGTGCAGTGGAGGATGGCCCAAGTGCTTGGGCCCTGCACCCCATGGGAGACCAGGAGAAGCACCTGGCTCCTGCCTTCGGATCAGTGCGGTGCGCCAGCTGCAGCGCACCAGCCGTGGCGGCCATTGGAGGGTGAACCAACGGCAAAAAGGAAGACCTTTCTCTCTGTCTGTCTCTCTCACTATCCACTCTGCCTGTCAAAAAAAAAAAAAAAAAAAAAAAAAAAAAACAAAGCAAAACAAAACAAAACCAAAGAAAGCAATCAAATATTTAGTGCACAACTAATAGGAAGAAGAGAAAAAAGAAGGAGGAGAGTTTTCCATTCTGTTGGCCAGATGGAGCAGTGGAAGAAAGCAGTTGCCTTGTCTATTGAGGTACCTCTGCCAATGACTGGGGATTGACAGAATGCTTTAAATTTTAAAATTTTCTTGGATTTCCCTTTGAGTATCCAGCAATCAAGATGACATTGTTCTCTTTTTGACTTGGCCCACTCTCAACAGATACCAGCATGCTGCAGTCACTGTGCCATCTTGTGGTCATGTCTAGAAAGTTCGTCTTCCCTAACAGACTGGTGTAGTCCCTCTACCTGCTCAGAGGCTCTAGGAATAAGTTGTGAGAACAAACTTACAAATAATAAAATCTCTATCATGAATTACCAAGGTATGGTGGAGAAGACAAAGATTAACCAGTCAACAGTTCTACCATCAAGGACCTTGTGGTCTATTAGGGGAGGCTTCTCAAAAGGATATTTAAAATTGTTGAAAACCACAGAATATTCATAGAAGGCAGAGAATGTTACATAGTGAGTACTGATTAGGTACAATGGGAATGTACAAAAAGCAAAGATACTTCCAAGCTTTGGGGATGAAAGTTTGAGAACAGACAATCAAACAGAGAGTGGAGGGAGGCAAGATGGGAACCGGTGCCAGGGAGGCTGGAGAAGCTGCAGTGCGTCTCAGAAGGGAGAAGCAGCAAGCGTGAGGCAAGAATGGTTATGGCTTCCTTAATGGGAGCTGACGGTGTCTAAAGGGAAAGAGTGGGAAGTGAGGCTATAGAGACCAGGTGGGCAACTGAGTGGAGGCTGAGAGGGCTGCTATAGGGAAAAGGCTATTCTGAGGGCTAGGTCAGACTCAGTTGTGTTGTGGAAGAGTGCTTGTCTGGTGATTAAAGAGCCAAGTGAAATACTGTGGCCTTTTTTTAGCTTCTTTTTCCTTAGCCGTAAAATGAGATAATCAAGCCCCTCCAGATTGTTGTGAATAAATGGTGTTGTGGGTAAAGTGTTGTATCCCAGTGAGTAACACTCAGAGAGACTTTTGCTGATGTTGAGCAACACTCAATAACGTGAAGACCCTGAATGGCAGCTTATTTAATGGGCCCTGGAGAACGAACCAGTATTTCAAGAGTTGGGTGAGGACCGAGGGCAAGGTGGCCTATGGCAGAGACACACAACACCACAGGAGTGTGGAGGGGTGGGAGGAGGAACTCTGCCACTCAGAGAATAGACAGTAGAGGCTTACAGTAAAGTGCAAGGAAGGTCAGTGGGCAAGAGGACAAACCAGGAGGTTGTCTTGTCACAGAAACAAAAGAGAATGTTCTAAGGAGGCAACAGAAAAGACAGACTAAGCCTTATTCCCTTTAGACTTAGATACACACAAGATTCTAGAAATCTCGAGAACTATTTCAGAAGAACCAGAATGGAATCCTGAGGAAGGAGAACCACAGGACACTAAGTCCTCCTCCCTCTTTGGAGAAGGCATCAGCTGAAGGAGAAGGCATGCAAAGGAGAGAGCTTTTTGTCACTGTGTTATTTCTTAAAGACTGCATAAGTCTGGCATGTTTCAATGTTGACAAGGCTCTGCTGATGGAAGGCTAAGAGAAAAGGATAATGGATTAAAGTGGATGGGAGTGAGACACAGCACAGGAAGAGACATGAGGACAGGGTGTGTGTGGACCTGAACCAAATATCAGGGACCACATGGGAGGAGAAGTCCTGAAGTCTGCTTTCAAGAGGAGATGATACCTGAGCACAGCTGTCCAGGAAAAACAGGTGCTTGGCCCAGTGGAGAGGAGGAGGGAACAACATTTCAGCAGAGACAATGGCAGGAACAAGGCAGACATACAGAACATAGGCTGAAGTGCCAGAGGACCTTAGAAGTCTAGAGCCATGAGGTCTACAGGGGAAGGGAGAAGATGTTCCCAAGACAGAGCTGAAGAATAGCCTAGGGCCAAATCACAACAGGCCCTGGACTCACACTCTCAACCCAGACATCTGTAGGTCCCTGCAAAGAAAAGGCAGAGGGAGAAGATTCTTTCAGGGGAGTGGTAAGGTGGATACACAGGGCGGTAGATGGAGGGGACTATCCCAGAGCATTAGTAACAGTCAACTATGGTGACAGGACCAAGTGGAACCACAGGGAACCCACATACCAAGTGCAAAAGTGGCATTGAAAGCATAAATTATTGCGAGAGAAGCAGAGGTCAGCAGGAGAAAGGGGATAAAGGGAAGCAAAGGATATGAGGCTGTGAT
This sequence comes from Oryctolagus cuniculus, assembly GCF_964237555.1. Classification (NCBI taxonomy): domain Eukaryota; kingdom Metazoa; phylum Chordata; class Mammalia; order Lagomorpha; family Leporidae; genus Oryctolagus; species Oryctolagus cuniculus. The sequence goes on from NC_091437.1 coordinate 81,450,058, forward strand.
TGGCATTTTAGGGTTCAAATTCACAGAGGTGGAGTGGTTCCAAGCAGTGATGGTATGTTGCAAAGCGCTGTGTGGGGTATTTTTAGTATGTACTGTAATTTCAGAGCATCCTGATTATGACTTCCGAATAGCCCTAGTACTTTAGATTTCTCAACTGACATCCTTCAGATAGTTAAGGTGCCAATTTCAATTCCTATTTTTTAAGCAAGGCGAACTGTTGGGTAATACGAGTAATTACTCCCTTCATTTATCTGCTTTGCAGGTTCCAGCTGAATTTGGCAGATGAGTTTCCCTCTCCCCCAAGTTATCATGAACATATAATATTTATATATGATGATCTTCCACTTATCCAGTAGCACCAATGATCTAAAACATATAGGGTAGAAAACAGAAAGGACAAACTTAGGTTCTGAACAGCAATAGCAGATGTCAGATGTCATAAATCCATACATATGATGCATGCACTTTATCCCCAAGGCATGTAGGTTGGCCTTCAGTGCCATTCTTTTAAGCAAAATAATAATTGGGCTACTAGAACTTTTGGTGCAGGGAAGATGAGCAGCCCCATGGATCAGAGGCAAATGTAATGATGGTAGCCAGAGGCGACTGCTAAGACAGGAAAACAGGAAGAGGTAAATGCATGCAAAAGAAATCAAAAGGTGTAGATGCTGACAGGGATTCTTTAACTGATCGTGGCCCCCACTGGGAAAGGTTCAAGAAATGGACACATCAAACTGACCATGCATGTGCCAATCCAAAGAAAAAGTGGGCATTTATCTTTTTTCCTCAATGATGTTACACCCAAGAATTTAACTGAAGAATATATCCTGAGATGTGTATAAAGATTTATGCAGATGACTGTTCATCACTGCATTATTTAAAGGTTGGGAACAACATCCACTGCTAATTGTGCTCATTCACAAGAAATCTGGCTTTTAAGGAAGACACAGAAGTAGCATGTAGATACACAGGAAATAAACCTTTATACAATAACAGGGCTTTAAAGTGATAGGATACAAACCAAAGAGCCAATTTAGTACTACATAGTTTTAAATGGAAAAAAAAAAAAACCTGCCAGAAGAAAATTTCTGTTAGTATTTAACATAGTTTTTAATGACAGCAACACTAATACTATAGAAATAAGAAACCATATAGCTCTATTTACTTTATTTCTATTGGTGTTATCCTGATTGCTTATGGCACAAAATTCAATATTTACTTCTTCCATATTCAACCTTTCAAAAATTTTATTTCTATGAGACAATAATATTTTTGGAGGCAAAAAGTAGAACTCGAGTGTTGTTGAGCACAGAGGGGCCAGCAGAGCAAGTCAAAAATACAACAGGGATTCCGTCAGCAAAATCCAAAATTGTGGGAAGTGCCACAGGACAACAAAACTAAAAAATCCACATCTTCAACCTCTAAATTTTAAGAAGGCAAAAAAAGTAGAGGGTAACATGTATCAAAAAGACTTCAAAGATATTATCAGGTAACTGTAAGTATGGGTCTTACTGGATCTTGAACATATTGTTTTTAAGAAAAAAGACAACTGTCGGGCTGGTGCTGTGGTGCAGTGGATTAAAGCCCCAGCCTGCAGTGCTGGCATCCCATATGGGCGCCAGTTCCAGTCCTGGCTGCTCCACTTCCGATCCAGCTCTCTGGTATGGTCTGGGAAAGCAGTGGAAGATGGTCTAGACACTTGGGTCCCTGCACCCGCCTGGGAGACCAAGAAGCAGCTCCTGGCTTCGGATCAACTCAGCTTTGGCTATTGCAGTCATTTGGCAAATGAACCAACAGAATGGAAGACTTTACCTCTCTAACTCTTTCAAATAAATAAAACAAATCTTTAACAACAAAAAATAAAGAAGACAACTGTGGACATTTGAACTCTTACTAGATATTTGATGACATTAAGGATTAATGTCCTTTTGGGGTGTGATAATTGTTGATTATGCCTTTACAAAGAGTCCGTTCTGGGGCCAGCATTGTGTGGTGCAGTAGGTTAAGCTGCAAATTTGGGATGCCAATATTGGATTCTCTGCTTATGATCTAGCTCCCTGCTAATGTGCCTAGGAATGAAGCAGATGATATCCCAAGTACTTGGACCCCTGCCACCCACCCAAGTGGAGACGCAGATGAAGTTCTTGGCTCCTGGCTTCAATGTGGGCTAGTTTGTTATAGACATTTAGGGAGTGAACCAGTGGAAGGGAGATCTCTCTTTCTCTTTATCTCTCCCTCTTCCTCTGATGCTCTGCCTTTCAAATAAATAAAGGAATACACATTTTAAAGATATGTAAATACATCTATACAAATGACATGAAAGTAATTTGTTCACAGGAGAGGGAATGGCTGTGGGTAGGGGGACAGATTAAACAAGACTGGCTGCTGAGTGACGACTGTTGAAACTAGTTATAGGGCCAGCGCCGCGGCTCACTAGGCGTGGCACCCTGGGTTCTAGTCCCGGTCGGGGCGCCGGATTCTGTCCCGGTTGCTCCTATTCCAGCCCAGCTCTCTGCTGTGGCCAGGGAGTGCAGTGGAGGATGGCCCACTGCACCCCATGGGAGACCAGGAGAAGCACCTGGCTCCTGGCTTTGGATCAGTGCGGTGCACTGGCCGCAGCACGCCGGCCGCAGTGGCCATTGGAGGGTGAACCAACGGTAAAGGAAGACCTTTCCCTCTCTGTCTCTCTCTCATTGTCCACTCTGCCTGTCAAAAAAAAAAATTAGTTATGAATATGATTAAATCACTCTATGGTTCCTCTATCTTTGTATATCTTTAAAAATTTTATAATACAAAGCTTTTAAAAAATCATAAAGGCAGTAATGCATTTAGTTCTTTGCAGTAAAACCTATACGTAGATATGCTACACAAACTCTATGGGTGCTTAATGAAAACCGGCTGACAATGACAAAAATCAGACACAATTTTCACATATTTTATGATGCTTTTATCATCTGCCAGCTAAGGAATGTACGTGATCATCTTTGAAAACCTGACCATACCACGAAGCTCACAGGCTGATCAACAGATATTCTCCTCTACTGAAACCAAATAGTGATTTCCTAACATTTGATGCACAAGTATCACAGTAACCAGCAGCTTTAGTAACAATGATCTCTCAATATATTAAGTTTTCTCAGAAAAAGCTTTTAACTTTTTATTAAGCAATCATTTAGTGCTGAGTATGGCAGAGGCAATGAGTGCATTATGGTGGAAGTGCCCTGAGAACCAAGGACAAGCTTCTACTATACTTGGCAATGTGTGTGTAAATGGGTGAGGTAGGGGCAGCCATGAGGTCTTTGCCAAAACCATTTGAGTGCAGCGGTGAGACTGAGGGGGTGGAGGTGAAGACATGAAGGCTTGTAGGACAAAGTGGAGGGCCAGATGCAGAAGCAGAGTCAGGCAAAGGTTGTAAACCGTTTTCCTCTGGGGCATCTTGGACATCTCCACTGACTGAAGAGTAGCTGGTGGGGCCTGAACACATTCCTTATTCAACAGGACAGGGAAGTGATGATGAACTTGAGTAAGGAGAACAGAGCTTCTCAACAGCAAAGAAAAGGAGATTAGAAAGCAAGCAAGGCTGTGCCCAGGGAACAGAGTATTGGAATTGCCTTTCTGGTAGACTCAATTTTCTCAGAGGACCTCAGGTATGGTTACCTGATGACCATTAGACTAGTTCTAATAGAGAACTACCTATAACATCTTTATCATTATTAGCTAGAATTTCATAGAATAGAGCAATCAGGGATACTCAGAAAACAATAAACTACTTGAGCATTTAAATAATCAGGTACTATGCTGAGAATGTTTGTTGTACATTATCTCATTTAATACTTAGTGACTTAAATCTCTGTAAATGACACACATGCCTCATTTTCTTCTGTGAATGAGGAATAAGCACAGCACTGGTTCTGGGGAGCTGCTAGAAATAGAGTAACAGAAGCTGGTGCTGTGGCGCAGTGGGTTAAGCCACAGCCTGCAGTACCGGCATCCCATATGGGCACTGGTTCAAGTCCTGGTTGCTCCACTTCTGATCCAGCTCCCTGCTAATGTGCTGGAAAAGTAACAGAGGAGCGCCCACATCCTTGGGACTATGCACCCACAAGGGAGACTTGGAAGAAGCTCCTGCTCTGGCCTGGCCGAACACCAGTCGTTACAGCCATTTGGGGAGTGAACCACTGGATGGAAGGTATCTCTCTGTCTCTGTCTCTCCTCTCAATAACCCTGCCTTTCAAATGAGTAAGTATTAAAAAAAAAAAAAAAAGAATGACAGCATCACTCTGTGGGGTACTCTGAACAGTGAGCACAGAGCAAGCACTTCTTACAGCAGGTAACACTGTTAAGTTAGAGAAAGGAGCTAACTTGCCAGCTTTCTAGGTCAGTAACAGAGGCAGCTGGTCCACCACTTACATGCTCCACAGAAGCTTGCCAGCCTCCTTGGACCAGAGGGAGAAAACATGCAGAAGACATGTGGCTAGTGGAGCTGGCGTAGGGTGGTAGACAGTGTCAAGAGCTGGTGAGGTTGCAGGTGGTGAGGTAGGTGCAGGAGACCAGGGCCCTAGTCCACATCCAGCAGCTGCAGCAAACACTGAGCAAGGTGTTCCTCCTGGAGCCATCACAGCCAATTCCAAGCAGGCAGAGAGTCCCGCAGCTTGGAAGCAGAAGACACAGCAAACTAGGAAGCTCTGGGTTGGTAAGAAGACAGGACCCAAGACCACCAAGTCTCTCCTTTGAACTGTTACAGCTCAGGATGCTTACGTCTCACAAAACATCTTGAGTGCTTGCTGTGCGCAGCTGAGGGGGCATCAAGATAGGTAGGACCCAGTCCTGTGAGCACAGGGAGAGATGCATCCAACTGTAAAGCAAGGCAGGCTGAGGCTGCATGCTCAGTGCTATCACACAGGTGCTACAAGTCCACAAAACAGGCCATGCAAGCACAAGACAACTCCAGGAGCACACAAGTGCTACTGAGTTCGTTGGAAAAGATGTGGTCCTGGGAGATGTGGGAAAATAATCCCAAGTATAATGAGACTGGGAGGGAGCTAAAGGCACTGCAGGTTGAGAGTATTCATGTTCTGGTAATAAGCTATGGTGCTGGTTCAACCACAGGATTCTAAAACCCACTGTGTACTCCTAAGAGGACTGGGACCCCCCCATGTACATTACATTCAGAAAAAACCTTACATAGGAAACAAAAGCTGCCTAAGCTGTAAACTGTGAGCATTTAAAAAAAAAAAAGATTTGTTTTATTTATTTAAAAGACAGAGTTACAGAGAGAGGTGGAGACAGAGAGAGAGGTCTTCATCCACTGGTTCACTCCCCAGATGGCTACAACACCTGGAGCTGCGCCAATCCGAAACCAGGAGCCAGGAGCCAGGAGGTTCTTCTGGGTCTCCCACGTGGGTGCAGGGGCCCAAGGACTTGGCCCATCTCCTACTGCTTTCCCAGGTCATAACAGAGGGTTGGATTGGAAGAGGAGCAGCAGTGACTTGAAGACCTAACTCTAACCCTAACCCCTAATCCTAACCCTAACCGGCACCCATATGGGAGGACGGCGCTTCAGGCCAGGGCGTTAACTCACTGTGCCACAGCGCCAGCCCCATTGTGAGCATTTTAATTAGGGCAAAAGGAATGTGGTGTGACCTTCTGTCCGGACATGTGTGACTTGAAGAGCACAGGCTGGAGTTCAAGGTGCTTTCAGTGGTCCTGTACTGAGTGCCACTTATGGCTGTCTATAGGAAAATCCAGGGGGCAGCAGGATGCAGCATGCCCAGGGGTTGCCAGCACTGCCAGCACCTCCCAGCCCCAAGTCACTGGCGCAGTGGTGCAAATCATGATGTTAGAACTGTGTATGCAGGTCTTTTTCACCTCTTCTGGGAGTTGGGGGCTCTGCCTGTGTGTCTCCTGTCGCTGTCTATGCCTTCCTCCCTGCCTTCTTGTACTTGTCTCTCTTCCCTCCTGGTAGGTGTGCTTGCACGTGCATCTTCCTCCACCCATGTCTGGATCTCTTCTCCACCCTATCTGGAGGTGAGTGAATGTGTGTGCACACATGACAACTCCCTCCCCACTGTGTTGTTGTCTCTCTGGGGGACACGCACATCCCTCTCCTCTCCCAGTGTGTGTGTGTACATGCTGCTCTCCTTCTCTGAGTACATGTATGCTACTGTACCTCCTGGGTGCCATCCGCCTGCTGTGTACTTGTGTTCCTCTTCTCAGGTGGGTGTGTCTCTCTTTTCCCTTTGGGGGGGCTGTCCCCCACCTCTAGGTGCTTCTGTGTCTAGCCCATTCAGGGCACACGTGTCTCTCCTCCCCATCCTAATGGGCCTAGTGAATCTGCCCATTGAAGTGAGAATGGTGTGTCTCCTCTCATTGGGACTGTATCTCCCCAAACACCCTGGAGTGGTCCCTCACTGCCCCTTGCACATCCTGCTATAATGGTGGCTCCCCTCAACCTGGTGTGAAAGGTCTCCTCTGATATCCTAGTATGAATGTCTCCCCTCACATTCTGGGCTCTTCTCACAACCTGGTGCGAACATGCTTCCCCTCACATTCTGGAGTGCAAATGTGTCTTCCCTTATAATGTCATGTCTCCCCCAAATATCTTGATGTGACTGTCTCCACCCTTCACATCCTGATATGAGCGACTCTCTCCTCACATCCTGGTGTGAACATGCTTCCCCTCATATTCTGGAGTGTTTCTCCCCTTACATCGTGGTGTGAATATGTCTCCCCTAACATCCTGGTCCTGCAGTGAGTGTCTCTCCCCACATCCTGGTGTGAGTCTGTCCCCCTCCTTACATGCTGGCTTGAGTGTGTCTCCCCTCACATCCTGGCCCAACTGTGTCTCCTGCAACTCTCGCATACACTTCTCCTCATATTGTGGTGTGTCTTCAACACACCCTGGTGTGAATGTCTCTCTCCTTAAATCTTGAACCTTTCTCCCCACACTTTGTGGTGTGAGTGTGTCTCTTGTCACATCCTAGCATGACTGTGGCTCTCCCTCCACCTCCTGGTGTGAGTGTGACTCTGTCTTGCCCATCCTGGAGTCTGCCTGTCACTCCCACTTCCACCTTGTAGATGTGTATCACTCTCTCTGTCTCTTGCAGCTGTCAGTCTTTCTCGCAGCCTATCTTGGAGAAGATGTGTCTTTTCCCCACTGCTGAGTCTCCCCTTAGGCTGCACATCTCTGCTTCTAATCCCTGGTATGAGCTGGCTATGTGTCTATCTCTGTTTTCCTGCTCTCTCTCTGCTGAAATACAAACATAATTACATAGAGCTGCACAGATAGTTTCCCCAGGCATGTGTGCCTTCCATCCCCACTATGTTTAAGTCTCTCTGGGATCTGGGGTCTGTCCTAGCATGGGGTGCTTTGGGTATGTGTACATTCTCTGTCCTCAGGTGGCTGTGTCTGTGTCTGACTTTGGGGCACATGTACTTGTCTGTGCAGCCCCATGGCAAAGGCTGCTGTGGGTGAGGGTCAGCTTGTCTGGTGGCACTCAAAGGTTTGTGGGTGTGTGTTGGGCAGGGGTCAGTTATGAAGGGAGGAGGGTATAGCTGTCCCCTACCTCCAGCCCTGCTGACTGGTGTTGCACAATTAACAGGAGGCTGCATGCCTCTAAAGGGCCAAACCCAGGCCTCCTGTTGTGAATGCTATGTGGGGTCCAAAGCTCTCCTGGGACACGCCTTGGGACAGCCCACTCTTGTCACCCAACCCCTAACTGCCATTCCAGGCTTCCTCTGGCTACCTTTCAATACAATCAACTCTCCGACTGGCCCTGAAAGCAAGGCAGTACTCCCCAGGTGTCTAGTGAGTACCTGCTGGGAGTACGTGGCCCTTGCTCTCCAGGGCTCAGCTTAGAGAGGTAGCTGGAGGCACACAACATGCAACAGTGTTCCAGGGAAGTTGTGAAGGAAGTGAACCACAGCCAAGGCAGGCAGACTAGGGCCACCCAGTGACAGGGCTCCCAAGGGGGCCAGGGAGGGAGGCATGTGGAAGAGAACACTAGTCCCAGAGAGTTTCACTTTTAGGGTACTACACCATAACGGGACGATTTCATAATGTCTGGGCCCTGGGGCTACAGGCAGAGTACAGCACAGATGAGGCTAAGACTGGAGGTGACAGCCACTCTGCAAGAGGAGCTACACTCTGCTCAGGAGTTCTGTGCATGACAGGAGCTCTTGCTCCTCCTGTCTCCAGAGTGCTGAGCCCCTCCTACTCTGCACCAGCACTTCTGAATGTAAGAGTCCTGAGTCCTCATAGCTGGTCCCTTCACACCCCTCACTCCTCTACACAAAGGTTCCTTTATCAAGGTCTCCTCTGATCACTGTCTCTAAGGGTCCTTTTCCCTCCAGTCCCTAAGGCTAGGCTTCTTTTCACGCTTGTGTTCATGTCACTTCCCTCATACCACCTGCTGCAATATGAGGGTGTCCTGCTTACTGCCGTTTCCCTTACTCAGTGGTGGTGGTGGTGGGGATCTGGCTTAGGGATGTACACAGTACCTGATCCGGGGTGGCAGGCACATTGAGTAAGAGATGGGAAGAAAGGTGTCCTGAACATAAACGTAGAGACAGTGCAAACCACAAGAGGTATGGAGGTCCTGGAGAGAGGAGGGTATGAGGCTTTCTTCCCATGAAACTGTGAGCCAAAGGAACAGGAGCAGAGGGAGTTGGTGCTCAGGGAAAGTACACCCTAAGAGAAGGGGACCTAGAGAGCCCTGGTGATTAGTGACGGGTGGAAGAACCACAAAAGGAAGTGCTAAAGAAGTGCCAGAGGAGGAGTGGGAGAGGCAGGAAAGCCAGAGGTGAAATTTGAAAAGGGTGTGGAACATTGCAGAGGCCACATGGGAATGAAACAGAAAACATGCCACCAGATTTGGCACTTGGGAACTTTCAATATATGTTCTCTTCAAATGCAGGCCCCAAATGACGACGCAGGCAGGATGGTTAAAGAGTAAGGACGTGGGCTGGTGCTGTGGCATAGTGGGTAAAGCTACCCCTGCAGTGCCGGCATCCCATATGGGGATGGGTTTGAGTCCCAGCTGCTCCACTTCTGATCCAGCCCTCTGCTATGGCCCGGGGAAAGCAGTCGCATACGGCCTAAATCCTTGGGCTCCTGCACCTGCATGGGAAGACCTGGAGGAAGCTCCTGGCTCCTGGCTTTGGATCAGTGCAGCTCTGGCCATTGTGGCCAACTGGGGAGTGAACCAGCAGATGGAAGATGTCTCTCTCTTTCTCTGCCTCTCTCTCTGTGTGTAATTCTTTCAAATAAATAAATAAATAAATCTTTAAAAAAAAAAAAAAAGAGTAAGGATGGGGCTGGCACTGTGGCTTAGACAGTCAAGCCACCGCTGCTACAATACCAGCATCCCATATAGATGTTGGTTCGAGTCCTGGCTGCTCCACTTTGGATCCAGCTCCCTGCTAACTCATCTGGAAAGCAGCAGACGGTGGCCCAAGAGCTTGGGCCCTTGCCACCTATGCAGGAGACCTGGATGGAATTCCAGGCTCTTGGCTTTGGCCTGGTCCAAACCCTAGCCATTGAGGCCATTTGGGGAGTGAACCAGAAGATCTCTCTCTCTCTCTGTCGGTCTCTAGTTCTGCCTTTCAAATAAATAAATAAATCTTCAGAAACAAAAACAAAAAGAGAGGAAGGAGAGAGGAAGGAAGCAGACCACATGTAGATGGCTCTTTCAGGAAGCCTGACACCAACTTGAGTAGGGGGTGGGATGAAGGCAGAGGTCTTCTATGTCAGTTTGGGAAGGAAGAGTTGAGATGGAAGGGAAGCAATGGGAAATTCCTGGGGGGGAGGGGCGAGAGATAACACAAGGACCCAAGCAATGATGGAGTAATGGGCTCCAGCAGTCCTAGTGCAAGATGCTCACAGCCATGGGTCCAGCCTCCCTAGGGAAGTCAAATCCCCCTTGAGCCCCCGCAGGAGGGCTAGGCACCACTACAGGAGGATCCAGAGGCGGAGAAGAGCCAGGCGGAATTTACACCGACCAGGTGTGCCAGTCTTCTCTGGGGAGGCAGGCAGGGAAGGAGGCCCAGGACAACACATGCTGAGGGACCATGAAGACAGGAATGAGCAAAGGACCAGAGAACGGAGAAACAGGTACAGACACATCATTAACCACTGTGCTTTGACTCCCTGAGGGTCCCTTTCTCAACAGAATGAAAACTCTTAGGCATGGTACTGGAGAGCTGATACATCCTGGCACCAGCCTCCCCTGCCAGCCTTCTTGGTCATTTCTCCACTCACTATGATGCCCTCTGCTCAGTGCCAGGCAAGAACCTGACTGTGCCACACCTGCTGGCTGCTCATCCCTTCCGTTCCCTGCTCTCAGCATCCCCCACCATCCCTCCCACCCTGGAATTGAATCCACTGGGTATTAAGTCTCTTTCCTCTGTCCACTTTGTTAATGTCTCCACAACAGAAGTCTTAAACCTAAAAACTGAAGTTTCAACTGAACACAGAGAAGTGGATTGGTGACTAGGGACCTAAAAGAATGATAGGGCCATTAATAACATTACATAAGTATGAACTGCTTGTTGGAGGGACCTGAGACTCTGAGATGCCTATCATTCATCCAGATCCAAATGGCTACAGCAAAGAAGCACTGGAAAATCCATGTTTAGAACTTTCTAGGGGGAGTGGACCTAGCAATAAAGACCTGAGTCTCCGCCTTGGCAGGGGGACCCCTGCTGCAAGGTTGAGTATGTTCATGTTTCGAGAACTCTGGTCTCACATCCATGGGCTCAATTTACTCTGGATCTCAAATCCACTTCATTTTCCTAACTCATCCTCCCCTGCTCAATCAGCAGCAGTGTCTTCCATAGTACACAGAGTAAATTTCCCAGGCTGGTAACTCAAGGTTTTCACAATCAGCCTCAGCATACTTTTCCAGTCTTCCCTTGCACTGTTCCCTTACAAACCCCCCTCTCCAGTCAGACTGGTCTTCTTGGTGGCTGTGGACAAGCACACTTCTGCCTCCCAACCTCCTTCCACCTGAACCTCCCTTCTTCCTGCCTAGTCTTAACTCACACCCTTTTCAGGGCCCTCTCCCTCCCATGGATACGTATAGATTTTAATGTCTGGGCCATTCATGTCGCATTTTAAAATATACCACTTTGTGGTCTCTTTTTTTCCATTAATCCAACATCCAAAAGACATAAAAAAAAGGCATGGAAAAAGCAGAGGGCATATACCAGTAACCAAAAAGTGGCATGAGGTACTCTTCCCCACTTCTGGCTCCCATTGGGAACAAAGAATAAAGTTTTAGTAAATAGGATGCAAAGCAAATGCAAACCACAACCTGTCTCACTGTCTCACTGCAGAAGCTATCAATGTCTGATTAAACACCAGTAATCACTCTAGATAGTAGCATCTAGAGTTGGGAACTGGCAAGAAACTTGGGAGTCTATAATTGTATTTTATATTTTAGATCGCTCAAATAATCATTCAGTCAAAAGTCTTGCTATTTTACACAAGTCCAGACAATTCTCATTTTGCCTTATCAAAATAAGTTCAGCTGATTCAGACTCATCTTTAAGTTGCTTTAAAGAATAAAAAATGAGATAGAGCACAGAATTTTAAAAAATTATTTCCTTTTCTCAAGATGATAATACTTTGATCTTGATTAAATATTTAATCATTCCCAATTTCAATCAAGTTAAAAAAATTTCAATGGGTATTTATGTGTATTTGGGGGAGACAGAAAGGAAGACACAGGGCCTAAATCCCCCAAACTATGGGGATGGTTACGTGAATTTCCAAATGGAGATCTTGAATTTAATCTGTTATTTTTAATAACTGGGGTAATACTATTTACTGTATTAAATTCTCTCAACTCTTCTGGATGGGAAGATCATCAGTGACAATTTTATCCTGGAAGTCTAACATCTAAAGTTAAACAAGTTAAGCAGTATTTTCAATTTTCCCGATACAGAATTATAATGTTTATTGAACTAAAACCATTCAAAAATTCTGGAATAAATGTTGGTTCATTATTCTGAAAGTGGATGGCTTTTTTTGTTTGAAAGCAAAAATTAACAAAACTGTGCCTATTAAAATCCATACTGTAAAACGAAGTTCATTTATATTTTCAAAAATCTCCTTTAAATTATTAAGTTTATAAATTTCCCCTAGTTCCTTATGCATATTTTAAAAATAAGTAGACACACTATACTTTCTAACTTGAGTTATTTACTCAACATCAACTTTATGCCAGAATCTTTTATTTTTGCACAAATTTATTATTTTATAAATACATTAACTTCAATATGGACATAATTTAGGTTTACACCAGCAAACCAATGTACAATGATTAGCTCTTATGGTCTTTTCATTATAAAGACTTACTTGTAAAAAATAACAGAATCCTGATTTCTGAAGTCCTTATTGCCTTTTACACTCACAATATGCTTACACTTCCTATCTCACAGACTGCTGTGAAAATTAAATGTGATAAAATAGATAAGTACTCCATGGCTTAAGCATAGCATTAATATTCAAAGTATTTTAGGTGATATAATTTAAAAGTCATGCTGGCCAATGATTCAGGGCATAATTTAACAAATCAAGTTAAGTTTCTTTTTCTTTTAAACAGAAACAGCCTCCTTTTTCTGCTCATTTTTAGTTTTGTTTTTACTCGAAAGAACTTTTAAGTAACACTTGGCTAAAATATCTTGTAACATCTCTCGTCTTTGAAAGATCACGACTTCTGCTTTATTATTTTGACCAGTTTCAAGCTAAATTTAAAATTCCAGTCCAACTATACTCCACTTTAGTGAAATGACAGATGAAACTAATACAAGTATTTACCTTTAAAAAGTCCCAAGTTTCATTTCTTGGCAGTTGAATACCACACCTCTCAAAGTGTAAGTTTTTGACAATCTAGGCTCAGTACAGCATCAAACACAGGAACAGTCTTCTGTGTACACCGTCCCTTCTACACTCATGTTAATATGTATGCTCACTGTCCAGAAGTGGTTTTGGATGTTGTCGCTTGATAATAACAGAACAGAAAATTGGTGCATGTAGTAGAGGCACTGCCACACACAGGGTGGCAGCACTGAGAACAAAACAGACCCAAACAGCAAGAACACTGGCAATGGCCAATGGACGCACACAAGTGTGACTGAAATCTGATTAGGAAAACAGTTCTGAGACCCACGAGTATTTTGGTTTTAATTAAGAAATTCCTTTTAATTCTGGCAGAGGTATCATGCATGGTAGAAAAGCTATTATGAGTCAGCCTCTGAATGTGATAAATCGCACTTCACAGCAAACTGCTTTCTCGTCCTCTTTCTGTACTGACCAATAAAAGGTGAACTGAGTATGATTAAAATCAAGCACCACATCAGACTCCACGTTTAGGAAGAGCAACTGTATCTTTAGTATGTATTTTAAAAAAATAATCCAGGCTATGATTAAAAGTGCTCCAAGACAGGAATTTCTTTTAATAATACAAGCTTGGGAAAAGGAATATTCTTATAAATAAAAGTAGTTACAAAGTTAGAGTTTTAAAATAACTGTCTGAATTAGGCTATAATGTCCCCAAAGAAGGGCTTTTAAAGAAAACAACTGTAACAGTACTTTGAAAAAATTAAAATATCATGAAAAGTATTAAATACTGAATGATTACAAATTTCAAGTCCAACAGACATTCAACAGTACTAACTTATTCATCACCACTTTTCTATGAAAAATAGCTAAAGTAACTGAATATACCTTAATTTCTGAAGTAATACTGACTATGTGTTTGAAAAAAAATGTATTAATTGTCAAAGGATAGATGCTTACAAACTTGTGCAGATGGCCAAACTTCTATATGTATTCACCTTGTTTACAAACTTCTAGGCACGCGTGTGCACGCGTGCGCACACACACACACACACAGAGTTTGAGACAAAAATAACTCTTTCAGTTAAAATTCCATATATTGCAGCAGTAAATCAAGTTATGCAGTTAAATAGTTTAAACCTTCATGCTATGTCTAAAGAAATTTACTGCTTGATAACTCGCTTTTGATTTGTGTAAACACTTATGACACTATTTTACATACAGTATCTTTTAGAATGTGATATGCGCCAAATTATTGCTGAGGAACGTCCAGCTTACACCTTTTACTTTAAAATCAACTGAAGCAGATCACATTACAAGGTAAAGCTGATACCTGTTCAATTAGCTGTTTGTTTGCAGGACAGTAGCTCTGAGGATGCTCAAGTTTTATGGAGCAAGAAAAAGGAGCATGAAATGTCACAAACTCCTGTTCAGTGTGCCCTGTACTCAAAGGTACTTTCCTTCCAAATAAGAACCGGTAGGACTGTTTCCATCACTTTTGTTATCACTGACTTGCTTTATTGTATGGCCAATTCTATTTTAAAGCTGAGACCCTATGGATTTAAATAGTGATTTTTCAAAAAAAATACTAATATTTAGAAGTAAAACATAATATAGGTTGAAACTGTATTCCATTAAATAACCTCAGTAACAAGTTTGCAAAACACATGAAAAACACTGTCTCAGATTTATTTAGAAAACAATTTTAAAGGGACAAGGAAAGCAAATTCACATTTGAAATGTAGCTTATAATTAGACAAACTGGTTATATGAATATTTATTTTAAAGGTTATAATAGGTATTATCAAAATATATAAATTGACAACTCCCACATAAACTAAAAATCTATAACAAATTTAGTTTTAAAGTAGCAGCTAATTTCTCTTCTTTGGAATGGAACACTTAGAGTAATTCTATATAGGAGATGCAAAAAAGCAGCTTAGGAAAGGGAATACACTCTCAGATAAAATGGTATTTTTACTTCTCTGCCTAAAGTTGATAAAAATAAAACCTACTTATTATAACTTTCATAGGATATGATGAGAAGTTATGTGAGATCTATGTAATTCTAACATAAAGACAATACAAGAAAACAAAGTTACTGAGAAAATCCAGCAGACTAAAATTCAACTGGTGCTACTGTGAACCTGCACACCTGAATTACGTTAAGCTTTCAGGTTCAACTTCTGAAAATTCTCCTGATCAAGAACAACTGTACTGATGTTTACTACTAATATAGTCAAACAAAATTGACTGTAATACTTTCTAATTTTGCCTTTCTGCAAAAGGGCTAAATTCCCCATTTCTAATTGATTTCTAGCTTAATGGTCTCCAAAAATGTATCTTTTAGGCTCTAATTGATTAAAGGGGCATAATTTTTTAAACAGATGCTGCTCTTCAGCTGTAGCATATACTCTGAGAGCTAACATTCTCATATGCAGAAACTAGAAGATAGGAAATTATAAATTATCAAGGCATTCATCAGGTGCCATTCCAATACTGGCTGGAGACACTAATTCTGCCATTCAATAACTCAGAGTCAAAATGAGGCTCTCACTCTTGAAAAGGAAGGGTTCAAGACCCTGCAATGGCACATCAGCCACGATGGGTACGGACTCCCATGCCCTTCAAGAGCGGATGCCTCCTCCATTCTCAAAATTTTTTCTGATACCAAGGCAAACTCGACTCCAGAACATAACAGTCACAGATTTAAACTGTCCTTTTAGAAAAATCAACTGCTGATTAATAAATAGGAAAGAAAAATTCCTTTAGTCCACAACAAACACCTAAACACATTCCAGAAACTAAAAAACGTTGGCAAAATGTTCTTATCTCCATCTTGTGAAAAGCTTTTTCAATGTGATCAAATCTGTAAAAAAATTAACCAAATTTCAAAAAAAAATTGCACAGAGCAAACTATTCTTTAACTTAAGGAAAATTTAAGTTTCTGATAAGGAATGAAGAAGGTAATTTTCAATAGTTTCTAAGGGTCTCAGAACACTTCATGTAGGTACTTATTTAAAATAATCTTCAATATCTTTTCTAAAAACAGCAGAAAATATTTTTTCTTATTTTTTGAAAAAGAATTCCAAATAGCCACTACAAGTTATTCCTAGAATTTAATTTAGTTTGATTCAAATCTAAGAAAATAAGAAGAGGAGGCTTTGTAGATCTGTTTCCGAGTCAATATAAAACTAGCAATTTGTGTTAAAAATACTCCCAGATAATCTTCCCAATTATCATTCCATTTTTAAGTAAATTTAAGTTGGTGGTTCTTTAGTCACATAAGTCGAATTTCACATTTTTTATAAATTGCTATTTTATTCTGAAATTCTTATCTCCCTAGTTCTTTACCATCAATTTTGAATATTTTAGTTCACACTTAGGCTGTTGTTTTATATTTTCATTGTTTCAAACTCTTAATTTTTAAAACACATTTTTGTTTTCTAACACCTTTACATTTCTAGGTTTTCAATATTTTTAGGTTAGGAAAAGATCCTACTTAAAAACAAGACCAAAAATATTTTAAGCAAATTGCTTATCCGTTTAACCCAAGATTTAATTGTGTGAGTTCATTCATTCTTTACACACACCCATTTCTTGGGTAGTCATCTCCAATTCCCAACACACACTGTGCTTGGTCTTCATGCCATGATCCTGCAGTAACACTGTTTACAAGGCATCCAGGGACTTTTATATAGTAATAATTTTAATGTAGTATCATACCACTGTGCTTTTTAAAATTAACTTATTTCTGTAGTATGAGAAAAATTTTGTATTCTGATAAGCATTTTTTTTAAGGAGCAAAATCTTTAAGACCAAAAAACACCAGTACATACACAAAATCAGAAAACAAAACTGCTCAAGTATCCTTGGCAGTTCCACACCACTTCTCTGTCAGTACCCTGAAAAAAGGAGGCACAGACAGGTGTACACACTAGGTAAAATGCAAACCAGCAGGCAGCAGGCCAATCAATTTAAAAGTAAAAATCAAATTATGCCTCTATATTTCTACTAGGGTTTTATACACATGTATTTCTCCTAACTTCAAATGTTAAAAACTCTGAAATAGTAATCTTATAAAAGAGTGTAATTAAAAATTTTCATTTAATTCTTCAAATTAAATTTAACAATTAAATTTGCATATAAGATACAAACATTTCCCTGATATAAATAAAATGGAGTAACAGGGTGGATTTCAGATTTGTGTATTTCAAAAAATTTAGGCAATGAAATAAATACAAAAACTAAAAATTAGTTACCTCTAAAATGTTCTTACGGTGAGAGGGAAAAGAATTCCCATACATGAATTCTGAAATCACGGATAACTTTATAGTTCGTCAATCCGATGTACCCTGCCCTCACATTTAACTTATTTGTAAATACATTTCCAAGGTTACCTAAACACTTACTAATTGATTAAATATGCTGCCTATATTAATTCCTGTTAAAATTAAAGAAATTAAAGGTCCACCTTTGTTTTGGAGCAGTAACTAATATACTTTCAAACTATTTAATGCTTCAAAAAAGGTGTTTATCAGAATCTTAAAACATTTTTAAAAATGGCTCAAGGGACAATTTGTAGCCCTTTTACCTTGAACACATTCACTGTCTTGTTTTTTGCTGGACAGTTCAGTTCTCTCCTGCTGAAACTCTGCCCTTACTTAAACAACTAAACATCTAAGATGTTATCAATAGAAGGGGAACAAATTTATATTTCTTATAAGTTTGGAAACACATCAAAAAGAACACATGCCCAAGCATTCTAGGTAGTTTTTCAGAAAAACTTCCCTTCTTTTTTCTTGGCTGTGTCTGTCTGTCTGTCTGTCTGTCTCTCTCTCTCTCTGTGTGTGTGTGTGTGTGAGAGAGAGAGAGAGAGGTAATATTTCATATATCTTAATTTTCCAAAGAACAAGATTCTAAATGAAAAAATATCAAAACATTCCTAAAAAGGTGATCATTTTGATTACACAGCTCCAGAGACAAATAATTATTGAAACAAAACTTAAAGGATAACTATAGATATATGTTTTAGTTATCTACCAGCTTTTCAAATCTGTTAAGACAGGGAAATTATATTAGCTTTAGGAAACAACGATTTAATCCTCAAAAAGGAAAACTTCCAAAATACTAAACTAAAATGTATATAGTAACAACCAGGATTATGTTAAAAATGAAGGAAAAAAACACCATCTTTGTGTGATATTAAAACACAAAGAATATCCTTAAAAACTTCAAACTGTATTGATGAAAGCAAACTCACTAATTTATCTAACTGTAAAATATCTATATTAAAATATTTTGGTTATACTAACTATACAGATATAGAATTTTATCAGTATTACCCCACACTTATAATAAAATCATCTTCCACAGCAGCTCAATTCTTTATAGAATTTTGAATAGCAATATTAGTAATGTAAATTTTAAGTAAGATTCTCAGTCTAAGAAATTTCTCTAATTCTAACTAAAATAAAGATTTTGAGTATATAATATCTTTAGATTATTTCTGTAAATTGGCATAATTTAATGTTATTTTCAGACAAGGGATATTCAGCAGGTAGCATTTCTAAGGCATCAAGAAAGACCAATATAACCAGTTCACATTACTGTGCTGTGCCCTATCTAAGATTGTCTGAGGAATCACAGATTTAATATTTGTGCTCTACGAACACATCTTCTAATTCAGACAAGTAGCTAGTTGTATATAATCCAAACACGAAGAAAGTTATACCATCAAATGAAAGAGAGAGGGAAAAAAATGACAATACCAGCACTTTTCCTTAGGCTGACAATAAGCTAATCGTGACTTGAAGTGTGGGAACAATCTAAATAACCCAATGATTTAGTATAACTGGCAGAAATACTTCTCCTTCACTTTTATAGACACTGAGTTGCTATCAGTATCTAGTTTGCCATAGTGGCAACTATTCAAAATCTAAAAGTCTCATTTACTTGAAAAGCATAGCATAAGAGGGACTACTTAAGAGTCAGTGTCACCATCCTGAGCCAAAATACAAAGAGCATGTAAGACAGACTTCAAAGGTTTTGTTAAGCATCAATGGCATTCTGAAACCTCTGCACAGAACCTTGGTGGTGGGTGGGGGACTCCTCTGCTCCATTGATAGCTTAATCCCTTTCCAATCAGTTTTGGTTTAACAGTGCTTCATGGGGTTAATTTTTCAATGAGTCCTCAGAAAGTTATAATTGCTTCCAAAGTCAGAAACCACAGATGATGTACTCAAACACTACACCAATGCCATACTGTTAAGGAGGTATTCACAGGAAGGTGCGGATAATAACTCATTTGTGGACACAAGGTCACATACAACACACTAGAAAATGATGCTTTGCTTAAACAGTATGGCAACAGAAAACATTCTGTATAAGGAGTCTAAAAATTCAGCTCAAATTTTAATTCACGTCTATAAATCATAAAAACAAAGGAAAATAGGTGCTTATTTTAGAAAACTCCAAATACCTGCGGAAAACAGAACACAAGTAATTTCTATTCCAGATTAACCTAAATTCCCACATACAGTATGTCTAACAACTTAAATATTTTAAATTTGGAAAATGCTGTGGAAATCTAATACGTAAAAGCTGATAGTAGCTCATGATCAGTAAACATTTCCTGTTAAATAACACAAATAAATTCAACTGAAAAGATGCAAACTGAGAGGTCTCAGTGTTTTAAAAATCTTTTCATTTCAAAGGTTCAAAGTTACAGCATTATGTCTAAGATGGGCTTTAAAAATGGATATAGATGTAAACTTTTCCATGGTGCTGGTATGTGTGCTTTTTTCCTCCCAAGGAAATGTCTTACTGCTTACACTGTTAAAGAATCTTCATCACTTTATCTGTAAGTTTCAACCAGAAATCCTTAATATAGCTTAAGCTAAAGTGAATATTAGGTATTTTACAGCTTTTACAAAATGGCTGTAAAATCACATTATGGGCATACATAGCTTTTTGATCTCACTGCACAGAATTCATAACTGTTCAATAATGCTATACCATTACACCACACACCTTAAACTATTTCCATTTTTCCACAATTCCTTCCAAAATCAGCTTCCAAAGCAAAGCGATGTAACATGAAAAGTTCCTGGGAGGGCATGTTACACAAAACAGCAGCTTGGATACACACTCTTGTCCACACACACACACACACACACACCTTCCCTGCAGTCTGTTTATCCCCCCTCTCCCTCCATCACTCCCAAAGGTGGGTGCACTTGAGTAATGGAAAGAGAAGGCTCTTCCCTTACCACACCCTCCCAGCACCTCTGCAGCTGGTCCCTCAAACAGTGATTCTGTGTAGGTGATGAGAACCATCAAAAAAGAGAGGCTGTCCCTTTAAAATGCCCTGCTCTGTCCCATATCCCACGTGGAACCAACATCAGCAGCACTTTCCCACTAACATCAGTGTGATGCAAGAGGCACCATCCTTGTCTATACGTAAAACCAGAAAACCTCAGCTTAACATTCTTTAGGGAGGATGAACAGGTGAAGCAAACGTGTCAGGAAGAGAAAAACCAAGCAGCTCCCCCAGCCCTCCCCAAAAAGGTCCTCGAGTCTGGCAGTTCAGACTCTGGACACCATCACCTCTCTACCCCTCCTCTGGAGAGCCCAGTTTAAAGAAAGGAGGGAGCCACCAACAAAACCTGAAGCATAAATGCGACGAAAATGCAATCTACAGCCGGAAAGGTTTATTCTTCCAATCACACATATTAACTCTATTAAGAAAATGGCATCACTTTTTTTTCCACCAAAAAAAAAAAAAAAAAACCAAACCCCGAAAAGATCATTAAAAGGGAGTTATAAAATAGCAAATATAGTGTTTATCTTATCTCAGATCAGTCCCCATTACCAATAAGTTTAGCAGTTTCTGCACTAACACCTCCCCCCTCCCTCCCCCTGCTTCTCTTGCATCGGATTTTCACGTTTTCTCATTGTCGGTTGAGTTATAAAAGGCTTTTTGCCCTTCGAAAGTTTTAAAAAAATAAATAAATATTAACTCCTTGGTCCCTGCAAAGTCAAAATGGACTTCAGGGGAAAGGCGGTTCGTCCTTTTACCTTTAGCGAGAAAAGGGGGAGCATCCCGGAGTTTTAGGGATTTTTTGCGATTTTTTAAAAATTTTTATTTGGTTATATGCCTGAGTTCTCCCTCCATTTTGGTTGTTTATGATACTGACAACAAGCTGTCCCTGCTGTGTGCCGATCTCCTGCTTTCATTTAGCACCCCCTCCCCCTACCCCCCCCAGCAGCCACACACCCCGGGCTCACACCTCCCGCAGACCCCGCACCCCGACCCCGGCTCGCCCACCTGAGGAAAGGGCACAAAACAAATGCATTTCTCCAGAAAAGAAAAACCTCTTTTGAAAAAGGGGCAAAGTTACCCCAAGTCACTCAAAGTGCCCCCCAAATATTGCCGACCGCGGGTTTCCGCCAGGCCCTTTGGGAAGCGACCTTCCCCCGGGATGTTTTGGTGGAAAATGCGGAGAGTTTACTCTCAAAACTGAATTTATATTAATTTTTCCCTTATTTTTCGGGTCTCTAATGTCTTCCGCTCTCGCTGCTGCCGCTGCCGCTGTCACAATATTCACAGCACCAGAGAGGAGGAGGAGGAGGAGGAGGAAAACTTTCCAAACTTTCCAGACCCTTTATAAAACGTTTTTTTTTTCCCACCGACCTCACCTTCAGGTCCCCAGCCGCATCGCCCCCTGCCCTGTCAGAAGCGACTTCGGGAGTCCTCGCAGCCCCGCCGAATTATTTTATTTTATTTTTTATTATTATTTTTCTCTCTGGGGTCCTGAGCAGGGGCTGAGAGTAGCACAAACTTTTCCTCCTCCTGCCGCCGCCGCTGCTCCTCTGCCCCCTCGGCTAGTCCCATAATTTAAATAACCCTGATATTTCTCCCGCTAAACGCCTCTCCGCCGCCCCGGACCCCGGGAGAACTCACCGCGGGGCTTTAACATCCTCCCTCCGGCCCGTCCGCCGCCTTTACACCGCCCGCGGAATTTCTAATAATTTTTTTCTCATATTTCGGGCTGGACGCGGCGGGCCTGGAAATTGTTTCCTTACGCCTCTTTCCAGCAGCCATTGTAGTGTATGCGCTGCCCCTGCAGCCCAACTTGCAGCTGCCGCTGCCGCCGCCGCTGCCGCCGCCGCCGCCGCCGACGTCGCGCCCACCGCCGCCTCCCCCGGCCTTCTCGGCCACCGCCCCCGCCTCCCGCCGGCCCGCCCCCAGCCCCCACCCGCCGCTGCGCCCGCCCCCCGCGCGAGCTCCGCCCCGGGGCCGGCCAGTCCGCGCTGCCGCCGCCGCGGGCCGGCAGGCCGATTGGCCGCTGGCGTCGCCCGTCAAGCCGAAGTGTTAAGAAGCAGGCCGCGGCGCGGGGGGCGCGGCGGGGCGGGCGAGGGGGCGGGGCCTCGCGCCCCGTCCCGCCCACTCCTCCCGCCTTGGCCCTCCTCCCGCCAGCCGGGGGCGGGGCGAGGCCCGCCCGCCCCCGCCGCTCAGAGTCCTACGCGCCTGTCAGTCTGGCTGCAGCGCGCGCCGATTGGGCGGGCGGCTGCCGGGGAGCGGGGGCAGCATGTTGGGGTGCGCGCTACTTAAGGTCCTGCTGCGTGAGCCATTGACGTGTTTGGAGCTGGAGACGGCCTGGGTGGTGGCGAAGCGGCGGCCCGAGGTGAGTGGTTCCCCGCCCCTCCCTCCGCGGCCGCTGCAGGGAAGCGGGAAGAGAAGGGTGCACCTGGGCCGCCCCGGGGGCCTCTAGTCTCCTCCTGGTCGGGCCTAGCCGCAGCGCGGACCCCCTTCACGCGGCTCCTCTCGCCACAGGGGTCTGTGCGGCCCGGGCCAGGAAGGTGACCGCTGCCGCGTGCGGGCACCTTCTCCTCCCAGCTCTAGCTTCGTCCTCCACCCCAGCCTTGGAAGCGCGATCGCTTGTCTTCACCCCCTCCCCCCCCATTCCCGGCGTATTCCTCGCACCCTGACCTTCCCGGGAGCGTCGGGGTGGGGGTGGGGGGCAAGCAAGGTGCGTTCACCTGGGCCCGCCGTCCACGACTAGACTCTGACCGGCAGCCCCGTGGAAGGCGGCGAAGCCTCGGACTGACATCTCTGCAGTTTCTCTTCCGATCTCCCTCCCCCACCCCCCGCTCCGGTTTGCCACCCCCGACCTCGTGCGCTTGACCTCTGCACCCTCAGTGGGTTAACGGCGCGGTGGGTCCCGGCTTCCGGACGCGGCCGAGCCGCAGATCCTGCTCCGGCTGCTACTACCAGCCGGTGGGCCTGGAAGTGTTCAGTGACGCTCCCTTCCCCCTTGCCTCTGAGGTGCTTGGGAGAGTGGGGCCGAGAACGACCGTGTGGGGAACCGGCTACTTGGTGGAGCAGTTTACCCTTTAGAGTGGATTTCAAGTTGTTCCTCCAACGTGCGGAGGTTCTGCGGCCCCTTCCTGAAATCTTTGGTTTTCTTGTTTGCCGTCCTCTGCAGCTGGCAGAGCCGTGTGACATTTTGGGGGGACTGTGCCTTCCAAAAGGGGTCGATAGGGCCTCCAGTGGAGCCCCTCCGGTCCTCTCTGTAAACTGACATTCCTCTGCGTTTCTAGGTAGTAGATAAGGAATTCGTGCAGAGGAGGTGACCTTCGGAAACACGAGCCTAGAGTGATTTGTTTTTAAAATCCGGAAGGAAGAAGAAAAGCGCTGTGAATAAACTCACGCAGCAGATCTGACTCGGGGGCATGTGATGGTGCCTAAGTGTTGCTGTTGAAGAATTCTCACTGATGATGATGATAAAGTATAGAGTAGAACACGTTCATGTAAAACACGAAACTTGAAATCTTTCCCTGCATCTGATGGTGGTTGAGATTATCTTATCCGAAGCGTATAGACTGCTGAGCAGGGTGCTGTGGTCTGGCCTCATAAGATAGATGTAAATATAAAAAGAAGGCTGTGAATTTATGTAGCACCAGCATCTCTTCTTAGGAAGAATTCACCCTGCAAAAGCATCTTGTTCAGGACAGGAGCTTCCAGATATAATTGGACAGCATCTTGAGCTTCCTTTTTGCCAAGCTGCTTCTGTTGGCTGATTATTTTCATGTATTGTTCAGTGAAAAGCATGAAATGTTTAGTTAGTCGTGGAAAGTTAAAGGACTCCAGAATAGCCAATCCCATTTCCATCTTTGCAAACGTTGGTCTCCCTTAGCTTTACCATAACAAGAAATGTGACTGGGTGAATCTTGATTGAGATTGTCTCCAGTTACTAGGAGTTTCCTTGGTTTGATGTTTTTTCCAGAAGTATCTTTTATTTACATTAATATGACTGATTTTTTTTTTTGATGGTCCCATCTTGGCCAAGGAAATTAGGAACTGTTTCATACAAAAATTCTGACCACTAGCTATTTATACTGACCAGTGTATTATTTTATTCAGTGGAGTTTGGTAGGTTGCACTGCTTTGTTTGCTGGCTTCTCCTTAAAGCTTTAGGTGGAAGAATGATTACACTGAAACAATTTAAAAATATAAATTAAAACAGCTCCTTAACCCAGAGCATTTTGAAATATTGTGGATGGTTTGTTAATAGTATGTTGAAACAAACAAACAAAATCACTGAAATAATTGGGGTATTTAGCTATTCTTTTTTTAAAAAAGAGATTTATTTTATTTATTTGAAAGAGTTACAGAGAGAGGTGGAGACAGAGAGGTCCTCCTTCTGCTGGTTCACTCCCCAGATGGCCACAACGGCCAGAGCTGCGCCAGTCTGGAGCCAGGAGCCAGGAGCTTCCTCCGGGTCTCCCACGCGAGTGCAGGGGCCCAAGGACTTGGGCCATCTTCTGTTGCTTTCCCAGGCCATAGCAGAGAGATGGATCAGAAGCGGAGCAGCCGGGTCTTGAACCGGCACCCATGTGGGATGCCAGTGTTTTAGGCCAGGGCTTTAACCCGCTGCACCACAGCGCCGGCCCCGCTATTCTTTTTTGAGTGTTCTCTTTCAGTTTTTTTCTGTAATATTTCTTTGAGGATAACAGACATATGTCAATTTCATTTGACTCTTTGGGAGAGAGCGATTTCCCTGGGATATAGTAGACATACATATTACCTGAGTAGAGCACTTACTTGTACTAATTGACACTCAGAACTGTGATCATCTTTAATCAGTAAATGCATTTACAAAGCTGAATTTCTAAGATTTGAGTTGGAAGATTACTGAACAATATTACTACTCCCTGACTTCTTTTAACCAAGAGAAATCTGAGGTAGAAGATGGCACTGAAAGTAAAATTTTAACATGTCTTTTCAAAACCTCTATAGGTGTTAACTTGCCTGTTTGATGTATTGCTACCTTAGTGCTGGTCACACAGTGTGATAGGCACTCTGATCCTTTAGTTGATAAAAAGATTTTTTGTTAAAGCTGAGCACAACTAAATTAAATCTTTATTTTGTATGGTAATCAGTGGATGTTAGTTTTGTTAGTATTTTAGTTGCTTAAACTTAAGAAACAAGTGTAAACTAGAACTGAATTACATTTGACTCATCTCTCTTATTGGATAGAAAGATTCCAGTGTGGCCTCGATGTTGAGGTACCAGTGACAGTATAAATACACACATGCATATACATATCCAAGTCTTTATTCTCAAAATATAAAGTATATGCAAAGTCTTTTACTAGGTGATCATGATGCCAAAACTGAATTTCAAGAACTTGTAAGGCTTGAGAGATTTATTGATTGATTTTCTACCACTGATTTCCTAATTCTTTTTTTCCCCTACGTCCCTTCAGTAAGAAGACTCTTACCATGCCCTTGGTAACGCGGCGGCTGCGAGATCCTGACGTGAATCCTTGTTTGTTGGTATGGTAGTTTGTTTTTCATTTTCTCGAGTGTTAAGTTGGGAAAGCAGGCTTCTTCTAAATTTGTGGACATCTGTTTTCTGCAGTTGTTGAATCAAGTTATTTCTGTACAAAAAATACTCTGGCTAGCTGTGATTATTTCACCAGAGCATTTTTAGATATTCACAATTTAGCTAACAAATATTCATCTTTTCTTCATTTTTTTTATCTGTATAATATGCAAGTATTTAGTCATCACTGTAAAACTAGACAGGCATATGTAACACTGAGGAAAATATCTTTAGTCAAAACCTCAAAAATTGGGAGGGAATTACATTTTATTATTATATCTAAAGTTTATGGGTTTTTTTTAAGATTTATTTATTTATTGGAAAGGCAGAGTTATACAGAGGCAGACGTAGAGAGAGAGAGAGCTATCTTCCATCTGCTGGTTCACTCCCCAAATGACCACAATGGCCGGAACTGGCCTGATTCAAAGCTAGGAGCCAGGAGCTTCTTCTGGGTCTCCCACATGGGTGCAGGGGCCAAAGGACCTGGGCCATCTTATATTACTCTAGCCGGTGCCCATTTGGGATCTGGCACTGCAGGCGGTGACTTTACCTGCTATGCCACAGTGCTGGCCCCAGTTTATGGTTTTAATAGCAGTAATTTCATCTTGTCCTTGAGCCAACCTGGCTAAGAATAATGGACTAGTAATAGAATTAATTAGCCTATTGAAAGTAAAGGTTGGGGCCGGCGCTGTGACGTAATGGGTAAAGCTGCTGCCTTCAGTGCCAGCATCCTATATGGACACTAGTTCGAGTCCCGGATGCTCCACTTCCGATCCAGCTCTCTTCTATGGCCTGGGAAAGCAGTGGAAGATGGCCCAAGTCCTTGAGCCCTTGTACCCATGTTGGAGACCTGGAAGAAGCTCCTGGCTCTTGGCTTCAGATTGGCACAGCTCCAGCCATTGCAGCCAACTGGGGAGTGAACCAGCGGATGGAAGACCAGTCTCTCTCTCTCTCTCTCATCCTCTCCTTCTCTCTCTGTGTAACTCTGACTTTCAAGTAAATAAATAAATCTTAAAAAAAAAAAAAAAAAGTAAAGGTTTTCACAAAGGTATCTTATAAACAAAAGGTTTTGCTGTGATAATACCTTTTCACTGGCATTTATCTGGTATGACCCTCAATACTGACATGTAGCTTTGCCACCCTTGAAAAATAGTCTTCTTATGGGTGCTGTGAAAAATTGTATATCTCCCCAATCCTATGAACATTTTCTAAATAATATACATTCATTAAATATTTGGCATAGAATTTAGCTTTGTTCTGTATATTAGCTCAGTTTTCAAAAGTTTTACTGTTTATTTAGATAGAACATGTTTCTTATGCCTGTGAAGGAAATCACCCACCCATTTCATTAAAGTTTTCTACTAGATGACTTCTCACATTCATACCCTTCCCTTTGAAGTTTGCTCTCCAGTCTACTTCTGGTTGAGACGGCTTTACTCTTAATTCCCAAATGGCAGCTACTCTCCATTGAACTCATAGACTGATGTTGCTCACTTTGGTTTTGAAGTGATGTTCATGACATCAATCAATATGACATACATAAATTGTTTACTTGCATTCTGGAATGACTAGTAGCCCAAAATACATTGAGATGAATGGTGTTAATTTAGGGTGACTTGATGTAGACCAGTTAATAGTGATTTACTTGGAATCCCCATGCCAACATTAAGATCAAAATTCAAGTCAAAGTGAGAATCTGGAAAAGCAAGAGAGTTGATTGTGTGTTGGGAGACTGAGTTCCAACTCTCTTGAGAAGACATTTTGAGTGTTTTGTGCCTTGCTTTAGTTTCTTGCTAAGTGGTTACTGGATTAGATGATCCCAGTTAGTATTTTGGCTCAAATTCCTGTTATTCAGTTATTCAAAATACTGGGCCTGACTGTGAAAAAGAGAAATGTCTGCCTGAGCAGAAAGTGCTGAGATAATTGACCACATTGTTCAGTTTCTTATTAGTGTCTACTCCACCCTTTAAATTGAACAAAAAAAAGCACATAATGTGAAATTGTTCATTTAGGGGGAAGCAGCTTCAGAAGAGTTTGTTTGTTTTGGACCCCATCCCACGTTTTAAGTGATGCCTCTCTTACATACTTAAGGAATCTGATGCATCTACCAGGTGTATGGATGAAAACAACTATGACAAAGAAAGGTGTTCCAGTTACTTCTTGAAGTACAAAAATTGCCGAAGATTCTGGGTAAGCCTCGCTTGGTTAGCTTTACATTGAAAACCCATCTCTTTGACTTGGAACTGAGACCTGAAATTACTTAGTACCCACAATCCCTTTTTTCTCCAGTGATGGCTTTAGTGAAGCTTAACTTTCCAATTGTGTCTTCCCTGTGTTATTTCAGCCCTAAAGAGACCTTGAGTGCTCTTGATACCTCATCCTACTGTAAAGTATAAAAATGCAGTTTCAATGTGAGTCTTACTAAGTATGTATGTGTCTGCAGCCCTAAAAAAATAACTCTGAGATGAATAGAACCTATAACTTACCCCTCCACGAGACGTCACAGTACACTTCCGTTTCTGCCTTTTCTCCCACTGCCATCCCTGGGAGTTAAAATGATCACGTTTTTCATAAGATGTTGATGTATAATTTTTGTTTCCTTAAGAACTGGACTCAGCTATTTATTTTCTCTTTGCTAAATGGACTGTTGGTTTCATTTAGTCATTACTTAGTAGCTCTTCTTGGTGAACTATACTAGAGAGTCTTCAAAAAGTTCATGGAAGATATGTTTTATGAAAAAATTATGCATGGATTTCCAAATTTTCTGTACCAAAATTTATCCTTTACCTCTACTTTTCTATGAAGCTTTTGAAGTCCCCTCATATATTCTTTTTTTTTTTTTTAAAGATTTATTTATTTATTTGAAAGGCAGAGTTAGAGAGAGAGAAAGAGAGAGAGAGAGAGAGGTCTTTCATCTGCTGGTTCACTCCCCAAATGGCCACAACAGCTGGAGCTGGACTGATCCGAAGCCAGGAGCACGGAGCTTCTTCCAGGTTTATCACGTGGGTTCCGGGGCCCAAGGACTTGGGCCATCTTCTACTGCTTTCCCAGGCCACAGCAAAGAGCTGGATCAGAAGTGGAGCAGCCAGGACTAGAAGCAGCGCCCATATGGGATGCACAGCAAGCCAATGACATGGCAGCACTGCAGGCGGTGGCTTTACCCATTATGCCACAGCGATGGCCCCTCATATATTCTTGTACCCTTGTGCTTACCCATTATTATTCCATGCCACTTGTTGTGAATGTTCCTGTGAGAATAATCCCTTCAATTTAATTCTTTTTTTTTAACTTTTATTTAATTAATATAAATTTCCAAAGTACAGCTTATAGATTACAATGGCTTCCCCCCCATAACGTCCCTCCCACCCGCAACCCTCCCCTTTCCCACTCCCTCTCCCCTTCCATTCACATCAAGATTCATTTTCGATTCTCTTTATATACAGAAGATCAGTTTAGCATACATTAAGTAAAGATTTCAACAGTTTGCTCCCACACAGAAACACAAAGTATAAAGTACTGTTTGAGTACTAGTTATAGCATTAAATCTCAATGTACAGCACACTAAGGACAGAGATCCTACATGAGGAGTAAGTGCACAGTGACTCCTGTTGTTGACTTAACAAATTGACACTCTTGTTTATGGCATCAGTAATCACCCTAGGCTCTTGTCATGAGCTGCCAAGGCTACGGAAGCCCCCTGAGTTCACCGACTCTGATCATATTTAGACAAGGCCATGGTCAAAGTGGAAGTTCTCTCCTCCCTTCAGAGAAAGGTATCTCCTTCTTTGATGACCTGTTCTTTCCACTGGGATCTCACTCACAGAGATCTTTCATTTAGTTTTTTTTTTTTTTTTTTCCAGAGTGTCTTGGCTTTCCATGCCTGAAATACTCTCATGGGCTTTTCAGCCAGATCTGCATGCCTTAAGGGCTGATTCTGAGGCCAGAGTGCTGTTTAGGACATCTTCCATTCTATGGGTCTGCTGTGTATCTCACTTCCCATGTTGGATTGTTCTCTCCCTTTTTGATTCTATCAGCTAGTATTTGCAGACACTATTCTTGTTTATGTGATCCCTTTGGTTCTTAGTCCTATCATTATGATCAATTGTGAACAGAAATTGATCACTGGGACTAGTGAGATGGCATTGGTACATGCCACCTTGATGGGATTGAATTGGAATCCCCTGGTATGTTTCTAACTCTACCGTTTGAGGTAAGTCATTTTGAGCATGTCCCGAATTGCACATCTCTTCCCTCTCTTATTCCCACTCTTATATTTAACAGCAATCACTTTTCAGTTAAGTGCTGACACTTAAGAATAATTGTGTATTGGTTACAGTATTCAACCAAAAGTATTAAGTAGAACAAACAAACAAAAATACTAAGAGGGATAACATATTAAGTTGTTCATCAACAGTCAGGGCGAGGGCTGATCAAGTCACCGTTTCTCATAGTTAATTCTTAATAATTTGAAGACATTTATTTGGAGTCTTAGAATCAGGTTGTAGGGTTTAACTTGGTTTTTAAAACATTCTTTTTGAGGAAACAATAGCAAATTCCTGAAAAGTGTATAGCATTTAAAACATGACTGATTGTGAATTCTTCTTATTTTATTCCTACACACAGAATTCTGTCATGGTCCAAAGAAGACAGAATGGAGTGAAGCCACCTATGCCAACAGCAGCAGAAAGAGCTGAAATCTTGGGAGCAATGGGAAAGCTGCCCTATTGAATGTTTGCATTAAAATTGTTTGTGTAACTTGGAAGCAGATGAATATTTTAAATAAGCGATTGCTGCAATATTGAGACTTTTCCCACCTCACCCAGACAGATCTTAAGTTCTACAAGGGGAGACCAAGGAATGTTGACCTGTGTCTTTGGTGTTTGCTCTCAGTGCCATGATGCTGGCATGTCATTGGCTCGCTGTGACACTGAGCTTACATTACTTCTTATAGGGCCAAGAGTGTTAGTACAGGTTATATGAAGAGTTGAGGTTTTCAAGTACGATGTGAACAAGTAAAGAAGTAATGGGCCTGGAGTGAGGGCAGTGTTTCCAAGGAAATAGGAGATGGATGATGCGGGTAACACTGTGGCAGTTGGAAAGCCCACGTTTGGAGAACTGTCTTTCTGTGGCCCGCTCCCAGTGAGTGGAGCAGTGATGAGGGAAGGCTGGAGAGGTAAGTTGCAGGTAGCTGTGTGCTGGGCCTTGAATCCCTGACCTGCTCCTAAAACCTCCTTACTTCACTCAGTTACCTTTCATTGGTACATTCGCTACAGGGGAAATGGTCCTGGAAAGGTTATCCTAAAGAAGTGACATGAAAAAGAAGTTTTTCTCTTTAAGGAAAGACTGAGTTATAAGATTCTGAGAATAAAATCCATAAACATTGGATAGCCCAACCACAGAAAGGGGAAAAAAGAAACTGATTCCCTCAGGAGTAGGATTTCTCTTTGTGGGGTGAGGTGGGCAAGGTAGGATATAGTGGCGGTTGGGGCAGGGCAGGGAGTTCAGGGAAATGCAGTACTGGGTTGAGACTAGAAGGTTCTTCAGTATGGTGACTTGTGGGTTATGTGCAGCTCTCCGTAGACCCACTGCCTTTTGAAAATCCAGTTTTTTTCATTTACAGAATAATTTGAATATAAAGAAGGTGTTTATTATATAATAGAAAATGAATGAAATCAAATTGCTTGTCTCTCTTCTCTTCATTGGATCCTGCATCAACAGTATTGTTATTTTTAAAATATTTATTTATTTTAAAGGCAAAGTGATAGAGGGAAAGGCAGAGAGCAATCCTCCATCCGCTGGTGCATTCCTCAAATGGCTGCAAAAGCCAGATCTGGACCAGGCCAAAACCAGGATCCAGGACCTCCATCCTGCCCTCCTACTTGGGTGGCAGGGGCCCAAATACCTGGTTCATCTTCTGCTGCCTTCTAGGCATATTAGCAGCAAGAATCAACATTCCCATGTGGGATGCTAGTGTCGCAAGCAAAGAGCATTATTTTAACGGCTGCTGGCAGTGAACTGTCCATTGGAGTCCGTAGCCCAGCTCAGACGTTTTTAAGACATGTGACCTTCATTATTAAATAGGATCCTACTTGAATAAAAATGGATTGTTAGAAAAATTGTTTTGATTTGTATTGGCTGTTATAAAAATGATGGATTAAAATAGCAGCTGAAAAGAATTACTACCTATTTGTGTGACACTCATTTTAACCCTGCT
The DNA here is from genome assembly GCF_964237555.1 of Oryctolagus cuniculus. NCBI lineage: Eukaryota > Metazoa > Chordata > Mammalia > Lagomorpha > Leporidae > Oryctolagus > Oryctolagus cuniculus. The sequence continues at coordinate 81,482,005 of NC_091437.1, forward strand.
TGCTTAAGAGTTTAAAATTTTAATGGCATCTCTTTGTACTTACCAGTATCAGCATTCGGCTTGTAGCTATTTGTCCTGACATAGCTCTTCAGTTTTCAAATTGTTTCCCACTTTTGCTTTATTACTAAGCACTTCCTAGACATGGACATCTGCCTTATCACCAATGCCCTCCTTGTGTGAGCATTTATTTCTCTTTGGAAGTGTATCTAGGACTTGATTTGCTGGGTCATATGGTAACTAAGCTTAACATTTTGAGGAACTGCCAAACTTTTCCAAAGTGGCCATACCCTTATAATCCAGGAGTACTATATAAGGGTTCTAATTTCTCCACATCTTTAATATTTGTTATCTGACTTTGGTTATAGCTAACCAAGTGGATATGAACAGGAATCTGCTTGTGGTTTTCCTCTGCATGCTCCTGATGACTAACAATGTTGATCATCTTTTAATATGCATGTTATTGGTTGTTTGTGTACTGTTAGATAAATGTCTATTCAAGTTCTTTACCCATTTTTAAATTTGGTTTTGTTGAGTTGTAAGAGTTATTATATACAAATACAAGTCCCTTATAACATGGTTTGTGAAAATTTCCTCCCATGTGAGTTATAATTTCACTTTCTGGTGTCCTTTGAAGCACAAAAGTTTTTAATTTTTATGAAATCCAATTTATTTTTCTTTTGTTGCTTTTGATGTCATCTGTGAAAGCATTGTCTAATTCATGGGCATGGGCACCTGTTCGAAGAATTTTATGGTTTTAGCTCTTACATTTAGGTCTGTAATCCACTTTAATTTTTGCATATGGTATGAGTTAGGAGTCTAACTTCACTATTGCATGTAGCTATCCAATTGCCCCAGCACTATTTATTGAAAAAAACTATTTCCTCCATTGAATTGTCTCAGCACCCTTGTTGCAAATAAACTGGTTATGAGTGAGAGTTTATTTCTGGAGTTTCAGTTGTGTTCCACTGATCTGTGTGAATATGTCTGTCTGTCTGTCAGCACCACACTCTTGATTTCTGTGGCTTTGTAGTAATGGCTTTGATTGGTTTCTGTGTTTTCTGTGAAGTACTTTGAATGACAAAATGATTCATTGCTTTGGAGTTTTTTTGATTAGCAATCCCTTAACTCATATGTAATGACTGTCCTGGCAGAACTGTTCAATTCTAAATCTTCATGATCCCCTGATTCCTTGTTTGCTTCTTCATACTGATCCTGATAACTTGAGTGTACTTTTCTTTCATTATACTGCTTTTGATGGGCAGGATCTCAGTGGTTTTCCTTATCATAACTGTTAAATTTGATGTATTTTTCTGTCCAGGATTCCAGTTTACAAGGAATGACAGTAATTAACTTGATAAATTGTGTTGGGCTATAACTGGGTGCTGCGAGAAATGCTGGCATCAGACAAGCCTTTGATATCAACTAACAAAATATGTATATCAGGTGTTTTACTGCATCATGTGCATCTCATGGGGGGCATCCCTTTATGGATTCCCAAGGGGTGGGAGGATGGTGTGCTTGCTGTCTATAGTACAAGCAATTCTTTTTGAGTCACCCTATCTAGTTGTGAGCTCGTGGGGGACATAAGCAATATCATTCATGGTTATTTCTATGATGCCTGGATTGTGTCTAATATAAAATGAACAAGTGTGTGTATTTGGCAAGGTGATGGCTTTTAAAATGGAATATATTGAAAAACATGCTGGTCCTAAAAATTCAAAATGGTTTATGATACCTGTAGTAAATCTGCCACTCATGCAGCCATTGTGAAGGGCTTTCAAGATTTTCCATGCATGTACATGCATATCTGCATACTGGAGGTCTTGAAAAGTTTGTGGAAAATGTGCATTATCTTTTAATGCCATTTTCTATGAACTTTTTCTCGTGTTTTACACAAAGGAAGCTTAATGGTATGTGAGCTGTAGGGTACTTGCTGTTTTCTCTTAAATATGTACTTTGGAATAATTTTCCATTGACAATTATAGATTTATTTCATTTCTCCCAGTGGCTGCAGTTTTCATTGTGTGGTATACTATTATTGAACCAATTTCTTGTTGATGGTATGCTATTTTAACAAGGTTGCATCAATCAGTCATGTCTGTACATGTGTTTATCTGCATTATAAATTTCTAAGAATGAATTGAATTTCCTAGGTTGTAGGTTTTTAGATTTAAATTTTTTTATGTAATTCCTGATATGAACACACACCCATGATCACTCCCACAAAGACTGTAGGTTTTTCCTTTTTTTTTTTTTTTTTTTTTTTTTTTTTTTTTTTGTTTTGTTTTATTTGAAAGGTAGAGAGACAGAACAATCTTCCATCTACTAGGTCACTCTCCAAATGGCCACAATGGCCCTGGCTGAAGTCTGGAGCCAGGAACTCCATCCAGGTCTCCCATGTGGGTGGCAGGGGCACAAGCACTTGGGTCATCTTTTGCTGCCTTGCCAGGCACAGTGGAGGGCACTGAATTGGAACCAGAGCTGCCAGGACTTGAGTAGGTGCTCCAATATTGGATGCCACCATAGCAAGCAGCAGCTTAACCCACTGTACCACAATGCAAACTCCGAAATATTTCTTTCTGGACATCCCTAGTCCCCTGGACAATTTAAAATTAATTATCCATTTGATGGATGAAAACAATGGAATAAGCATATTCATTTTCTTTTCCTATTTTTTTTAAGATAACTTGGGTTACTTTTGGTATATTAAGGGAATTACCGGGCTGGTGCTGTGGCTCAGTAGGCTAATCCTCCGCCTTGCGGCGCTGGCACACTGGGTTCTAGTCCCGGTCGGGGCACAGGATTCTGTCCCGGTTGCCCCTCTTCCAGGCCAGCTCTCTGCTGTGGCCAGGGAGTGCAGTGGAGGATGGCCCAAGTGCTTGGGCCCTGCACCCCGTGGGAGACCAGGATAAGCACCTGGCTCCTGCCTTCAGATAGGCGCGGTGCGCCGGCCACAGCATGCCGGCAGCGGTGGCCATTGGAGGGTGAACCAATGGCAAAGGAAGACCTTTCTCTCTCTCTCTCACTGTACACTCTGCCTGTCAAAAAAAAAAAAAAAAAAAAAAGGGAATTACCTGTTTGTCATGTCTTTCCCCAATTTCCCCTGATCTCTTAGTAACATTTCCCCCAATTCCTCTTTTAACTTTGTTTTTAACTTTTCAAAAATTCCTGTGCAGTGTTGTACATTTTATTTTTAAGATTTATTTTATTTATTTGAAAGAGTTACAGAGAGGCAGAGGCAAAGGGAGAAAGGTCTTCCCCTCCGCTGGTTCACTCCCCAAATGGCCACAACGGTGCTGAGCCAATCCGGAACCAGGAGCCAGGAGCTTCTTCCGGGTCTCCCACATGGATGCAGGGGCCCAAGGACTGGGGCCATCCTCTGCTGCTGTCCCAGGCCATAGCAGAGGGCTGAATCAGAAGTGGAGCAGCTGAGACTTGAACTGGCACCCAAATGGGATGCCGGCACTGCAGGTCAGGGCATTACAGTGTGCCATAGTGCCAGCCTGTGTTGTACATTTTAACGAGTTTACACAGATCAAGCTTTTTGTTCATAATTTCTAGAGCTCGATGAATAGTACATGAATTCAGATACAAGTGCTACAGTTAGAATTCAGTACTAAAGAAGTAGTTGCCAAGTGTGTCTAATGTGTAAAATACTAGGCTAACAATGTGGAGGCGTAGAGATGAATAAGTCACCATCATGGCCCTCAGAGAACTTCATTGTGACATAAGGCAGCATGAAATCATGCTGTAGGAACACAAGCAACTTCTAAGAGGGCATAGGAACCTTAATAAGCACAACCGGGCACATACCTGTAGCATATTTAAGAAATCCTCACTCCCTGGAGGCAGAGTATAGGAAAGGAGGTAGCAAGAGGAAAAACTAGAAAGGTAGAATGGATTCCAATTCTGAAGGACTTTGATGGCTTTGCTTGGTACTTTGGAACTCATTCTGTATACAGCAGAGCACCATGGAAGGTTTGGAAATGGAGGCTGTGAAATTGGGAAAATAATTCTGAAGGCATCGGGCAGAGGTTATTATAATGATCACGATCACTGTAACTGTCTTAACTTTCCCCTCTATCCTTGCCCCACTTCAGTTCTTTCTCTGTACTAAATCTAGGTAAGGTAAATGCAATAATTCTGCTTAAAATTCCCAAGACCGCCCACTATCTCAGAGCTATGCCCAGATTCCTCCCCTTGGTTTAGAAAGTCCTTGGAGATTCAGTGCATTTGTGAAGGGCTCAGATTTTATGAAGTTGAGGAGTGATTTGACTTTGGATCAACAAGACCAGCCTCTCTTCTCCACTTAGATCTCAGTGAGGCAGACAGACATGAAAACATCCTACCATGTCTTTTTGATGCACAGCAGTATCTTCCTGCTTCCCTCACCATTTCTGAACATGGCCATGCTCCGACTGCCTTGGTTAAGATCCATCTATTCAGGCTCAGCTGATGTGCATTCTCTGAAGTCTTGCTAGGGTCCCCATTCAGAATCCATGTCACCCCCTCTTCAGTCCATTTGGTCTCTACTGTGGTGTTCCCTTTGTACATCTGGGTAGCTGGGTACATGACTAGAAGTGATCAAATCAGGCAAATTGAGTCAGCTGAGTGTACTCTTAATTTCTCACCTTGTGTTATTTTGCAGAGGAAGAATAGAAGAATAAAATGCATCTTCAGTGTCCATTGCTTACCCCAAAAAGGTTAAAAGAAGTGAATTTGTTTTGCTTTTTGCTTAAAAAGTCTTCCTTCCATTGGTTCACACCACAAATGGTCACTATGGCCAGTGCGCTGCACCTATCCGAAGCCAGGAGCCACGTGCTTCCTCCTGGTCTCCCATGTGGGTGCAGGGCCCAAGCACTTGGGCCATCCTCCACTGCCCTCCCAGGCCACAGCAGAGAGCTGGAGTGGAAGAGGAGCAACCGGGACTAGAACCTGGGGTGCTGGCACCGCAGGCAGAGGATTTAGCCAAGTGAGCCACGGCGCCAGCCAAAAACGAATGATTTTCATTGACAGTTCTCAATGTTAACAGGGGATTCTGTGTTGCTGTGTAGACAGCAGGCTGCTGGCTGTATTCAGACCTTGGAGGCCTGGTGGAATTCTTTACTGTAGCTGGTCTTTCTGACAACTGGATGGTGCTATTGCACAATGAAATGCAAAATCTGTTTCAGAACACGTGCTTTCTAGTAAAACTCTCAAATTATATTTGAATGTGTATTCACCTGCCAAAGCTTTCACCAGTCTACAACAGTCACCTAGGTCTGTATATTCAATCTGATTCTTTTTTTTTTTTAACTTTTATTTAATGAATATACGTTTCCAAAGTACGAATAATGGATTACTATGGCTTCCCCCCCATACCGTCCCTCCCACCCACAACCCTCCCCTTTCCCACTCCCTCTCCCCTTCCATTCACATCAAGGTTCATTTTCGATTATCTTAATATACAGAAGATCAGCTTAGTATACATTAAGTAAGGATTTCAACAGTTTGCTCCCACACAGAAACATAAAGTGAAAAATAATAGATGATTTTTTTTTAATGATGATGAAATCAGATCAGACCTATTGTCATGTTTAATCCCAGTGAGAGTCAAGTTGGGAGTTGATAAAGAAAAGCCCAGGACCAGATGGATTCACTGCTGAATTCTACCAGACATTTAAAGAAGAACTAACTCCAATTCTTCTCAAACTATTCAGAACAATCGAAGAAGAGGGAATCCTCCCAAATTCTTTCTATGAAGCCAGCATCACCTTAATTCCTAAGCCGGAAAAAGATGCAGCACTGAAAGAGAATTACAGACCAATATCCCTGATGAACATAGATGCAAAAATCCTCAATAAAATTCTCGCCAATAGAATGCAACAACACATCAGAAAGATCATCCACCCAGACCAAGTGGGATTTATCCCTGGTATGCAGGGATGGTTTAATGTGCGCAAGACAATCAATGTGATACACCACATTAACAGACTGCAGAAGAAAAACCATATGATTCTCTCAATAGATGCCGAGAAAGCATTTGATAAAATACAACACCCGTTCATGATGAAAACTCTAAGCAAACTGGGTTTGGAAGGAACATTCCTCAATACAATCAAAGCAATCTATGAAAAACCCACAGCCAACATCCTATTGAATGGGGAAAAGTTGGAAGCATTTCCACTGAGATCTGGGACCAGACAGGGATGTCCACTCTCACCACTGCTATTCAATATAGTTCTGGAGGTTCTAGCCAGAGCTATTAGGCAAGAAAAAGAAATTAAAGGGATACAAATTGGGAAGGAAGAACTCAAACTATCCCTCTTTGCAGATGACATGATTCTTTATTTAGGGGACCCAAAGAACTCTACCAAGAGACTATTGGAACTCATAGAAGAGTTTGGCAAAGTAGCAGGGTATAAAATCAATGCACAAAAATCAACAGCCTTTGTATACACAGACAATGCCATGGCTGAGGAAGAACTTCTAAGATCAATCCCATTCACAATAGCTACAAAAACAATCAAATACCTTGGAATAAACTTAACCAAGGACGTTAAAGATCTCTACGATGAAAATTACAAAACCTTAAAGAAAGAAATAGAAGAGGATACCAAGAAATGGAAAAATCTTCCATGCTCATGGATTGGAAGAATCAATACAATCTGATTCTTTAATCACTGTGTAGAGACAACAAATAAGTAGGTTTGGGACTGACATGGATTCCTCCCATCAGACCTGGTAGTCCTCATAGAGAAACTGCAAGAATGTGAGGGTCATTTCAGAGCATTGCACTTGGGTATTGGAAGGAAAGGGCAATTGACCCAGGAGGCTAAGCAAGGAGGAGAGAGAGGAAGTGAGAGCCTGATGAGAGGCAGGGGGAGAAGAGTATGATTGGACAGGTTTAGGGTGCTGGCTGCGGAACACAATGATCCAAAAAGCCCAACAATCATTCACACGAGAAAAAATTCATAGAAAATGGCATTAAAAGATAATGCTTGGAACTCCATCTGGGTCTCCCAGATGAATTGCAAGGACCCAAGCACTTATTTGGACTCGAAATGCAATGCTTTATATACATACTAGTTTATTTGTAAGTAATAAATATATATTTTCACTTATAGTAAGTGAAAGCCTTTGCTAATTCTTTTTTTTTAAAGGATTATTTATTTTGTTTAGGGAAGGGGAGAGTCTTCCATCTTCTGGTTCACTCCCCAGAGAGAGGGAGAGACACAAAGAATCTTCCTTCCTTCTGCTGGTTCACTTCCAAAATTTAGAGAAAATGGGATTAGCAGATAAGCTTATGGACAGGCATTGTGGTGCAGGAAGTTAGCAACCACTTGGGACACTCGCAACCCATATTGGGAGTGCCTGGGATGGAGTCCTGGCTCCTCCCCTTCCAATTGAACTTCCTGCTAACGAACATCTGGGAGGCAGCAGGTTATGGCCTAAGTGCTTGGGTCCTTGCAATCCATCTGGGAGACCCAGATGGAGTTCCAAGCTCCTGGATTTGGCCTGACCCAGCCCTGGTTGTTGCAGTCACTTGAGGAGTGAACCAGCAAGTGGAAGATCTCTCTCCCCTCCCCCCAGACCCCATCCCTCTATCACTCTGCCTTTGAAATTAACTAAATAGGGGCAGCGCGTGGCTCACTTGGTTAATCCTCCACCTGTGGTACCCATATGGGCTCCGGGTTCTAGTCCCCGTTGCTTCTCTTTCAGTCCAGCTCTCTGCTGTGGCCCGGGAGGGCAGTGGAGGATGGCCCAAGTGCTTGGGCCCCTGCACCCTCGTGGGAGATCAGGAAGAAACACCTGGCTCCTGTGTGACCACTTGGGGAGTAAACCAACAGAGGGCAGACCTTTCTCTCTCTCTCTCCCTCTCTCTCTCTCTCTGTCTATAACTCTACCTGTCAAATAAATAAATAAATAAAAAGAAATTAAATAAATAAATGTTTTAACTAATTTTTTAAAAAGAGGTAAAACATTATTTTCGGAGTCTCACAGATCTGGCTCAGATCATAGTCCCACTGTTGATCTATTCCGTGACCTTAATCGAACACTCCAAGTCCCAATTTCCTCATCTGAAAAATAAGAAGAGACAAATTTACTTGATGCAAAGGAATCTGAAATCCATGTATAGAGTTTCCATGCTGTGAATCTTTCATGAACTTTTTGAAGACCCCTCGCGATGGTGCTTATCTTTCTGCTCCTGCATTAAGATGTGAGGTTCTCTCATATCGTGCACTAAACCACGAAAGCAGAGACTATCCTGGAACTTCATTTTTGCACAGCATTTTGCAATTTATAAAGTATGGTCTGAAACACAATCAGATTTAAAACTCACTTAAACCCTATGAAGTCGGTGTTCTTCCTGCTTTGCAGGTGCAAGACTGACACCCATGTCTACTGAACATGGTGCCTTGTTGCCTCACACTTGTCTTGAGGTGGAGTCTACCTTTTCTTTCATTTCCTTTGCAGCTCCTGACTGTGACTTTGATTCCAATAACTCTTCATTGCCATATAGTATTACTGGATTTGTACAGTATAAAAGCAGGTGATCTGAAAGTGAATACTGAATGTTTATGCTCTAGAAGGAATTTAAGTTAACCAGTGTCACTGATTGGATGATTCTCTACCAAATTTTTTCATTGACTCTAAAATATCTCTCAAGATGTTTTACACAGTGTGCTCTATCAACCTTGCCTATCCTTTTCCCATTCAAATAATTGTGACAGGTGCCATCAGTGAGAAATGATAAAAAGCTCTTTGTCATGAAATAGCAAGCAAGAAAAAATAAACAGTTTTTTTTTTTTTGTCATTTTTCTCATACTAACGTGTTGCCTGACACGTACCCAGGCTTCCTAAGGACCTGGGGAGGTGTGGACCCACATGAGGGTGTTTTCAGTTTATAGAACATAAACTTGGCAAACAGGGAGTCATCTCGCCCTCCTGTTTCTTTCACTTCAAATGCATATGTCACCTTGTAGAACAGCATTCCAAACCCCTGACAGCTTCTGTATGTAATACCCAATTCTGAAGAATGTGTTTTACAACCATGAGACTACATTTCTGTATCTCTTGGGCAAACCAAATCCAACCACCAACATTAAAACCCGGGCTGGTTCATTCTTCTGTAGTCTTGCTCACTATAGATTGTACGTCTTCAGACCTACATATCTATATGACACCCCACATCCAGTACAAGAGTGCATAGACTAATGTTGCAGTCAATTACCTATCCCTCTCTTAAAATTTTTTTCATTTATTTGAAACAAGGCAATGGAGACAGAGACAAACAGTCACACAGAGAAAGCTTCCATCCAGGTCTCCCAAGTGGGTGGCAGGAACCTAATTACTTGAGTCATCTCTGCTGCTTCTTAGGGTCTGCATTGGCAGGAAGCTAGAGACAGGAACCAAAGCCAGGAATGAAGCCAGGTAGTGCAGTGTGAAATGTGAATGTCCCAACTGCTATATCAAATGCCTGTTTCCCTGTATCTCTTATCCTGTCGTTCCCCCTCTTCGTGGAGGAACGACACAGGACCCTGCGCTGTTCTTTCGTCTGCTCGGCCCTCCCCGGGTTTGCTGCTGGTTCTTCCCGGGTTGGCTGCCGTCCCTTCCACCTCCGTGGAAGGGCGGTTCCCCCTGGCCACTTTCCCCACTTCCGCAGGGGAGCGGCACACCGCCGGCCGGCTCTCTCGGGGGCTGCACAGGTGTTCCTTCAGATAGATGTTCCCCTTAGATGTTCCTGGTGCATGTTGTCTCTCTCCTCCTTTATAGTCCTCTTCCACCAATCCCAACTCTGCTACCCACACGCCGAGTACGCTGCTCTCCTCCAATCAGGAGCAGGATCAGCTCCTGGAGGTCATCACTCAAGTTGGCAAGAGGCAGCTGCGTAGAAGCTGTTTCCTCCTCTCCCAGCGCCATATTGTGGGAGAGCAGATGCATAGAATAAGTCTTAATTCCAGTAACTTAGTCTAGTCCAAGTTGCTCCCCACATTATCCTATTTTAGAAATTTTTTATTTTCCATTAGTGTGTAGGGTGGAAGATGTTGGTGGTTGGGGAGTGGTCTCTGCTGTTGCACTGGCTAGACTTATAATCCTGCTTTTCTAACTGTGGGCTGTGGATACATTCCTGAGACTTAACTGTGAAATGCCAACCTCAGAGACTGGTAGTAGGCATGGGGTAAGGTGATGTCTATAAAAAAGTTTAGCACAGTGACTGGACCACCAGAGACACCAAGAACTATTAGCTGTTGTTCCCTATCTCTACCTTTGGGGGAACGGGAAAAGGAAAAAGCTCATGAAAGTACCATTCAAGGATTAAAGTTAGGCCGGCGCTGCGGCTCACTAGGCTAATCCTCCGCCTTGCGGCGCCGGCACACCAGGTTCTAGTCCTGGTCGGGGCGCCAGATTCTGTCCCGGTTGCCCCTCTTCCAGGCCAGTTCTCTGCTATGGCCCGGGAGTGCAGTGGAGGATGGCCCAAGTGCTTGGGCCCTGCACCCCATGGGAGACCAGGAGAAGCACCTGGCTCCTGCCTTCGGATCAGTGCGGTGCGCCGGCCACAGCGCGCCAGCTGCGGTGGCCATTGGAGGGTGAACCAATGGCAAAGGAAGACCTTTCTCTCTGTCTCTCTCTCACTGTCCACTCTGCCTGTCAAAAAAAAAAAAAAAAAAAAAGGATTAAAGTTTAAATATGCAAAACTAGGTCTGGGGTCATTGTGCTGGCATAGCAGGTGAAGGCACTGCCTGCAATGCTGGCATCCCCTAAGGGTGCCGGTTTGCTTCCTGGTGACTTCACTTCCCATCCAGCTCTCTGCTAATGGCCTAGGAAAAGCAGCGAAAGCTGACCCAAATATTTGGGCCCCTGCACCCACATGGGAGACTTGGAAGGAACTCCTGGCTCCTTGCTTCAGCCTGCCCAGCCCTGGCCTTTGCAGCCATCTGGGGAGTGAATCAGTACATCAAAGCTCTCTGTCTCTCCCTCTCTCTGTAACTCTGACTTTCAAATAAATAAATAAACCTTTAATAAACAAAACAAATAAAAAAAACCTGGGGCTCTTACATTTTGTTTTTATTTGCTGGAATAGTATAACAATACTACCTACCTCCATGTGATTGAGTTCATCATTTTCTCAAAGTAGGATCCTAGACTTAAGTAAGAATTCTTTAGTGCTGAGTGATTTACAAAGGTAGTTATAACTATTTTAGTATCTGGAGATCCCTAAGGGAGAGGGCTAGCTGGATAAGATTGTAGGGTTTAGTGACTCAGTTGTCTTCAACCACATATTCACAAAAATAAACATTATGGTAAATAACATGAAGAGACTTTGCTCCTGAACCATTTACAGCTCTGAGGCTCATAACACCTCTCTAAGCAATGAAATAAATCCTGAGATGGATTTACCTGGTGACCCAAAGAGAGAATTCAATAGATTAATTTGAGGAAATTTTGTGGAAAAAAATGACACCAAGATATGTTCAAATCAAAATAGTTCACAACATTCTACCCAAATTAAAACAATGGAGACTCTGGAAAGTGGGATAGGAATGATAAACAACCAAAGGAAGAGTCTGTACATACCTTAATACTGACAGGCAAATAAATGAATAAATCTACAAAAAATGGGCCCTTGACTTTTTTTTTTTTGTTTGTTTGTTTTTTTGCATATTTTTGCAAGTTTGAGAGATTCTGCTGCAGCAGATTTTCTGGGCACCAGAAGGGAGATTACAGGAAATGGAAGAAGCAAGTGTAAGACAGCAAAAAGCAGACAGAGGCAGGGACATGGGAAGCACATTTACTTTTAATTTAAATCCAAACATTTCTACAGAGACCGTCAGGGTTTGTGGGCTTGGCTATGCAACTCTGCTGCGAGTCGCACTTGTTCCATAAAGCAGAAATGAGGAAATGTTTTATGGTATTGTGTTCTTCCCCTTTGGTTTTCCTTGCTTCCGTGCAAAATTTTCAAAAGAAGAAGTTCACTCTGGTTTATCCTAAACAAATTCAACTCAGCATCCAGGTAGTATTGCTCGCATGGCCACCTTAAGTACTTATTTTTGAAAGTGTGTTTTTGACTGTAGACACTTAAATTCATTGTGGTTTATCATGTCAATATATGTTTTGGCGAATGCCCAGTGCTGAGAAGGCCTGTTAAAATTCCTTAAGCAGCCTGTGAAGGCTCAAGCCTCAGGGGCACAGCTCGCATCTTTTCAGAGAATAAAGGACCCACAACCCAAACATCTTAAGGCATCTTCTGACACCAACTATCCCTCCACAAGGGGAGCTGAATTCACGCCTAATGAGGGTCATGGACCAACCAACCAAATAAGCTGCTCTTCGGTGAGGACAAACAGAATCCGAGACCTTGTGTGGGTGGGTGGTGAGATCACATTTTGAAATAAGAATTAATTAAATTTGTACAACGATTTCAATTTCAATTCCTTCCAAGTTTTTGTCATCTGATCTTCCATAGCAGCTTTGGAAGACAGGCAAGGCAGATACTCAGGTCTCTATTTTCACAGATGAAGAAAACTGAAATTTAAAAATATTCAGTGATGATCTGGGACCTCAAAATTCCATACAAGATAGTAGATGAGAGAACGTTCAACCGTTCATTATATGTTTTCTTTTTTTTTTTTTTACTTCAAAGCCAGAGTACTTCTATTATATGATATTAAGAAGTTGAGAGTAGTTTGACTTCAGGTAAAGATTTTAAAGCTCATAATATGAAGTCAGTGAAGAATTTTGTATCAGAAATACTGGTGGGAAGTGTTGCTGTTTTATTATTCCAAGTATTAAAACAGCACAAAAAGGATTTTTTAATAAATCCAGTGGAGCAGTTCTTGAGGGAAAAGATGTTTGTCTACTTAGAATATTACTGACTGATGTGTGCTCCCAGTTCATCCAGAACATTCCTTCAATAGTCTTTGCTCTGCTCAGAGAAGATGGGTACTTGTAATGACCTCCGGTCAGGATGGGGACATTGGTTCTGCCAAGAACATTTTTCAGGGCTATTCCACAGTTAATAATTACAAGTTGTCTCCCAAATAGAGCAACATGTCTACCATGACTGCTGCTACTATTACATTACTATTAATAATAACAATAATATTTTCAAATGTTTGGTATGCATCAAGCACTATGCCACACACTTTGTTCACAGAAGACATTGCTCTGCCTTCTCAATGAATTCATCCTCATTAGCGGAGAAGAAAAAGCTATAACTTAACGTTAAATAATAGCCACAGTCATGTAATTAACATGGGATAGAGTTAGGATTTAAACTCTAGCGTTATAATTCCAGAACCCACAAGCCCAAATGTTATGTGACACTGCCTTCTGTCTCAGTTTGTTTTGTGCTGCTATAACAGAACACCATACATGGGAAAACTTATTTGTCTCATTGTTCTGGAGCTTGCCAGTCAAGAGATTGAGGGATGTGCCTGGTGGAGAAAGGCTTTCTTGCTGCCTCATCCCAGGATGGGAGACATCACACAAGCAAGAGAGGGAGAGAGAAGGGGACCAAAGTCATCTTTTTATCAGAATCCTGCTCCTGTAATAACTCATTCACTTCCAACAGAACAGCATCAATCCAGTCATGAAAGCAGAGTCCTCATGACCTGATAACTCCAGAAGACCCCACCTCTCAACACTGTTGAGTTAGGGGTTGAGATTCCAACACACGACTTTGGGGACACATGTTCAAACCATAGTACTTTCCCAGCAGAACTTATAATGATGACAACCATAGAAGTGTATTGATTGTTTACTGTCACACTAGTTATCAAACTTGTTTTTCACAAATGAACTAAAGGAGATTTGAAGAGGTGAAATGACTTGCCCAGGTTCACATGGTTAGTGAGTCAAACAATACAGATCTGGATTCAGTATGACTCTCAAAAAAAGGAAATTGAACTCCAGTGTTTTACTGCCTTCTTTTCCTGTGAATGGTCTTAAAATTAATTATAGGTTTTGATTTTCTAGCAGGGGTGAGGAATGTCTAGCCCACAGGATGTATAAGGCCCATGAAATCATTCAGTCTGACTCTGCTAAGGCAACCACATGTGGAACTTAACATTCAATAAATCTACAGCATGCTAATTTTTAAGTTGATAATTTTGTGTGGCCCACAAATGATCTTATAAATACCCAAATGGCCCTTAGCAGAAAAAAATTTCCCTGCCCCTGTTTAAAAAAAAAATAGCCTCAGACCTCACACCCCTGTAAGTCCAAATTTTCAGAAATTGATAAGGGGAGTCGGTGCTGTGTCATAAGTAGGCTAAGCCTCTACCTGTGGTGCCAGCATCTCATATGGGTGCTGGTTTGTGTCCCGGCTGCTCTTCTTCTGATCCAGCTCCCTGCTTGTGGCCTGGGAAAGCAGGGGAAGATGGCCCAAATGCTTGGGCCCCTACACCCATGTGGGAGACCTGGAAGAAGCTCCTGGCTTCAGCCTGGCCCAGCCCTGGCCATTCAGCCACTTGGGGAGTGAACCAGTTGTTGGAAGACCTCTCTCTCTGTCTTTCCCTCCCTCTCTGTAACTCTGCCTTTCAAATAAATAAATCTTAAGAGAAAAGAAAACTTAGCCTTCCTCCAGCTTTCAAAGTCTGGGGATTAACCCATGAAGTCCTGAAGATGGCTCACTGCAACATGAGCAAAGGCACACCAAAATGTTCATTGTGTTCCATCAATGGAAACCACCATTGTCATATGAAGTAACAACGGTTACCTTTACTATTCTCAGTAGCCATACTGAAGGGAGCTGTCTTTTTTCATAGGAGAACCCCTTCACTCTATGCTATGGTTTCTTTCTTCCTTTTTTTTTTTAAAGATTTATTTTATGTATTTGAAAGACAGAGTTACAGAGAGAAGTAGAGACAGAGAGAGGTCTTCCACCTGCTGGTTCACTCCCCAGATGGCCGCAATGGCCAGAGCTGCTCCAATCCGAAGCCAGGAGCCAGGAGCTACTTCCAGGTCTCCCACGTGGGTACAGGGGCCCAGGTACTTGGGCCATCCCCTGCTGCTTTCCCAGGCCATAGCATAGAGCTGGATTGGAAGAGGAGCAGCCGGGACTAGAATCGGCACCCGTATGGGATTCTGGTGCTTCAGGCCAGGGCTTTAACCCGCTGCACCACAGTGCCAGCCCCTGTGCCATGGTTTCAATGCGGTTTGTCCTCCAAAGGTTTATGTGCTAGAAGCTTGGATCTCAGAGTTATAACATCCAGAAGTAATGAGATCTTTAGTGGGAGATGATTCTGTGATGGGGTCAGGACTACCCTGGTGAAGGAATTAATGTAGACCTCCCACGTGTGTATTAATTTCCAGTAAGAATGATTTGTTATGAAAAAGATAGCCCGTGCCCTCCTTGGTCTCCTGCTTCCTCTCTCATTTTGTGTTCTGTCTCTCTGGGAAGTGTTTTCACCTAGGGATGCCATCTGCCATGAGACCCTCACCAGAAGCCAAAACTTGGTGCCATGTACTTATATCTCTAAAGTGGTGAATCAGATTAACCTGTTTTCTTTATAAAGCACTCAGCTTCAGTGTATTGTCATAGCAATAGGAAAAAGACTAAGACACTCTGTCTTCTCCACCTGAGTGAATGCAGAGAAGAGATGTGTCATTGAATGTTTGTATAGGAGGATGGACATTTTACATTTGAATTCAGAACATGTACAACAAGGTGCTGTAAGGCAATGGTTTGCTTACTTTCCAAATTTTCAGAGGATACTTTGTTGGAGATATAAGCCCCTGGAGGAATATGTAGCCTGGTTTCTTCCTACCATTGCAATAAAAGAGAATGGTAGTATGTGAAGAGTTGCCTGTGATTATATGCACTGGGCACACTCCAGAGAGGCAGGAGATATCCATCTGGCCCCATCCCAAAGTGGTGAAGTGACTCCAGTACTGCACAGGTTCTCATTGTGCATGACCTACGTAAGCTGACAGGCAGTCCAGAGGCATGAACAGGGATGACAAGTGTGATTTAGTGCCAGAAGTGGATAATGCCACGGTTTAAATAAAACCACTGGGGGCCAGCATTGTGGCATAGTAGGTTCAAACCTCCACTTGTGGCACTGGCACCCCATATGGGCACCGGTTTGTATCTTGGCTACTCCTCTTCCGATCCAGCTCTCTGCTATGGCCTGGGAAAGCAGTAGAAGAGGGCCCAAGTACTTGGGTCCCTGCACCTGCATGGGAGAACTGGAAGAAACTCCTGGCTCCTGGCTTTGGATTGGCCTACCTCTGGCCATTGTAGCCATTTGGGGAGTGAACCAGCAGATAGAAGATCTCTTTCTCTCTGACTTTACCTCTCTGTAGCTCTACCACTCAAATAAATAAATAAAATCTTTAAAAACAAACAAACAAACAAACAAAAAACAAGACAAAACACCAGAGACCAGTGAATTAGTGATGGGCACAAATGTTTTAAGGCCTAGCAGTTAAGATCCACGGGTCTCTTATTGGGATGCATGAATTCAATCCTTGGCTCTGGCTCCTAATTCCAGTTTTGTAGCAATGAAGACCCTCGGAGGAAGCAGTAATGACTCAAGTGATTGGGTTCCTGCTGCACACAGGAGACCTGGATTGAAAACCTGGCTCCTGGATTTGATCTGGCCAAACCCTGGCCATCACAGGCATTTGGGAAGTGAACCAGCAGATGGGAGCTCTGTCTGACAGTCTGACTCTCTTTTGCTCTCAAACAAATAAGTGATTTAAACAGGTTTTTTATGTATAAGCAACATGGCGGTGAGATACTCAATCAGATGTCCTGAAAATGAGCCTACTGTGCCATGTATGCTTTGTCACCCTTGACAAGCCACCCAACCAGCCTGGCCCGTCCTTTTCTTGTGTTGGACTTGTTGCCTCTGACTCTGAAATACTCTGATCTCTGGTCTAGACTTGTATATTATGCTCTGAGTACCATTGATCTGGTAACCTAAAAAACTGACTGTACTTTACTTCCCAAGCTATTGAAAGTATAAAGGAAGGAAAGCTTACTCACTGCTGGAAATCAGACTCAGAGGCATTTAATTACAGTTTTTGGAGATGTGTCATTCAACCACAGTTGGTAAGAGTCATGTCCAAGTGCTTTATTAAGTCATTTATCATCTTCTACAGCTACCAATCAGTAATTACCTAATTCAGTATCGCCAGCTTGTGTGAGGAGTGTTTGACTTTTCTGTCCTGTGCATTGAAACAAACATGAAAGTACACCCATGGCAATCATGACCATCCTACCTACTCACATTTCAAAATTTTTCTGCTCCTGATTTTCTATTACCTGATTATTTCTATTTTTACTGCCTATAGAATCATACTGTTTTGCAACTAAATGTAATTTTAGAAATTATTTAATCCCCTCTCCTGTGCTACTCAGTTGAACCTTGAAGACAGGAAAGACTGTATAATTTGCGAAAGACCTGTAGCAGGTTGATGGCAGAATCATGCTCAGTATCCCTTGTCTAACACTCACCCTTCCGATTTCCAAAACCTCATGTTTCAGTAAGACCTAAGGAAGTTCTGGTGCAACCAGAAGGCAAGACATAGTGTGTTCTGATTTGAGAGGTTTAGAGAAAGCTCCCTGGGCTCAGAAAGCCCAGGTAGGGAACCGCAGTGTAAGATAGAATTTGGGCAGCCAGCTAAAGACAGGTGTGGAAAGAGAAGAACAAAGATTGGGTTGGGGGCACTCAGTTCCTTTTTCAATTTGTCATAAGGTGAACTCTATAGAGAAGAACCAGAATAGAAAGGATTTAAATTGAGATTTAACAGCATTTGGGTATTTTCAAGTGTTGAAATATCCAACCAGACAATTCATAATGTATTGTGCTAAAATCTCTATTTCTATGACTTTTGAAAGATTTATTTATTTGAGAGGTAGAAGAGGGTGGAAAGAGAAAAAGAGAATGCACGAAAGAGTGAGAGAGTTTCCATTCATTGATTCGCTCCCCAAATGCCCAAAAATTAGAACCAAAGTCAGGAGTGCAATGTAAATTTTCCACATGGGTGGCAGGAACTCAATCACTTGGGCCATCATTTGCCTCCTCAGGTCAGCATTGGCAGGGAGCTGGAGTCAAGAGCTGGAGCTGGGAGTTGAAACCAGGTACTCTGACAAGGGATAAGGACGTCTTTCTTTTCCTTCCTTCCTTCCTTCCTTCTTCCTTCCTTCCTTCCTTCCTTCCTTCCTTCCTTCCTTCCTTCCTTCCCTTTCTTTCTTTCTTTCTTTCTTTCTCTTTCTTTCTTTCTTTCTTTCTTTCTTTCT
This sequence comes from Oryctolagus cuniculus, assembly GCF_964237555.1. Lineage (NCBI taxonomy): Eukaryota > Metazoa > Chordata > Mammalia > Lagomorpha > Leporidae > Oryctolagus > Oryctolagus cuniculus. Next base: position 81,500,237 of record NC_091437.1, read on the forward strand.
TTCTTTCTTTCTTTCTTTCTTTCTCTTTCAGATTTATTTATTTGAAAGGTGGAGTTATATAGCGAAAGAAAGGGAGAGAGAGAAAGAAAGAGAGAGAGAGAGAGAAATATCTTTCATCTGCTGGTTTACTCCCTAAATGGCTACAAAGGCCAGTGCTGGACCAGGCCAAATTCAGTAGTCTGGAATCTCATCGGGGTCTCCCATGTAGGTGGCAGGGACCCAAGAACTCAGGTAATTTTCGACTGCTTTCCCAAGTGTATTAGCGGGGGTCTAGATCAGAAGGGGAACAGCTGGAGCTGGAATAAGTGCCCATAGGGGATGCCAGCATCATAGGTGGTGGCTCTACTGGCTACACCGTAGAGATGGCCTCTTTTGTGGTATTTTCCAAAGATGAATGTATATATCATTAAAATTCTATTTACATCATTGAAATTTGGGATTTTGGTGTAGCAGGTAAAGTTGCTGCCTACAATGCTGGCGTCCCATATGAGTACCTTTTTGTGTCCCTGCTGCTCGTTTCTGATCCAGCTCCCCACTAATGGTCCTGGGAAAAGCAGTGGAAGATGACCCAAGTACTTCTGGCTTTAGCTTGGCCCAGCCCCGGCTGTTGCAGCCATCTGGGGAGTAAAGGTTTTCTCTGAATTTCCCTCTTTATAATTCTTTTTATTTATTTATTTATTTTTTATTTTTGACAGGCAGAGTGGACAGTGAGAGAGAGAGACAGAGAGAAAGGTCTTCCTTTTGCCGTTGGTTCACCCTCTAATGGCCACTGCGGCCTGCGCACCGCGCCTATCCAAAGCCAGGAGCCAGATGCTTTTCCTGGTCTCCCATGCAGGTGCAGGGCCCAAGGACTTGGGCCATCCTCCACTGCACTCCCGGGCCACAGCAGAGAGCTGGCCTGGAAGAGGAGCAACCGGGACAGAATCCGGCGCCCCGACTGGGACTGGAACCCTGTGTGCTGGCACCGCAAGGCGGAGGATTAGCCTAGTGAGCCACGGCGCCGGCCCCCTCTTTATAATTCTGACTTTCCAATAAAAATAATGATCTTTTTAAAAAAATCATACAAAACTGCCAAGTACGTGCAAAAAATTTGCTTTACCTGAACAGCAAATGACAGAATGGCATTTTCATATGATTCATTCATCATCTCTTCATTCTTGCACTCAGCAAACTTTTGCTGAGGCCTTACTAAGTGCCAAGTACAAAAGGCAGACACAAGATCAGATGGAGAGGGGACAGGTAGAAAAAGGGAGTTCAGCCTCCAGTCAGGAGAGGATGAGGCTTGGGACAGAGGACAGCTACCCATAGTAGGTTCAAAGACATAGGACACAAAACAAGAAGAGACCTGGGCACATGTGGCACCTGCACAGCAGGGAGGCAGATTCTATTTTATTTTCTTTTTAAAAATTTTCTCTTTTTCCTCTGCACAGTGTTGTTTTGTTAATAAAACAATAAACAAAAATTGCATTATGGGATCTTAGCCTGGAATGACCGTTTGGCTATAATTTTCTAAAGAGTAATGTTTTTATTTTGAAATAACTTAGAATTTACAGAAATAGTGCAGAGGACTTTCAGGTACTCTTCATTCTGACTCACAGGTTACTCGTGTTTTGCTTCATTTGCACATTCTCTCTCTTTCTCTTTCCCACACATGGAATTATATATTTTTCTGTACGACTGGAGGCTGCTTTGCTTTTCACTCCTCATGGAGTGGATATTTCCACCAAGAATAAGGACATTCACTTGTATGAAGGGACTTCCAAAAGTTTGTACACAGAATTCAACGACTGAGTTTATTTTGATGCAAAAAAACCATTTGAAATCCATGCATGGAGTTTGACAAGGCACATTTTCTGTGAGCTATTTGAATAGTGGATTTCAAAATTTCTGAAAGAAAGACAAGAAGTTTGGCAGTGATGCATGACTATTGTCTATCAGACCTGCGAATCTCACCAATTGTCTCACTATTGTCTTGTGCTGCCCCTGGTCAAAGAGCCAGCCCAAGATCACGTGTTGCATTCAGTTTTCATGTTTCTAGTTTCCTTTATTCTGGATCCATTTCTTATCCTTTTGCTTTTAATAACTCACTTTAAAAAAATTACTCATTTGAGAGATAGAGTGAGATGGACAGAGAAAGAAAGAGAGGAAGGAGGGAGGCAGGGAGGGAGGGAGGGAGAGAGAGAGAGAGAGAGAGAGAGACTGTGTATGTGTGTGTGCACCCATACCCTTGATTCACTGGTTCACTCCTCGCTCCTGCAACAGCCAGGGGGCTAAAGCTGGGAGCTGGGAACTCTGTCTGCACATGTGTAGCAAGAAACCAATCACTTGAGCCATCACCTATTGTCTCCCAGGGTTTACGTTAGCAGGAAGCTGGAATTGGGAGCTGGGCTGTACATCAAACTCAGACATTCTGATACCGAATATGGACATTCTAATTGGCAGCTCAACATGGGTGTCTGAGCTAGCAGCCAGATGCCCAACTCATGACTGGTATTTTTAAAAAGATACATATATTTGAAAGTCAGAGTTATACAGAGAGAGAAGGAGAGGCAGAGAGAGAGAGAGAGAGAGAGAGAGAGAGAGAATCTTCCATCCACTGGTTCACTTCCTAATTGGCTGCAACGGCTGGAGCTGGGCCGATCTGAAGCCAGAAGCCAAGAGCTTCTTCCGGGTCTCCCACGTGGGTGCAGGGGCCCAACAACTTGGCCCATCTTCTACTGCTTTCCCAGGCCATAGCAGAAAGCTGGATAGGAGGTGGAGCGTCTGGGACTCAAACTGGTACCCATATGGGATGCTGGCACTGCAGGCTTTACCTGCTATGCCACAGAGCTGGCCCCCATGACTAGTATTTTTGAAGAATACTGGCTACTTGTAGAACTCCCCTGCATTCGGGTTTAACAGCAATTTCCTTGTCATGGATTCAGGTTATGCCTTCTTGGCAGCACAATCTAAGTACTTTTGTGTCCTCAGCGCATCATATCTGGAGGCATACGATGTAGGATCAGGAGCTGGAGCCAGGAATCAAACCCAGGCATTTTGTTATGGGATGCTTAACTGCTGGGCCAAAAGCCCGCCCCAGACTCTATATTGAAACTTCTGTTTTCTTCAGCTCAAAATAGTGTCACTATGAATAATTTAAAAAGATATTTAAATTAACACGGATTCATATTCAATCCACATTAAAGTTAGGCACAACTCTAGAGAGTTCTACATACCTGCAACATCAGCCAGGTTATATTATAATACAAATGCAGACCAAAGGGAGCTCACGTGTAAGTCAATGCTGATACGAGCAGAAATGATTTGTTTTCAGCTTCTGCATATACATACTTTCTAGAGACTTATTTGGATACATATATTTTTCCTATCTGTTGACTAAAGACTATGACTCAAATGTAAATTATGGCATTTGGGGAACACTATGTGTATGTTTGAGCTTCTCATTGGAATAACTTAGTGAGTCCTCAATTAAAAATGAATGTGGGGGCCCGGCATTGTGGTAAAGCCACTGCTTGCAGTGCTGGCATCCATATGGGTGTTGGTTCCTGCCCGCCTGAACCACTTCTGATCCAGCTCTCTGCTATGGCCTGGGAAAGCAGTGGGAGATGGCCCAAGTCGTTGAGCCCCTGCACCTGCATGGGAGACCTGGAAGAAGCTCCTGGCTTCAGATTGGTGCAGCTCCAGCCGTTGCGGCCAGTTGGGGAGTGAACCAGTGGATGGAAGACTTTCTCTCTGTTTCTGTTTCTCTCTCTGCACTTCTTCTCTGTGTAACTGTGACTTTCCAATAAATAAATAAATTTTTTAAAAAAATGAATGTGGGCAGGCATTGTGGTACAGTGCTTGGCAGCATACCATATCAGAGTCTTGGCTACTCCACTTCCAGTCTATTTTCCCACTAATCCTCATCAGGGAGGAAGCAGATAAAATTTTAAGTATTTGGGCCCCTGCCACCCACATGGAACATGCAGATGGAGTTCCTGGCTCCTGGCTTTGACCTAGCTCATCCCTGGCTGTTGCAGGCATTTGAGGATTATATCAGCAGACTGAAGTTTTCTCTGTTTGTCTTGCTCTCTGTTGCTCTGAAAATAAATAAATAAGCATTTAAAAATTTCTCTACTTTAAAAATGAATGAATTTGGGTAATGGGCATTTGACTTAGCTTTTGAGACTCCACATCAGAGTGCCTGGGTTCCATGCCCGGCCTTGGCTCCCAATTCCACCTTATTGCCAATGAAGACCCTGGAGGCAGCTGGTGATGGCTCAAGTAGTTGGGTCCTTGTGATTCATGTGGGAGATTTAGATTGCCTTTCCAGCTCCTGGCTCCAGCTTCAGCCCAGCCCCAACCCTTGCAGGTATTTGGGAAGGGAACCAGCAGTTGGAGTGCTCCGTCTTTCTGTCTGTCTGTCTTTGCCTCTCAAATAGAAAGAATGGATTCAGAATGGTTGTATACTATTTTTTTTTGACAGGCAGAGTGGACAGTGAGAGAGAGAGACAGAGAGAAAGGTCTTCCTTTTGCTGTTGGTTCACCCCCCAATGGCCGCTGCGGCTGGTGCGCTGTGGCCAGCGCACTACGCTGATCCAAAGCCAAGAGCCAGGTGCTTCTCCTGGTCTCCCATTTGGGTGCAGGGCCCCAGCATTTGGGCCATCCTCCATTGCACTCCCGGGCCACAGAGAGAGCTGGACTGGAAGAGGAGCAAACGGGACAGAATTCGGCGCCCCGACCGGGACTAGAACCCAGGGTGCCGGCGCTGCAGACGGAGGATTAGCCTATTGAGCCGCGGCGCCGGCCATATACTATTTTTTTTAAATAAAGATTTATTTATTTATTTGAAAGGCAGAGTTACAGAGAGAGAGGAACAGACAGAGAGAGATATTTTCCATCCAGTGGTTTACTCCTCAGATGGCTGCAACAGCTGGAGCTGGGCCAGGCTGAAGCCAGGAGCCTGGAGCTGCTTCTGGGTTTCCCATGTGGGTACAGGGGCCCAAATAGTTGGGTCATCTTCTGCTGCTTTTCCTAGCCATTAGCAGGGGGTTGGATGAGAAGTGAAGCAGCCAAGGGCCAGCGCTGTGGCATAGTGGGTGGAACTGCTGCCTGCGATGCTGGCTGGAGATTGGATGCTCCTCCACTTCCTATATAGTACCCTGCTAATGCACCTGGGAAAGCAGTGGAAGATGGCCCAAGTTCTTGGGCCTCTACACTCAACTGGGAGACCCAGAAGAAACTCCTGGCTCCTGGCTTCAACCTGGCCCAGTCCCAGCTGTTGCAGTCATCTGAGAAGTGAACCAGCGGATGAATCTCTCTCTGTAACTCTGCATTTCAAATAAATAAATAAATCTTAAAATAAGAAGTGGAGCAGCTAGGGCTCCAACAGGCGGCCATATGGGATGCTGGCATTGCAGATGGCAGCTTTACCCACTACACTACAATGCTGGCACCAATCCTATATTATTTTAATCTGCAATGGATCACTTTAGTGTTATTCCTATTCACAGCTATAAAGTAAAATGATTTGTTTCTTAAGAACAACAATGAAATTTTGTTAAGACTTTGGGTTTTTGAATAAAATATGATTTATTTTTAAGGATGCAGTTATAAGATAGTATTTTTAAACTGATCTTTTTTTTTTAAAAAGATTTATTTATTTATTTATTTGAAAGTCAGAATTACACAGAGAGAGACAGAGAGAGAGAAAGAGAGGGGTCTTCCATCTGCTGGTTCACTCTCCAACTGGCCGCAACGGTCGGAGCTGTGCTGATCGGAAGCCAGGAGCCAGGAGCTTCCTCCAGGTCTCCCATGCGAGTGCAGGGGTCCAAGAACATGGGCCATCTTCTACTGCTATCCCAGGCCATAGCAGAGAGCTGGATTGGAAGTGGAGCAGCCGGGACTTGAACCGGCACCCATATGGGATGCTGGCACTGCAGGCCAGGGCGTTAACCTGCTGTGCCACGGTGCCAGTCCCTCTAAACTGATCTTAAAAGATGTTAATGGGCTAGTGTTTGACTTTCTGCAAAAAAAACTCATTGGATTTCTGTCACATCTTCACTTTTGAACTAATCTTGTAAAAATATTTATCTATAAGCATGGCAAAGAGTGTTTTATTTTAACAACACTTTAAGTCATAGTAAGCCACTATGAGTTTAGAAAGAATAACTAAAATGCTTGCTGTAGAATGGTTCTGGGAATTCTTTCCTTTGGGTGTAAAATGATTCACTTCTTTGGAGAAATCTGTAGTAAATCAGATTTATTAGTCATTCTGCATTCCCAAGAACAGGAAGATGGAGTAGGGTTTCAAGAACACCAATGTGGAGGGCTTTGGTGGTAGTCTGGCTGGAATAATTCTTTTTTGCACTGTTAAGAACCAATTCCTTGAAAATTCATGGAGTTCAGCATGAAGAAACTGCAAAGCTGGCCAAGGGTGAACATGGCAGTGGCTCCATGCTGCCATCTGGTGGTTTATTTCTGCACTGCCTCTTCCAGTGAGCCCTGGGTTCCTGTCCATGAGCTTTGGCCGGCCCTGTGGGCCGATGAGAAAAATGGGAAATTTGGGCTGTTCGTTATGTTCCTGCAGAACTTTTCTGTTGGTATTTGTTTCGTTCATTCTCTGTTGAATATGTGTCCCCTTCCCTTAAGATAACTTGGTACCCTTTGTATTGCCCCCTTTCCCTATTGGGGCTACAACAAAAACAAAACAAGCATTCCCTGAGTCCTTCCTAGCTGCCGGAGTTCTCTGTAATAGATGGTTTTCTGTAAGACTGAGAAACAACACATGGAACAAAAGATAATTATTATTCCATTTTACAGGTGAGAGAACATAGTAAGTAGCGGTTGAGTGCAAAGCAGATCACTGGCTCAGCTGTGTAGAGCCAACTGCCAATGACAGCATTTGGGACATTGCTATCACATCCCCGCATGAAATCAAATAACACATCACCTGTCCCATTTTGGGGGGTCTTGTTTCTGATTGTGAAATAAAAGTTTTTTTTTTAAGACTTATTTTATTTATTTGAAAGGCAGAGTTGGAAAGAGAGAGAGAAAGAGAGAGAGAGAGAGAAAGAGATCAATCTTCCATCTGCTGGTTCACTCCCCTAAAGGCTGAAATGGCCAGAGCTGGGTCAGGCCTAAGCCAGGAAGCAGGAGCTTCTTCCAGGTCTCCCATGTGGGTACAGGGGCCCAAGGGCTTGGGCCATCCTCTGCTGCTTTTCCAGTCACATTAGCAGGGAGCTGGATAGGAAGTGGAGTAGGTAGGACTCAAACTGGCACCCCAGTTGGAGAACCATATTTCTGCAGCTCTAAAGAAAATAGAGTGATTTACTGTGTCAGTGAGATAATGTATATGAATTGAACTTAGATATCCCACACTGAAATTAATTATTGTATGGTAAACTGTTGGATCAATTTCTGGTTAATGTTCACATATGACCAATGCAATGTACTCAGTAGAGGGTAAATATTACTTTGCTGATGCATTTGAGTTTAGTAAACCTCTTCTGATTTGGAGAATGTAGAGCTCCGATTGATTTGAAAGCATGGTAATTTTTTAATATACTCAATAAACACTTTGTATCTTGTATTAATTCTTAATATATACCTTAATAAAAAGTAATAACCAACCAACCAACCAACCAACCAAATAACCATTTATTCAACCACGCAAGTACTGATTCTTATTAAACTTACAAACATGATGCTGTCCTATGTTCTCTCATCATATTTCCAAGAATTTCTTTCTGGTCTGTTCTATAAAGAGAAATGGTATTTATAATTAAAATGTATAATTAAAAATGTGACACATGGTAGGTGGTGCTTCAATGCTCCCTTCTGTGGTCCCACTTAAGCCCTGGGCACTGGTGTTCCTGAAATTTCATTGCCATCTACTTTCTTTTCCTTCATCTTTTTCATTTGTGAGGACTTCACAGTGGATTCCACGCTATATACAACTTATAGATTCTGCCCCGACTGCAGATTCATGGAAGACTTCCAGAGATGAACTAATGTGAGATGCTGGGAAGGGCAATGGGAAGAGTTTACATTAAGGAAACTGGTGCACTTACAAACTATTTTCGATGACAAACTTTAGAATATGATAAGAGAGAGATGGTGGTAAAGTTCACAGCTAAGGGGGCATTGCTTTAAGTGCTCCATAGTATTCTACCCTCCCTCTGCTCCCCCCACCCAACACATCTACTCAGGGAAGGAGGTTGTGACACTCCCCAAAACTGCACATCTTTGTGAGAATACCAACATCAAGGACTGTGTGGGGACTGCTCACATCCAAGTGCGGCACTGTTGAGGTTTGGGTAGAGTTTGGCCTCATTAGAACTCTTGCTGGAAATTGGTCCCCAATGTAACTGCATTGAGAGGTGCCCGGACCTTTAAGAAGTGTTAATGCTTTTCTGCTGAGAGTGAGTTCTCACTCTCAAAGGACTGGTTTGGCTGCCCCAGAGCAGGTTGTTACACAGCAGGTTTGACTTTCTTGTCTCCTTCATGCAACCACTATTTTGCAGTGCTATCTGTGCCCCGAGGTCTTTGCAAGAAGTTGATGTTGCTGCCAAGCCCTTGGGCATCCTAAATTATGAACTCAAAAAATAAAGTTCTTTAAAAAGTCTCAGGTATTTTCTTGTAGCAACAGAAATCAGATGAAGACAGGTACCCAAAAGAGCGGGGAGCATTTATCTTCATTTGTTCAAATCATGGTGAGAACCCACTGGAGAATGGAGTAAAGTAAGGGCACAGAGTCAGCTGCTGTTGTTCGGCCACTGCAAAAGCCATTCCCCGGGTCTTTTCACCTCCTCTAGCAGGGCAGCTGGGGAGCTCACACGCTCACCTACTTTTCCAGATTCCCTTGTAGAGAAGTGTCGTCATGTAAGCTAGGTGAAAGCGGGAGCCACCAGCTTGGGCTAGCAGTAACATTTTTGGAAAAAGGACAATTTGGGCTGCTGGAATGCTTCCTTTAATCTCTTTTTCTTCTCCCTTTTCAATCCTTCCTGTTGAGAAACAGCCCTGGGCACCTGCTGCTAGATTTCTTTTTGACTAGATACACAAACACCTGTTTTGTTTAAGACTCTGTAGTAGGAATTTCTACTATTTGCCTCTGAATGCTTTCCTAACTGGTAAAAGCTCCATGAAATGTGTTTGCTGATGAGCACCAGTGTGCTGTGGGTAGCTGGATCAGCCTACTTTGGAAAGTGGGAGGCAGGGACGTGGGAGACAATGTCAGGAGTGGTAGGGGAAAATCTGAAAGATGTATTCCACCAAGAGGGCCATGATATAAATTTTGGTAGGTATGATCTATGGATTGAGTCCCTACATTTCTGCAGGTGCAGTGGGAGTCTGAACCAGAAAGTGATGCTTTGGGTTTCTTTGTTGTGATTCCTTTGTGTTCTTCAGCTGGTGTAAACTCAGGAAACATAGATTGCAAATTTATTGGTGCTCATATTCATGGATTTCAATGTCAATTTGTACATTTTTTTAAAAAAATAGCACCTACTGTATGTTTAACTGCTCATTAGATCAGAGTTTAACATTGTGTTTTCTTTTTTCTGTAAAAGACCAGAGAGGAAATGGTTTAGGCTCTGTGGACCATTCAATTTCTGTCTCAGCTTCTCAATGCTGCTATTGTTGCATGAATGTAGCCATAGACAATATATAAATCAATGAGCATTGGCTGTGTTCCAATAAAACTTTATTTATAAAAAAACAATGATTTGGATTCAGCCACACAGCTACAGTTTGACAAACTTTTGCTCTAGACCTTATAGTGGCACTAAAGAAGTTAGACTTTACTTTTTTTGTACATTATAAATCTCTCTCTTTTAAAAAATTTGTTTATTTATTTGAAAGGCAGAGTTACAGAGTTACAGAGATGCAGAGGCAGAGAGAGAGAGAGAGAGAAAGAAAGAGAGAGAAGTCTTCCATCTGCTGGTTCACTCCCTAGATGGCCGCAATGGCTGAAGTTGGGCCTTCTGAAGCCAGGAGCCAGGAGCTTCTTCTGGGTCTGTCATGCAGGTACAGGGGCCCAAGGACTTGAGCCGTCTTCCACTGTTTTCCCAAGCCATAGCAGAGAGCTAGATCAGGAGTGGAGCAGCTGGGACTCAAGCCAGCACCCATATAAGATGCTGGCACTGCAGGAGGCGGCTTTACCCACTACACCATGGCACCAGCCCCTATCTCTCTCTTTAAATCATCTTGAAACTGTTAATCTGCATGGTAAAATTCACTTGTCTCCATGATGTTTTTCTTAGGATTTTCTCCATAGATGTTGGATGATAGCATGTGGATTCTCTGAGCCAGTTTCCCTTCTGATGTGTGGTAATTCCACAGTAATGTTTCCTAAAGTGTGCTCTATGGAACACCAGTTTCAAGGGCTATTCCAGAAAAAACCGGGAGGTGTTTGAACTCCATCAGTGACTCCTCAGTGGCCAGAGCAGCATTTTCTCTCTTGTGCTCTCTGGGAATGTAGATATGCCACAAGAAAATTCTCCATGAAACCCTGGTTAACCAATTTCACCTCTCAGTGCAGTTACCATACTCATGTACATTTTGACTCTTTAAGAGGGGAGACTGGATGCCCCATTTCCCAAACCCAACCAAACATACTTTGCCACTTTTTCATGGGGCTCCATGAGGGAATAGCATGTCATTGCACACCCTCGGAGAAAAGCTACCTCGTTGGTATTGCAGAGAGTTCCAATCAATGGGAATCCAGTCATTTTTACATTCCCAATTTAAGAATAAGGGCTTTTCTTTTGATGCTGCCCACAAGTATTTTTCTTGGCAAGATTGCCTATGTTTTCCTTGCAAAGAGACCTGGGCAAATGGGAAAGAAATCAGGTTTCAAAGTTGAAGAGATTGGTCTTGGAATTTCAACTATTTACTAGATGTGTGAACTTGGAGAAATTTCTTCAGTTTCTGTGGGTTTCTTTTTCCTCATTGCTAAACTCGGTATAAAACCTACTCCATATGATTAATTGATTGCACAAGATACCACATATAATGTAAGAAACTCAGTGAGTGGCACATAGAAAATGCTCAGTAAGTGCTGTTTCTGCATAGGCTTGGAATTTTAGGGCATCTCAGTAGGAATGCCAGGGAACCAACTGTGTGTATTTAGTTCAGCCTCTTCTCTGAATAATAACTAAATCTCTTGTGTGCAAGGAGGGATTTTGAGGCAATTATCTCATGCAGCTTGCAGAGTATCGTTCAGAGTATGCCCACAGGAATTAAAGAATGGGTTTTTGGGGCCACTCTCTTTATTTGTGTGTCTAGACTGACAACCCATTGGTTTGACCTGGCATTGCATCTACTTTACTGCCTCTAGTGCAGTGCTGGTAGTGCCTTTTTGCCATAGGCTCCAACTATCCATATAATTGCATATTGTTCACATTTTGTCTTAAACCATGTGAACATATCTGACCCTCACTTGCTGTCAAAATTCTTCTAGTCCCTGAATTTATTAACAAAACAATTCATTGTTTTGTTAGTGAATAACCATCTGGACTTTGGAGCTGTGTTACCCCTAATTTTGAAAGAGTTACACAGAAAGAAAAGAGGGAGGGAGGGAGGGAGAGAGAGGGAGAGAGAGAGAGAGAGAGGTCTTTCATCCAATGGTTCACTCCCCAATTGGCCACAATGACTGGAGATGCGCCAATCCTAAGCTAGGAGCCAGGAGCTTCCTCCAAGTCTCCCAAGTGGGTGCAGGGGCCCAAGGGCTTGAGCTGTCTTCTACTGCTTTTCCCAGGCCATGGCAGAGAGCTGGATCGGAAGTGGAGCAGCCTGGTCTCGAATTGGAGCCTGGTATGTGATGCTGGCGCTTCAGGCCAGGGCATTAACCCGCTGCGCCATAGCACCAGCCCCAAAAAGTGAAGTATTTACAAATGAACATGAAATATTTATTGAGGAGATGGAAACTTTTCTTAAATAATAGTATTTTTTTTAAAGATTTTGTTTATTTATTTGAGAGGTAGTGTTACAGACAGTGAGAGGGAGAGACAGAGAGAAAGGTCTTCCTTCTGTTGGTTCACGCCTCAAATTGGCCACAATGGCTGAAGCTATGCTGATCCGAAGCCAGGAGCCACTTGGGTGGCTTCCTGATCTCCCATGTCCGTGCAGGGGTCCAAGCACTTGGGCCATCTTCTACTGCTTTCCCAGGCCACAGCAGAGAGCTGAATTAGAAGAGGAGCAGCCGGGACTAGAATTGGCACCCATATGGGATGACCGCACCACAGGTAGAGGATTAACCCACTACACCATGGTGCCAGCCCCTTTATTTTTATTTTTAAAAATTTATTTTGAAAGTAAAGTTCCAGAGAGAAAAGGAGAGATGGAGAGATCGTCCATCTGCTGGCTCACTCCCCAGATAGCCAAAACAGGCAGAAGCCAGGAGCCAGGAGCTTCACCCGGGTCTCCCATATGGGTGGCGTGGGTCCAAGAACTTGGGCCATCTCGTGCTGCTATTCCTAAGCCATTAGCAGGGAGCTGGTTTGGGACTGGAGCCTCTGTGACACAAACTGGTGCCCTATGGGATGCAGGCATCGCAGGTGGAAACTTAATCCACTAAGTCACAATGCCAGCCCCTGGGCTATCTTTAAAACATTGATATTTAAGGGGCAAGCATTGTAGCAAAATGGGTAAAGCCACTGCCTGCGGTGCTGGTGTCCCATATGGGCACTTATTCGAGTCCTAGCTGCTCCACTTCTGATCCAGCTCTCTGCTTTTGGCCGGGGAAAGCAGTGGAAGATGGCCCAAATGTTGGGGCTTTTGCACCCATGTGGGACACTAAGACAGAGCTCCTGGCTCCTGGTTTCAGCCTGGTCCAGCCTTGACTATCATGGCCACCTGGGGAGTGAATCAGCAGATGGAAGAGTCTCTCTCTGTAACTCTTTCAAAATAAATAAGTAAACCTTAAAAAAAGATAACCTAGAAAAACTGCTTGAGTTTTTTGGAGATAGAGCAAGAAATAGGACAACTCCTAGGAACAATTTTAAAACAGGAAATCTCTTTGTGTTCACTATTCTGTTGTGCTCCATTTCGTCAGTAGATGGCACCCTTCTCCTACCTTTAAAGCATTCATTTACACTAAGGTGTAAAGGGCTGATAATTCATTCCAACAGTTATTCAATCCGCATTGGGTCTTAGTCTATTAATTACAATTACAGCCCTATAGGATCTCTGGTGCAAAGAACAGGTGGCATGATTATGCCAATATTTAACTACTGTCAAGAAATATATTCATGTAGTTCACTTTAACATGTTTTTTGTTGTTGTTGTTGTTGTTTGTTTGTTTGTTTTGACAGGCAGAGTGGACAGTGAGAGAGAGAGAGACAGAGAGAAAGGTCCTCCTTTGCCATTGGTTCACCCTCCAATGGCTGCCGCGGCCGGCGTGCTGCGGCCGGCTCACCGCACTGATCCGATGGCAGGAGCCAGGTACTTCTCCTGGTCTCCCATGGGGTGCAGGGCCCAAGTACCTGGGCCATCCTCCACTGCACTCCCTGGCCACAGCAGAGAGCTGGCCTGGAAGAGGGGCAACCGGGACAGAATCTGGCGCCCCGACCGGGACTAGAACCTGGGGTACCGGCGCTGCAAGGCGCAGGATTAGCTTAGTGAGCCATGGCGCCGGCCCACTTTAACATGTTTTAAAGATTCAGTTCTCTCATCTCTTGGTGATTTGCTGTCTCAGTCCTGAATATTTTTCTCTATCATGGTAATGTTATCCTAGACTTCTTGCTCTAGGCAGGTGACCTATCTAATTTTTCAAGATCAAGCTGTTCATTTCTTTCTTCTTTCAATCAGCAATTATCTATTCATTACCTAATATATGACAGACTGCTAAACTCAAAGAATACAATCATACCTGAGTTATAGTCTTTGCCTTTAAGGAGCCCAAAACCTATATGGAGAGGACAGGGAAAAGTATAATCATATTATGCACTCAATTATAAGCATGAGTAGGATATGCAATGGGTATCATGGGAGCCAAAGAAGTGGATCAGACCCAGTCCGTAGGTGGGAGCATGGGAGAGCTCCCTGGAACTAAAACTTCCTAAGCCAATTCTTATCAGACAATGAGGGATTAGTCCAGCAAACCTCAGGGCAGAGTTACACTCCAGGGAAGGGATGCTATGGGCATGGGAATGGAGGTGAACCATGTCATAGATGACCTATAGGGACTTTTAAGAAGGGCTTGGTCTTAAATAGTACTAGTAGTTCTCGACCCTGGCTGCACAGTAGATTCACCTGTGTCTAAACAACACAAATCATTGGACTTATTGTTGGATTTATTTATGTAATTAGTCTGGAGATGCCTAGGCACTGGTGTTTTAAAAAATTCCTAAGTGATTTTCTTAAGTGTTCAGGGTTAGGAGACCTTGCTCCTGCTGGTGAGGGCTGGCCAATACACCCTGGAAAGTGGGCATTTTATTATGTATTAGATACTTTGGGAAGCTGGTTGAAGACACAGACCCTGGACCCCTCTCCCAGCAATTCTGATGCAGTAGATTTCAGGGGGACTCCAGGCATGTGAATTACTGACAGTTGTGACATGAATTTGTTAGAAGTGGTTAGAAAGTCACATTTGGGAAAAACCAGATTCCATCAGGGAATGCCTTGAGAATCATGGTAAGTTGCTGGGACTTCGTCCTTCTGTTGGGGTATCCCACACAAGAGGTTTTGTTGGTTTGGGCTTAGAATGGTTCTTGAGAATAGCCACTCCAATGAGACTGTGAACAGGAGTCAGGGGGTAACTGGAGAAGCACTGTAAAATTCCGGGTGAGAGGTCAGGAGAGAAGTTAGGACCAGGGTGTGGGGAGAGTGGGGATTCCAGAAATATTTAGAATGCCAAATTGCCAGGATTTGGTTGTATTGACAACTTCGGGGTCACTAACTATGAAAAATGATGATGTTATCTCACTATAAGTATTTTTTAAAAAACAATACTAGACCATATAATGAGTGCAAGCAAATCCAGCAAAGATTTTCTCATTTTTTCCTGTACAATATTTTTCAATTTTGAATATTAAATATTTCTCAAATGCTTTTTTCTTATGTATCTCTCATTTTATGATCCCCTAAAACACATTTCAAATCTGACTGTTGGGAGCTTCAATGCTACAGAGGGGGAAAGAAAGGACAATCCTTGCTTTAATGATGGTGCAATGGTTTGACTTAGGATTTTTCAACTTAATGTTGGTGCAACATTAACATTAATGGAACAGTTGGTACTGTTCCATTGACAGTAGATTTCAGATTTTGAGTTTTGTCTTCTTGCTAGCCCAGAATTGTGGAGCCTGATCCTCTCTGGTGATGCTGGACAGCAGCAGTGAGTGCAGCTCCCAGACAGTCCTGCGGTCATCTGGGAAACCAGGGGCGGCCAAGAGGGTGGTAACGTGTGTGTGTGTGTGTGTGCGCGCGAGTGTGTGTGGCCATGTACTAGGGAGCCAGGTTCAAATTCTTCTATGAATGGGACAAAAATTGAGGGAATTGATAGATGTCAGCGTGACAGGATTATATAAAAAGAGGATATTACATGAATGGGAAAGCATTTTCTTTCACCAAAAGATGGGGTTGTGATAGTCTAAAACCTTGTTAACTAATGTTTGTTCAGTGCTTACTATATGCTAGTCATTATTTTAAGCTGTATTATATATGTTAAATAACTTGATCTTCACAGCAACTTTGTCATCTCTACATTGTGATATGAAATGAAAAAGTAATTATTTTGAGAAGCAAAGAGAGCGTGAAAGAGAGCATTCTCCCCATCCACTGGTCTGTTCCCCACAAAGACTGAGCTGAGACCAAAGCCAGGAGCTGGGACCTCAACCCAGGTCTCTCACATGGGCAGCAGGGAGCCAATAACTTGGTTTGCTTTAGCAGGAAACTAGAGTCAGGAGCCTGAGACATTAAGAAAATCCAGGCACACTGATGCAGGATGCAAACGTTTTAACTGCCAGGCCAGATGCCTGTTGCTCTCACTGTTTTGGGTGATGTAATCTGTGTAAGTTCTCACTGCTGTTTTTTTTTTTTTTTAATTTATTTTATTTATCTGAAAGTGCAGAGGTGGCATGGGGGAGAGAGAGAGAGATGTCTTCCATCTGCTGATTCACTACCCAAAAGGCTGCTATGGCCAGGGCTGCACCAGACCAAAACCAGGAACAAGGAGCGTCTTGTGGGTCTCCTACATGGGTGCAGGGGCCCAAGGACTTGGGCCATCTTCTGCTGCTTTCCCAGGTGCTTTAGTAGGGAGCTGGATTGGATATGGATCAGCCAGGGCTTGAACCAGAACCCACAGGAGATGCTGGCATTGCAGGCTGTGGCTTCATCCACTACACCACAACACTGACCCTTCACTTTCGGGTTTTTGTGGCCATGCCTTGGCCCACTTTCCTGTGTACAAAGGTTCCTGCTCTGAAGATTGTCCTTTTCTTTTTCTCCACATCAACATTTCCAGTTCTTCTTGTTTCTTTTCCATAGTTGTGTGCTAAAGGCTTTCTTATAGGTTCCATTTATTTGGTTAAGAAGGTTCCATTCTGTTCAGTTTGCTGCATTTTTGTCTTTTTTTCATTTTATTTATTTGACAGGTAGAGTTATAGACAGTGATAGAGAGAGACAAAGAGAAAGGTCTTTCTTCCGCTGGTTCACCCCCAAAAATGGCCTCAACTGCTAGTGCTGCGCTGATTCGAAGCCAGGAGCCAAATGCTTCTTCCCAGTCTCCCATGTGGGTGCAGGGCCCAAGGACTTGGGCCATCCTCCACTGCCCTCCCGGGCCACAACAGAGAGCTGGACTGGAAGAGGAGCAACCGGGACAGAATCCGGAGCCCATATGGAATGCCGGTGCCACAGGTGGAGGATTAACCAAGTGAGCCATGGTGCTGGCCCCGTTTTGTCTTTTATTGTTGTTAAAATGCTTTTCCTGCATACGCTGAGATAATCATAGGGTTTCTCTCCTTTAAATTGAATTTCCTTTCTTTTATGTTACTTTTTGTAGGTTGCTGAGTGCAGTTTGCCATAATTTTTGGGATTTTTTTTATCATCTGTGCCAATCAGTGATTGTAGCCTGTAATTTTTCTTTTTCAAACTCCCTTTGTTGGTTTTTGCATCAAAATTATAATAGCTTCAAAAAATGAGTTGTGGAATTTTTTTCTTTTATATTCCTTGAATGATTAGTAGAACTCACCTGTAAAAATTGTATAAGGGAGGACTTCAAAAAATCAGAAAAGAACTTATGAAAAACTGATCGATTTCAAAATGCTTTGAATCAACATCAATCTATCTTTTAATTCCACTTTCCACAGACTTTTTGAAGTACTGATATATTCCTAATGTTTGCTTTATGGGAAGAATTTAGCTATTTTCTTTAATGGTTATGGGAATATTTAGGGCTTCTTTTTCATCTTGAAATAGAGTTTCGCAAGTTATGTTTTTCTAGAAGTTTGTTTATCTTATCAAAGCTTTCAAATGTATTGGCATATGGTTGTTTAAAAATATTATGTGGATTATATTTTAAATATTTTCAGGATCTGTCTTTACATATTACTTTTCATTAAACTTTTCACATAACTGACAGTTGATAATTTTTATTCTCTCAATTCTGTTTGTTTTCTATTTCATGAATTTCTGCTCTTACTTTCTTCCACCTGGTAGTTATAGATTTATTGTATAAGTTATTTTTGAATGGCCGCTAGACAATCACCTTATTAATTTTGATTTAGTCTTCACTTTCATAATGTAACTACAGATATTTATTCATATCTATTCAGGAATTATTTTGGCTATATCACATAGTTTGTAGTCATAGTGTTTTGATTTTTTTAGAAGATTTATTCATTCATTTGAAAGTCAGAGTTACAGAGAGAGGGAGAGAGAGACACACACACACAGAGATCCCCCATCTACTGGTTCACTCACCAGATAGCTGTTGGACTGGGCCAGGCGGAAGCCAGGAGCCAGGAGCCTCCTCTGGGTGTCCCACATGAGTGGCAGGGGCCCAAGCACCTGGACTATCCTCCACTGCTTTCCCCAGGCCATCAATTCAGGGAGCTGGATTGGAAGTGGAACAGCCAGGACATGAACTGGTGCCCGTAGGGGATGCTGACATTGCAGGTGGCAGCCTTACCAGCCACACAACATCAGACCCACAATCATAGTATTTTAATTAATGTTCAGTTATAAATAGTTTCTCATAGCTATTGTGAATTATCTCTGATCCTTGAGTTACTTATAAAGGTGTTTTATAATTTTCAAACAATTTTTTTCTAGTACCCTTTTTGTTTATCTCTAACTTAATTACCTTGCCGTTAGGTAGGGAATGCAATTTGTATGTGACTTACCTTTTGAAATTTGTTGAGTTAAATTTATAATCCACCTGGAGAAGAATTTGCATAAATGTTTCTTAATGCACAAAAATAGCATACGGTGTCCAGCCTCCAAGACCCCCAATAACTCCCACCTCCTGGTACTCACACCCTTATGTGATCTTCCCCCACCAAGTGTGAGCTGAACTTATTGATTCAATTCTCATGAATAAAATATGACAGAACAGCAGCAGCCAATCCCAACAGTGGATTACAGAGAGACAGAGGGACTTCCACCCAGGTTATGACAACATAAGGAGCTTAACAACTCAACTGCCCAGTGAAACGAATGAGAATTATAATAAAATCCTAACAAAGTCTCTCGAAATGGTCCTAAAGTAATATGGCAACTGAAAAGACACTATTCGATAAAATCTACTGAAACATGATAAGAACAGTGAGTCTGTAGACTTGAAGTGTGACCTCTTCCCATCCTCCATTTTCATATTAAAGAATAGAAAAACATGGCTGGCGCCATGGCTCACTAGGCTAATCCTCTGCCTTGTGGCGCCGGCACACCGGGTTCTAGTCCCAGTCGGGGCGCCGGATTCTGTCCCGGTTGCCCCTCTTCCAGGCCAGCTCTCTGCTGTGGCCCGGGAGTGCAGTGGAGGATGGCCCAAGTGCTTGGGCCCTGCACCCCTTGGGAGACCAGGATAAGTACCTGGCTCCTGCCATCGGATCAGTGTGGTGCACAGGCCGCAGCGCGCCGGGCGCGGCAGCCTTTGGAGGGTGAACCAACAGCAAAGGAAGACCTTTCTCTCTCTCTCTCTCTCTCTCACTGTCCACTCTGCCTGAAAAAAAAAAAAAAAAAAAAAACCAAACCACAGAACAGGAGAAAATATTTTCAACCTGTGTGTGTGATAAGGGACTTCTATAGATAATATGTAAAGAACAATTACAATTCAAAAAGAGGAAGAAAAACAGCTGAAAAGCATATGAAAAAGTGCTCAAGATCTGGGACTGATGTTGTGGCTTAGTGACCTGGCATCACAAATGGGTGTCAGTTCTTGTTCCGGCTCCTTTTCCAATCCAGCTCACTGCTAATGGCCTGAGAAAATCAGTGGAGGATGGTCCAATTATTTGGGCCCCTGCCACCCACATAGGAGACCTGGATGAAGTTCCTGGCTCCTGGTTTGGGCCTGGCCCAGCCCTGGCTATTGAGGCCATCTGGGAAGTGAACAAAAGGATGGAAAATCTCTCTTTCTCTCTGTATCTCCCTCTCTCCCTGTATCTCTGACTTTTAAATAAATAAATTCAAAAAATGCTCAAGATAATTAATCATCATGGAAGTTCAAAAAAAAAAAAAAAAAACCCACAATCAGCATACCAGTTCACACCCACCCAGGACAGTTGTAATAAAAAAAGGCAGAAACCTGTTGGTTAGATTGTTGAGATTAATGCACTGATGGTGAGAATGTAAAATGGGAGAGCTGCTTTGGAAAACAAGATGGGACTTCCTCAAACGGCCAAACATAGAGTTACCATTTAACTCAGAAATTCTGCTGGAAGTGCCTACCCAAGAGAAGTAACAACAGACACCCACATAGAAACTTGCACATGGATAGCCACAGTAGCATTATACATAACTAAAAGGTGGAAATGAGCCCAAATCCATAAGCCTATGAAAAGGTAAACAAAATGCAGACTATCATTTGACCTTAAAAAGGAACAAAGTATTGACACACGTTACAATATACTTGAACCTTGAAACATTATGCTGAGTGAAAGAGGACAAATGACCACACATGGTATGGAACCATACATATAAGACATGCCCAGGGTAGGTAAACTGCAGAGATATAAAGTAGATTATTATCCAGGAATAGGGCAGAGAGGTGAGATAATTAGGGGGTATATGTTTTTGGGGTAATGAACATGGTCTAACATTGATTGCAATGATGGTTGGAAAATTGTGTGAATAGTGAATGCACTGAAACCCATTAAATTGTGCATTTCATATGTGTGATCTGTATGGTATAGGAGTTAGTATATAAATGAAACTATTCCCCCACCAAAGAAGAAAGAAAAAAAGTTTTGGCCTTCATCTTGGGTGCTTTCATTTGCGCTCTCTCTCTCTCTCTCTCTCTCTCTCTCTCTTTCTCAAGGGGAAGCATGCTGGTAGATGATGAGATGCCGGTGGTGAAGAACTGGTCTTTGGCATATAACCAGTGAGAAACTATGTGCTTCTAACAGTCATGTGGATGAGCAGATTCTCTCCCTTGAGCCTTCAGATGAGACTACAACCTGACCAACAGCTTGACTGCAACTTCATGAGAGATCTTAAGTCAGAATCATTCTGCTGCGATGCTACTGAATTCTTTACCCATGGAAACTGAGATAATGAATGTTTATTTTAAGCTGCTGAGTTTTGGGGTAATTGTGTACAGTAACATAAATAATACAGCATAACTAATATAGATAACTAACACAGCACTTGTTGGTTGCAGTGTCCTTTGGATGAAGCTTGTTTATTTGCTGTTCCAGGCTGCTATATTTTTGTAATTTGCCTAGGCATAGCTTGTATATTTTCATGCAATCAGCTCCAAGAAAGTCCAGTTTCTTTCACTGGTAAATGGAATTTCAAGATGACACATTGAGAAATTGGAAGAATCATTGCTACTGAATTGGTTACCATATAGTATGAGATGCCTAGGAAACACACACACACACACACACACACACACACACACACTCACTCACTCAAATTAAGACTGCAAAGCATTTTTAGTAATTTCTTCTATTACATCTGTATTTTCTTCGCATTAAAAATTCTAATTCTAAGGGACAAGGAGATTATGTAGTTAGGATGTCTAATAATCACTCTTTTATCACATGTTTATTAAAATTTTAATTAATTAATTAATTTTCACTTTATTTGAAAGGGAGGAAGGAAGGAAAAGAGGAGAGAAGGAGAGGGAGAGAGACGTTTGACATCTGTCGATTTACTCCCCAGATGCCAACAAGAATCAGGGCTGGGTCAGGCAAAAGCCATGAGCTCAGAACTCTCAGTTCAGAGCTCCACATGAATGGCAAGATCCCAGGCACCCGAGCCATCAGGTGCTGCCTACCATTGTGCACATTAGCAGGAAGCTGGACTGGAAGCAGAGCAGCTGGGACTCTTCAACATGTGATATGTGTGTCCCAAATAGCAACTTAACTGCTGTGCCACATCCCCATCTGCACACATGTTTTAGAATAGTAATACCATCATCAATATTTTTCTTGCAAAGAGGGAACATGTTTGTATGCATGATCTTCCTTTTTCCTTTCATTTTTGTAACTGTACAATATCTAAATACAGCAAATAGATAGTCTCTATTAGACTTTCCTTCTTTCATCACCCTTGAACCTTAGTTATATGTATAATGCTTGCTGTTGACTACAAGGATTTGGCCAATTACAAATGTTAGAGGGCACACCCTCCACACACCACACAGATGTTCAAGAATTTGTTATAAAGCTCATAGAATTCATCCAAAGCTGTTATGTTCATAGTGAATTGTTATTATAGGGAAACAGTACAGATTGCAATCAGTTAAGAGAAGAATCAGTGGGTGGAAACTGGGAAAGCAAACATTTATAGAACTCCCAACTGGTCTCTCTTAAGGAGTCATTGTGCATTGCTTTCCTGTCATGGATGTGTGTCAATTAACATGGAGCTTTGCCAAGCAGGAAGGCTCACTGGAGTCTTGGTATCCAGAGTTCTTTCTGGGGCTCTACTGCATAGGCATGACCATTTGATTTTGCTTGTGGCTGATCTTATAGCCTGTGACTCAAAGTCCTCGCCTTATCATTTCTTTCTGGTATGGCCAGGTCTCATCCTATGTTGCATTGTTTGACTATCCAGTATGACCTGAGGTTCCCAGGCAAACAAACAGCCATGTCAGTCACAACAGCCCTCATGACTAGAGATTGCTTTGTAGATGTTCTTTACTACAAGGGTTCCCAATAGTCATTTTTGCTTGTTTGAAGCTTGTGTCCTAGTGGATTCTACAAGAAGGACTCAGAGCACTGAGAATTAGCATGTTGATTACAGTTTTGTCCATTCCCTTTATACTTGATATTCTTCTCAATATAAAACCTTTGGCTCACATTCTCTTTTCTCCTGTTTCTTAAATACATTTCCTCATTTTTTTCCTGCATGGGTATTGCTATAAAATCTGCTATACACATTCTATTAAACACAATGCTCCCTTATAAGTCACTTGATATTTCTGTCCAGATGTTCAAATAACTCTTTCTTTTTCCTTAAAGTTCAGTTCTTTTTTCAGAAAAAAAATTTATTTGCAAGGCAAGAGATGGGGTGGGGGGGGGCAAGAGATGGGGAGAAATAGATATATAGACAAATATATATAGAGAGAGGTCTTCTATGTACTGGTTGATTCCCCAAATAGCCACAACAACCAAATCTTGGCCAGAATGCATCCAGGAGCCAGGAACTCCCTCACAGTCTCCCACATGGGTGGCAGGGGCCCAAGTACTTGAGTCATCTTTCACTGCTTTCCCACACACATTAGAGGTATCTGGATTGGAAGCAGAATAGCCAGGACTCAAACCTGCACTGTGATATGTGATGTCAGAGTCATTTAACCTGCTAACCTACAATGCTGGCCCCAGGTATCAAGTTATTCTGGGTAAATATGTATGTTGTGTGATATCTTAATATATATTCTCAAATCTACTTTCTATTTCAGGAAACTTTTTAAGAATTTTAGTTTAAATGCTGAGACTCCCTTTATGGAACACATTGGATCTTCCTCACCATTCTTCAATACTGATCTCAATTCCTCTTAAATTCTTCTTTTTTTTAAAAAAGATCTGTTTATTTATTTTGAAAGTCAGAGTTACAGAGAGGGAGAAACGAGAGAGAGAGAGAGAGAGAGATCTTCCATCTGCTGGTTCACTCCTCGGTTGGCCTCAATAGCCAGGGCTGGGCTAGGCTGAAGCCAGGAGCTAGGCGCTTTAGCCAGGTTTCCCATGCAGGTGTAGGGCCCAAACACTTGAGCCATCTTCCACCGCTTCCCCAGGCCATTAGCAGGAAGCAGGATCAGAAGTGAAGCAGCTGGGATGCAAACTGGAGCCCATATGGGATGTCAGCGTAGCAGGCGGAGGCTGCTATGCTGCCGCACAGGCCCCATCATTTGTTTTTAAATTGAGATACAATTCGCTTATTTAAAGTACACAGATAAATGGTTTTGGTATATTCAAGGATTTTTGAGTTATCACACAATTTTAGAACATTTTAACAGTCTCTCAAAGAATCTACACCCATAAATAATCAAACCTCATTTCCCTCCAACTTTCTGAGTTCATGGAACCCAGTAACCTTCTTTCTGTTTCTATGGGTTTGCCTATTCTGGACATTTTATATAAGTGTAAAAACAAATGTTGGCTGGCGCCGCGGCTCAATAAGCTAATCCTCCACCTAGCAGCGCCGGCACACGGGTTCTAGTCCTGGTCAGGGCACCGGATTCTTTCCCGGTTGCCCCTCTTCCAGGCCAGCTCTCTGCTGTGGCCCGGGAGTGCAGTGGAGGATGGCCCAAGTGGTTGGGACCTGCACCCCATGGGAGACCAGGAGAAGCACCTGGCTCCTGCCTTCGGATCAGCGTGGTGTGCCGGCCGCAACATGCCAGCCGTGGCGGCCATTGGAGGGTGAACCAATGGAAAAGGAAGACCTTTCTCTCTGTCTCTCTCACTATCCACTCTGCCTATCTCACTATCCACTCGGCAAAAGGAAGACCTTTCTCTCTGTCTCTCTCACTATCCACTCTGCCTGTCAAAACAAACAACCAAACAACCAAACAAACAAAAAATGTGAAGTCATTTGTGATTGGCTTCTCTCACTTAGTATGTTTCTAAGGTACATTCATATATTTTATTTATTTTTATTGCTGACTAATGTTCTATTGTGTAGATATATCACGTTTTACTTATCCATCCAATTGATGGACAATTGTATTGTTTCCACTTTTAGTTTGCTATTATGAACACCCATGTAAAATCTTTCATTTAACTTTCTTAGTCATTGTCTTTTTTTTTTTTTTTTTAAGATTTATTTATTTGGGCTGGTGCTGTGGTGCAGTGGTTTAGTCCTCTGCCTGGAGTGCCAGCATCCCATACGGGCGCCCCTGCATCTGTGTGGGAGACCCAGAAGAAGCTTTTGGTTCCTGGCTTCAGATTGGCACAGTTCCAGCTGTTGCAGTCAACTGGGGAGTAATTAGCAGATGGAAGACTTCTCTCTCTCTCTCTCTCTCCCCGACACTGTCTGTAACTCAATCTCTCAAATAATATTTAAAAAAAAAGATTTATTTATTTACTTGAAAGGCAGAATTACAGAAAGGCAGAGGCAGAGGCAGAGGCAGAGGGACAGAGAGAGAGAGAGAGGTCTTCCATCCCCTGGTTCACTCCCCAAATTGCTGCAACAACCAGAGCTGCACAGATATGAAGCAAAGAGCCAGGAGCTTCTTCTAGGTCTCCCACACGGGTACAGGGGCCCAAGGAATTGGACCATCTTCTACTGCTTTCCCAGGCCATGGCAGAGAGCTGGATAAGAATTGGAGCAGCTGGAACTCGAACTGGCACCCATATGGGATACCAGCACTGCAGGCGGTGACTTTATCCACTATGCCACAGCGCTGGCCCCGGTCATTGTCTTTATTCCTCACATGTTCATATTTTTCTATATGAATTGTTACCCTTTTCCACATTGACCAGAGAACTCTTTGTATTAGGTAAATTCATCTTTTTAAATTTATTTTTAAAGACTTATTTACTTTATTTGAAAGGCAGAGTTCCAGAGAGGGAGGGAGGGAAGGAAAGAGAGAGAGAGAGAGAGAGAGAGAGAGAGAGAGAGAGAGAGATATTGATTTTCCATCTGCTGATTCACTCCCCAAAGGGCTGCAACAGTTGGGGCTGGGCCAGGCTAAAGCCAGGAACCAGGAGCTTCTTCTGGGTCTCCCACATGGGTGCAGGGGAACATAGATTTGGGTCATCCTCTGCTGCTCTTCTAGGCACATTAGCAGGGTGTTGGATTGGAAGTGGAGCAGTGGGGACTTGAACCATTGCCCATATGGGATGCTGGTGCTGCAGGCAATGGCTTAACCCACAAAGTCACAGTGCCACACCCCCTTTTTCTTATTTAAAATAGTTTTTAATTGTTATATTAGTATAAGGAGAATAGATTTCCTGTAATTCATAGATGCAATTCCAAAAATAAAATGATAGTTTATTAATTGAGAGACAGAGAGACAGAGAGGAAGCTCCTACCTGTTCTCTCCCTAAATACCTGCAGTGGCTAGGGCTGGGCCAGGCCAAATCCAGGTTCTGATACAGCTCTCTCACTAGATTCCTCCATTCTATTCAGTGTAGAAATTTAGACATATGCCAATGTTCTGTTCTCTAATGTATTTCTCTGTGTTTTTTATTCCTATCATTTCAATCAATACATTCACTTAGAAAAAAAATATATATACACTGTTCTTTATATATGTGTGTGTGTATAATTTTATATTTACCATGGACTGTTAGCCATCTCTCTTATGATGTTTGTTCTTATAAATACTTCAGCTTAATATTTTCAAAGCTACTTCTATGGTAACCTAGATCTTCTTTCCAATTCTTCAATTTTCATTAATGACATTGCACTTTAGACTATCTTATCTCCCATTCCTCTTTGTACTGGATGTAAGGGGTTGAGGGCAAGGGAAAGTCATTGATGACTTGCAATTCATGTCCAGTCTCCTTTCTGTGGGTTTTGGTTTTACAGTGGGGGTGGGGCTGGGAAGATGGGTTCATCCAAAACAGAAGAAAGATAATGAGTTCAATTTTTGACATATTGAGATTGAAGTTTTTAGGGAGTAGGTGGCTCTGTTTAAAAAAGCAACTGAATTTGTGGATTTGGAGTTAAATGAAAGGCATATTTTGGACTCATTACCAATTAAATCATAATTGCAGCTGTGATACCACACAGGATGATGTGTTTAGTGAAATGAGAAGGGAGTTGAAAACAAGAAGCAGAAAACAGGAACATGTAATGGAGTAAAGAAGTGAGCCAGTGTTTAAACTAGATAAAGAACTGTCAGGAAGGTGGAAAGAACAAGGTGCTGACGAGCAAGCAAGAAGAGACAAGTGGTCAACAGGAGATAAGTTGGCTGCAACAGAAACGTTTTATACCCAGCAGAAGAGAATCTTAGGGTAAAGAAGGAGCTTGGGAACTCTCAAGAAGCAAACTGTTGAAATCTTTACTTAGTATATACTAAGTTGATCTTCTGAATATAAAGAGAATTGAAAATGAATCTTTCCGGCGCCACAGCTCAATAGGCTAATCCTCCGCCTTGCGGCACCGGCACACCAGGTTCTAGTCCCGGTCGGGGCGTCGGATTCTGTCCCGGTTGCCCCTCTTCCAGGCCAGCTCTCTGCTGTGGCCAGGGAGTGCAGTGGAGGATGGCCCAAGTCCTTGGGCCCTGCACCCACATGGGAGACCAGGATAAGTACCTGGCTCCTGCCATCGGATCAGCGCGGTGCGCCGGCTGCGGTGGCCATTGGAGGGTGAACCAACGGCAAAAGGAAGACCTTTCTCTCTCTGTCTCTCTCTCTCTCTCTCTCACTATCCACTCTGCCTGTCCAAAAAAAAAAAAAAAAAGAAAAGAAAATGAATCTTGATGAAGAATGGGATGGCTGCGGATGAGAGGGAAGTTATGGGGGAAAAAGCCGCTATAATCCAAAAGTTGTACTTTTGAAATTTATTTTTATTAAATAAAAGTCTTTAAAAAAAGCAAATTAAAGGGAAATTCAATTCATTTCATTTCAATAAAGCAGATACTACAAGCTATGTCAGTGGTTTTCCAAAAAGCAAAAAAAAAAAAAAAAAGCAAACTATACCTTCAAAAAAAGTGTTTTGGGCTGTGTTCAACTAAAGCTTCTCTGACTGGGTCTCTACATAACTTCTCAATCTACCATTTCCAAGTGTGAGAGTGTGTGTGTGTGTGTGTGTGTGTGTGAGAGAGAGAGAGAGAGAGAGAGAGAAAGAGAGAAAGAGAGACAGAGAGAAATAGGCATTCTACCAGCATCAGACTTCTGTACCCCATAGGGCTAACTCCTTGCTTATGTATTTTGGGCAGATTAAAAGCTGAGTGTTTTTTTTTTTTTTCATGCCATTCTGACACCCCAAGAAAAGCTTTTGTGCCCCTTAAACTAAGTGTGTGGTGTCTTCTCCAACAGCACTTCTCCAGCTGACAGGAACAGGATGTCAGCAATTCAGTTGTTGGGCTCCCAGGCCTGATGTACAAAGCACAAGGAGAAAATCCAGCTCAGCAAATGGTGATCTGGGGAGCTTCCAGTTACAGAAAATTCACTGTGACCTATAAAATTCCAGGCTTACAAAACCCATCATTGTCTCAGTGAATAATGTCATCCAAGTCTTTTTAAGGTGGTGTTTCACCTCTTCTGGTTTGACAGCTCTAACAACCTCAGAGGAATGCCCTTCACCTGTAATCACGATTAGACAATGTTGATGATTTTTGTAACTGTCAGCTATTGCCCAATGATCTTGCACCACACACACCACCCCAAAGCTCAGGAGCTTACAGAGATAAGCATGTGTGTGTCTATCTTTTGCTTACCAGTTTTCAGGTCAGCTGAAGAGGCTTTGCTTCAGGTTTGATGTGCTGGTCTAGTGCTGTGCCTCCTTACATCATTTCTACTGAAACTTTTCTGTGCAAGGCAAGGCACATGACCCAACTCAACGTGGCACATGGAGATATACTCAACCCTAAGAGGGAAGAGGAGGGTGAACCTTTGTTGAACAGTAATTTCATCACAGTGTTGGTGCCCATATTTTTAAAAAGCACGATTCAGAAAGGTTGTCTTGTAACCAGAAAGCTTGTTCTGACTGCAATGAAGAACCCTAAGTCCCAAGTCATTATCTTTAAAAAAATGAACCTTGCAAGTATTCCTTGGTTTTCACATTTAACATGTTATTAATAAAATGAGTAAATTGCTGGGAGAAAAAAATGGCCCAAACAACTACAAAGATGATCAAATTTACCAAATTTTGACTTACATATAACCTTGCGGTAATAGAGGTATTGTGAATAGTGACATCTGTAGCAATTAAATAATTTTTTTTATAAATAGATATGCAGTTTTTTTTTTGACAGGTAGAGTCATAGACAGTGAGAGAGAGAGACTGAGAGAAAAGTCTTCCTTCCGTTGGTTCACTCCCCAAACGGACGCCACGGCCGGTGCTGTGCCGGTCCAAAGCCAGGAGCCAGGCACTTCTTCCTGGTCTCCCATGTGGGTGCAGGGTCCAAGCACTTGGGCCATCCTCCACTGACTGCCCTCCCAGGCCACAGCAGAGAGCTGGACTGGAAGAGGAGCAACTGGGACCAGAAGTGGCGCCCATATGGGATGCTGGTGCCGCAGGCGGAGGATTAACCAAGTAAGCCACGATGCCAGCCCCCAATTAAATAATTTTTTAAAAATTTACATATTCTACAATATATTTATATGAAATTGCCCTCTGGAGA
This sequence comes from Oryctolagus cuniculus, assembly GCF_964237555.1. NCBI lineage: Eukaryota > Metazoa > Chordata > Mammalia > Lagomorpha > Leporidae > Oryctolagus > Oryctolagus cuniculus. The sequence goes on from NC_091437.1 coordinate 81,529,107, forward strand.
TTTCCTACTGTCCCTGCTGGGGTGTCATCAACCTACCACCAAGGATTTGGCTGGGCCCTTAGGGGGACAGTGTCATAATATTGGAGGGATAAGTCTCAGTCTCTTTAGCTGATGGGTTAAACATTAGGCAACAGCAGTAGTTAGACGATCTCAGTGAAAGGGAGATGTTGGTGAAGGGCCAGCCTAGGGGGCCCGTGCATGGCTTCCTCCTCTGCTCCAATAGCTGTACTGCTTATGAGTCACTGTTCGAAGCCTGGGGTGGTAGAGATCACAGACTGGCTGACATCTATCAGATGAATGATCTTGTCTACTTGGTTGTGCTTCTTGTCTCTTCTGGAAGGATGCTTTCTGGCGGATACTATCATGTGATAGAAAGAGCCTTACCTTTCATGGCTACTGCTGTGGTCCATCTATGCACCTTTTCTGCTACCTCCCTATCTCTGATAGTCCAAATTGGCTCCTTCTAGGACCTGATCATGCACTAAGCTATTTTTTATTTTTATTTTTTTTGACAGGCAGAGTGGACAGTGAGAGAGAGAGAGACAGAGAGAAAGGTCTTCCTTTTGCCGTTGGTTCACCCTTCAATGGCCGCTGCTGCCAGCGCTCTGTGGCTGGCGCACCGCGCTGATCCGAAGCTGGGAGCCAGGTGCTTCTCCTGGTCTCCCATGCGGGTGCAGGGCCCAAGGACTTGGGCCATCCTCCACTGCACTCCCTGGCCACAGCAGAGAGCTGGCCTGGAAGAGGGGCAACCGGGACAGAATCCGACGCCCCGACCGGGACTAGAACCTAGTGTGCCGGCACCGTAGGCTGAGGATTAGCCTATTGAGCTGCGGCACTGGCCGCACTAAGCTATTTTCCACTGTACATAAGTCCATGGATATCCTTGCCTTAAATAATTTTCACTACTTACTGTCTTTTAGTGCCCTCTCCCCTCAATCCCAGTGGTACTACAATGCATTACCAGCAGTCTCTTTTTTCTGACTTGTACCAAAATGCCCAAACTCCACATCTGTGAACAGAAATTAGGTCTTTCTCCTCTGTCAACTAGTCACAGGGAACTTCCCATGTGTATGAGCTGAAGGAGAGGCACTAGTGCAACAATGGAAGGCAACATGGGAGCCTGAAGCACCAGCTTATGCACCTACTGTGCTTTCTGGGCCTGCACAAGCTTGATCCTGGATGTGCCGGTTCCATCTTTGGATAGGTTGGTGATGAATTTCCCTGATCTTACCACTTGGTGAATCTATCTCATACAGAAATCCTGATCACATAGTTATTTGATGTCCCATAGTCAGGGGTTTCAGCTCTACTAGGGCCCAGTAGGATGCGACGCGAAGCTTTTCTACCGCGATTAGCAAGATCTTGCTCCAGAAAACTAGGCGTATGGCTGTATCTCTCCAGTGGGACTTAGTGTCATGCAATCTTCTATAGCATGTGCATATGGCCCAAGGAGCAAGGCTGTTTGTACCGTAGCTTGACTGTGCTGCAGAGTTCTTTTTGAAGCTGGGTCTCTCAAAACCAGTGCCTTACACACCATTCAAAAAATAGGTTGGTGCAGTATTCTCCTCCAAATTCAGAACATTTTGCATCCAAAGTCCTAAGAGAGGTATAGAGCATTGTTTTGTTTCCTTAAGAGCAGAAGTTTCTAGATGCAGCATCTTGTCCTTTTTTAAAAATATTTTTATTTATTTATTTGAAAGGTAGAGTTATAGACTATGAGAGGGAGAGAGAGAGAGAGAGAGAGAGAAAGGTCTTCCATCTGCTGGTTCACTCCCCAAATGGCCACCATGGCTAGAGCTGGGCCAGTCCTAAGCCAGGAGCTTCTTCTGGGTCTCCCACACAGGTGCAAGGGCCCAAGGACTTGGGCCATCTTCTACTGCTTTTCCAGACCATGGTAGAGAATTGGATTGGAAGAGGAGCAGCTGGGAATAGAACTGGCACCCATATGGGATGCCAGTGCTGCAGGCAGAGGATTAACCTACTGTGCCACCACACCAGCTCCCAGTATCTTGTCTTTTAAACATCAGGGGAAGTGGTGTAGTTGACAGCCACCAGCTGAGAAGCCAGCATCCAATATGGACACCAGTTTGAGTCCTGGCTGCACTACTTCTGATCAAGATCCCTGCTAATGGCTTGGGAAAAGCAGCAGAAGGTGGATCAAAAGTCTGGGCCCCTGCCACCTTTGTGGGAGACTAGGATGAAGGTCTTGGCTTTGGCCTGGCCTGGCCCAGTCCTGGCTATTGGGCCGTTTGGAGAGTGAACCAATAGATGGAAGATTCTTTCTCTCTCTCTGTCTCTCTCTCTCTCTCTCTCTCTCTGTCTCTCTGTCTCTCTCTCTCTCTCTAACTCTGACTTTCAAATAAATAAATTTTAAAAAAGAAACATTGGAGAAGATTTGCTGACATCTAAAAAATTCACCAGTGTCTTATGTTCATTATCCTTTGTAGATATTTTCTCTCACCCTTTGCAGTTCTTACAGCTTATCATGGCCCCCAGAATATCAGCCATTTATCTTTTATCAGGTTCTGTTCATGTAATATCAGCACAGTGGGGCACTCTGATATTTTATGAAGTGAGTGCATTGTAATAGGAACAGGAGATTCAAAGCCCTAGAAAAAGACTTATAATATATGTTTGTCTATCCAACATGAACATGAACTACTAATGATTTTCCTTCATAACTGGGAATTTAAAAGAATATATGTATCAGATGAGTATCTGTATAGGCCCTACCAGATGTGGTGCTTTTGTGTTGTAACAAAGATCGGGATTCTTACCTTGGGACAGCTTGGAGGAAGAAGTCTTTTGTGATCTACTTGATTTTTGGTAGGGACTTACTAATAAGTAAAGCATAGATTCCAGGGGCTGCCACACCACTGCAGCCCTCTTAGTTTCTAAGAGAGGTATTAGATTCTGCCATTTCCTCTAGGATTGATTTTGCTTTTGGACTATTATCTTGATTGCTGTGGGGGTGAGGACAGCTTGAAGGGCTTTCATTTTTCTATTACACTAGCTCTATCTGCATGTATCAAGGAACTGTGCAAGATTCTGCCAATTGCTGAGTAGGTTCATTTAAATTTTGCATTCCAGAAGCAGGGGTATGATTAGCAGGCAGAATCATGGATATAGTAGACCTAAGTGGGGTAGACCTGGTCCATGTCTCTGTTTATTTCCTGGCCTCTGTAAGTCCTTCCTCCATGAGGAGGACATTGATGGCAATTTGTGTTACTTGATAGCACTGTCAACTCAGACCCTGTTTCCAATTATCCTTGGTAAGTCTGAGCATTTTCTTGCCTAAACATAATTTCCCACAGTTCTCTTTTGGCAAGGAGTGAGAATGGGCAGGGGCATGGCCACTGTGCATATATACTTATTGCAAAGTTTCAGATGCTTTCTTAGGAACTTGGCCTCTGAGAACTAGGTCTGGTTTGGAAACTGGACAAAGAATTTCCATTGAGGCATTTGTGTCAGCCTTCTACTCATTCATTCTTGTTGTGTTTTGATTATATATATTGCCATTACACTTACGGACTTTTCTATGTTGCTCAAGAAATGCAAAATTCTTTTTTTAAACTTTTATTTAGTAGATATGAATTTCCAAATGCAGTTTATGGATTACAATGGCTTTTCCCCCCTATAACTTCCCTCCCACCCGCAATCCTCACATCTCCTGCTCCCTCTCCCATTCCATTCACATCAAGATTCATTTTCAATTATCTTTATATACAGAAGATCAATTTAGTATATATTAAGTAAAGATTTCATCAGTTTGCCTCCACACAAAACACAAAGTGCAAAATACTGTTTGAGCACTAGTCATATCATTAATTCACATTGAACTACACATTAAGGACAGAGATCCTACATGAGGAGTAGGTGCACAGTGACTCCTGTTGTTGACTTAACAAATTGACACTCTAGTTTAAGGCGTCAGCAATCTCCCCAGGCTCTAGTCATGAGTTGCCAAGGCCATGGAAGCCCCCGAGCTCACCGACTTTTATCTTATTTCGACAAGGCCATAGTCCAAGTGGAAGTTCTCTCCTTCCTTCAGAGAAAGGTACCTCCTTCTTTGATGACCCGTTCTTTCCACTGGGATCTCACTCACAGAGATCTTTCATTTAGGTCCTCCCCCCCCCCCCCAGAATGTCTTGGCTTTCCATGCCTAAAATACTCTCATGGGCTCTTCAGCCATATCTGAATGCCTTAAGGGCTGATTCTGAGGCCAGAGTGCTATTTAGGACATCTGCCATTCTATGAGTCTGCTGTGTACCCGGCTTCCCATGTTGGATTGTTCTCTCCCTTTTTGATTCTATGAGTTAGTATTAGCAGACACTAGTCTTGTTTATGTGATCCCTTTGACTATTAGACCTATCATTATGATCAATTGTGAACAGAAATTGATCACTTGGACTAGTGAGATGGCATTGGTATATGCAATCTTGATGGGATTGTATTGGAATCCCCTGGCACATTTCTAACTCCACCACTTGGTGCAGGTAAGCTTGAAGGAAATGCAAAATTCTAAAAGCCAGATCCAGATAGCCCTGTGGCTCAGGTCTGTGGCTGGCAGGGCCGTAATTGCTTCTGCTGTTATAGCAATACTGCAGGTTGATCATCCCTTATTTGAAAATCCAACACTGAAAATGGTCCAAAATATGAAACCTTTTGAGCATGGCCATGCCACCACAAGTGGAAAATTCAACTCATGACTCCTGTGATGAGTTGCCATCAAAACACAGGTGTACTAAAAATATTGTATAAAATTACCTGCAGGCTATTTGTATACAGGTATGTATGAAACAGAAATGTATTTCGTGACTAAAAATGAGTCCCATTCTCATAATATATTATTGTGTATATGCCATTATTTAAATATATGTGATTAGAAATACTTCTGGTCCCAAGCATTTCAGGTAAGGGATACTTAACCTATGTCTTCTTTATTCTATTTTAAGTAGTGCCAAAAGAGCTCTCTGACTTTAACAGTTTGTTTTGTATAGAGATTAACCAAACAGAGTCAGTCTCCCTAACGCTTCAGGGGTGTTCAGAAACAGCCACTCAATTCCACCATCCTTAATAATTACTATTTCTCCCATATGTGTTAAATAAAGAGAGATTGTTCCAATTGTGCACCCCATTCCAGTCCACCACAGGGGATAGTCTATTGCACTGACACACAGGCCAGCAATTTTCACCAGCAGGATTCTCTTTGTTAGATGATAACCCAGCTCCAACATCCATTCTTAGAATCTATCTCTTAGGCCCACTCCTGGTAACAACCATCTTAGGTCAGATACCTTGGCAACAGATCTTGTAATATCTGAATGGGAGGCCAGAGTGATGGTGTTAGTAGGTAAAGCTGCTGCCTGTGACACTGGCACCATATGGATGCCAGTTCAAGTCCCAGCTGCTTTACTTCTGATCCAGCTCCCTGTTAATGGCCTGGGAAAAGCAGTGGAAAATGGCCCAAGTGTTTGGACTGCTGCCACCATATGGGATACTTGGATGAAGCTCCTGGCTCCTGGCTCTGGCCTTACCCAGCACTGGCCATGGTGGTCATTTGGGGAGTGAACTAGCGGTTGGAAAATTCTCTCTCTCTCTCTCTCTCTATCTCCCTCTCCCTCTCTCTCTCTCCCTGCAACTCTTTCAAACAAATAAATAAATCATAAAGAAAAAGATCTGAAGACATTATATCTATCTATTAATGCCAGATTGACCTGTTCTAATGACTGACTTGGTAAATATAGTAGTCCGCAACCTTCATGGGAAGGTCTGGGTGCATGCTCATGATTTCATGATTACTTGATGTTTCACAGTAAGGTGCTCTTTATCCATGCCCAGTAGGAGGAAAGGAGCTGATTTTGTACTGCAGGTACCAGAAACCTAACAGTGTGCCTGCATTTTTCCAGTGGAACTTCTGGTATCGTGGGACCTTTTAGAGCACAAGACTCAAGTAAGGCTGCTCATAGCAAGCTTAGTTCCACTGAATAACTTCTTCTGATTCTGGGCCATTCAACACAATGAACTTTAACACGAGTAGTGATGTGGACATCACTCAAGAACGAGTGAGCTGCTAAAACCCTGAAAGCAATCAGGCAGCTTTACAGGGAAGGGGAAAGAGCAAGGATGTGGGCAAGAAAAGTATTGCCATGACCTGATGGGGTGAAGGGACATTCTGAGGCTTATCCTGCACCCCTGAGTTATCTCCTTTGTGTCAAACAGACATTGAACACTGAGGTGGAGTGGTTGGCTTTGGTTAGGCAAGGAAGAGCTTGTCTAAGCTGTTGACAATCCATTGCGCAGCTGGGGATGGGGTACCACTGGGCAAAGGAAATTTGAGTGGAGTACTAAGAGCATCAGTGGTATCCTCATTACTGTTTAAAGACACAGGAACAAAAATTTTAAGGAATGTTTATTTTCATTTTATTGTAAAGGGAGGGGCCTGGTATCTTTCATATTCTAGTTCACTTTCTGAATTCTTATAGAAGTCAGGGCTGTGCCAGGCCAAAACCAGGAACCTAATGCTCAATCCATGTCTCTCATGTGGGTGACAGGGACTCAAGAATAGTGCTTTTTTCTTCATACTGTTTGTTGAACTCTTTACTTAGTGTAAGGTTGACCTTACAATCATTAAGTAAACTGAAAACAAATCTATGTAAAAAATGAAGAGTGGGAATAGGAGAGGGAGGAGGAAGAAGGGTTGAAGCATGGGCAGGAGGGAGGGAAGGGTGGGAAGTATCATTATGTTCCTAAATCTGTATATATGAAACACATGAAACTCATATAACCTAAAAATAAATTCACCAGAAATATATATATATGTATATGTATATGTATATGTGTGTATGTGTATGTGTGTGTGTATATATATATATATATATATGAACTTGAGCCATCATCTGCTGCCTCTCAAAGTGTGGGTTAGCTGGAAGCTGGATAGGAAGCAATGTAGCTGAGACTTGAGACAGGCACTTCAATGTGTGATGAAGGTGTCCCAAGTGAGTACATAACCACTGCATTCAACATCCCCTCTGGAAATTTTTTTTTAAAGTAGTCATATTACCCGTTGAGGCAATGCCTCGACATATTTGGTGCATTTCCATAAGACTTCCTCCCAAAATGATTTATTTTATGTAAATGTGATTATACATAATTTGTTACCTTATTTTTTTAAAAAGACATTTATTTGAAAGGAAGAGTGACACAGAAAGAGAGAGAGAAAGCAATCTTTCATCTGTTGGTTCACTCTCTAAAAGGCTGCAATAGCCAGGGCTGGATCAATCCAAAGCCAGAAGTCAGGAACTCCATCCGGGTCTCCCATGTGGGTATCAGGGACTAAAGTACTTGCACAATCATCTGCTGCTTTCCCAGTAACAGTAAAAGGAAACTAGTAGGAAGCAGAGCAGCAGAGACTTGAGCCAGCACTCTGATAGGGGATGCTGGCATCATGAGTGGAAGCTTAATCTGCTGCACAAATCTGACCCCTGTTATCTTATTTTCAAAAAAATGTCTTAGAATCTTCACAAAATTCACGGAATGTACACAGTATGAAGAAACAATCATAGATTTCAAAAACTTTCGCAGCAAAATAAACATATATTAATTCCATTTGTCCATGAACTTTCTGAAGTTCCCTTGTGTATCAATTGTCTTAAGCACTTCCCATTTATTGTAAGATTTTAAGAAACATAATTTATTTTTATTTTTTATGTTTTTTTTTAATTTAATGAATGCATTTTTACATAGATAGAACTTTAGGAACACAGTGGTTCTTTCCCTCATGCCCCCCACCCTGCTCCCTTCCCACCTTCCATTCCCTCTTCCATCTCCTTCTTCATTGTGGATCATTTTTAGTATGACTTTATATATAGAGGACCATCTCTAGGCTTATCATAGAGTTCAACAATTTGCCCCGCGCTCACACACAATATATACAATACAGTTTGGAGAGAGAATTTGCAGTTGATTATCATATTGCAATTCAATAGGGACAGAGGTCCTACCTGGGGAGCAAGTTCACATTGACTACTGTTGTTCCTTTAACAATTAACATTCTTTTTTTGTGACGTCAGTGATCATCCAAGGCTCTTGTCGTGAGCTGCCAGGGCTGTGGAGGCCTTTGGTGACCATAGCCTCCGTCGTTATTTGGACACAGCCATATGCAAAGAGGATGTTCTCTCCCTTCAGAGAAGAGTGTCTCCTTCTTTGATGACCCTTCCTTTCCTCTGAGGTCTCGCAGAGATCCTCCGTGTAGGGTTGTTTTTATTTCCACAGAGTCTTGTCTCTCCATGCCTGAGATGCTCTAGCAGGCCTTTTAGCCCGACCAGGAAGCCTTAGGTTAATTCTGAGGTCAGAGTGTTATTTACTGCGAAAGTCATTCTAGGAGTCTACTGTGTGGGTTGCTTCCCATGTTGGTCCCTCTTTCCTTTTTTAATTCTATTATTTTTACTGGATATTTGATGTTACTTATGTCGTCCCTTTTAAACTTAGACCGGTCTATCTGTTGCCTTTAACACTTGAGTTGATCACTGTAACATTGAAGATGGTGTTTATATTACTGATTCTTATAGGTTTGGAGTCCCATGATTAGTTCTTAGGCTGTACCATTAGAGGTGAGTGCTTGTATGCATAACTATACTTTTTTTTTTTTACAGTTTTAGACTACCTCCTCCATCTCTTAAAGAAAGATAATTTTTAATGGAGTACAAATATTGAAATATTCTCATCACAAGGGAAAGTTAAAGAGCAAGAAGCAACCTGTGATTTCATATGAACTTTCAGAACATGAGGATCTGGTTAAGGCTTGCTTTGTACATCAAGTCGGGCATGAGCAGCGAGCACGTGCCGGGTTGGTCAGCCTACAATCTGGGGGAGGTGAAGGGGCTGTGCACAGGGCTCTACGCCCAGGGCGGTGCGTCCATAATGATTGTGAAGGGATGATGTTATACCAGGATCCAAACAAGCAGATATGTGACTGGGAAGGCAGGTGATGCAAACAGGTGAACATCAAGCCAAGAGAAAAGGTGCCTTTCCAGAGGAGGGTGTTACTTAAGCCGATGTTGCCATGTGTTGCCTTCTGAGAACTTGTGATAAGATAGAGTCCAGAATGTGTGTGTGTGTGTGTGTGTGTGTGTGTGTGTGAGAGAGAGAGAGAGAGAGAGAGAGAGAGAGAGAAATCTCCTGACCCTGAATGCTTGGCATATTTTCTTCAGACAAGGCTTGCACAAAATTCAGCAGACTGGTGACTCCCATGGATGATGCTTGCACTAAATTGTGTGCTGCTTGGGAGCAGTCACAGGCAGAATGCTGTCCTGATCCTCAGAAGCCTCAGGCCCTGTGATTGACAGATGAAGAAATAAAATTGTACAATAACAGGCTCGAGCTCCCTAATCTCTTAAACTCACTCCTCTCTTCTGATCTTTCTTGCTGCACCTTGACCTTTCCCTTAGCTTCCAGCAAGTCTCAAGGCCTGACCAAGTTACTTGCCTTGGGAGACTCCAAGGACAACATCACTATTAGAAAAGCAGTCTCCTTTGCCAATCCCAATTTTATTTATTATTTTCCCTAGAAATAAATTTTGTGCATGTTAAAGTAAGCACAAAAACCTTCGCTTCTAATAAAAGTATGTGGAGCTGAACAAAGTTATGAGTTTGTCATCGTTTTTAAACAAAGGTTTGTTTATTTGAGAGGTAGAATTATTGACAGAGAGACGGAGACAGAGAGAAAGGTCTTCCAACCACAGGTTCACTCCCCAGATGGCTGCAACGGCTGGACTGGGCCAACCTGAAGCCAGGAGCCAGGAGCTTCCTCTGGGTCTTCCGTGTGGGTGCAGGGACCCAAGCACTTGGCCCATCTTTCACTGCTTTCCCAGGCCATAGCAGAGAGCTGGATCAGAAGAAAAGCAGCTGGGACACAAAGTGGTGCCCATAAGGGATGCCAGCAGGGCAGGCGGAGGCTTAGCCTACTATGCTACAGTGCCGGCCCCGATTCGTCATCATTTTTAACACAGAAGAAGAGAAATGACTATAGAGAAAAAAGATTTCTAATTAATGCAAGAGCATTACAAATAGCTATATGGATAAATAAAAACCAAAATGAAAAGATTACTTTTACAGAAAAACATATTATTTCAAAATCTATGCAAAAAGAAAACTTAAATTAACCAATAAGAATTACATAAATGAGGGGCTGGTGCTGTGGCGCAGCAGGTTAACGCCCTGGCCTGAAGCACCAGCATCCCATATGGGCGCCGGTTCTATTCCCAGCTGCTCCTCTTCTGATCCAGCTCTCTGCTATAGCCTGGGATAGCAGTAGAAGATGGCCCAAGTCCTTGGGCCCCTGCACCCATGTGGGAGACCCAGAAGAGGCTTCTGGCTCCTGGCTTCGGATTGGTGCAGTTCCGGCCATTGTGGCCATCTGGGGAGTGAACCAACAGATGGAAGACCTCTCTCTGTCTCTATTTCTCTCTGTAACTCTTTCTTTCTTTCTTTCTTTCTTTCTTTCTTTCTTTCTTTCTTTCTTTCTTTCTTTCTTTCGACAGGCAGAGTGGACAGTGAGAGAGAGAGACAGAGAGAAAGGTCTTCCTTTTGCCGTTGGTTCACCCTCCAATGGCCGCCACGGCTGGCGCGCTGTGGCCGGCACACCACGCTGATCCGAAGCCAGGAGCCAGGTGCTTCTCCTGGTCTCCCATGGGGTGCAGGGCCCAAGCACTTGGGCCATCCTCCACTGTTCTCCCGGGCCACAGCAGAGAGCTGGCCTGGAAGAGGGGCAACCAGGACAGAATCCAGTGCCCTGACCGGGACTAGAACCCGGTGTGCTGGCGACGCAGGCAGAGGATTAGCCTATTGAGCCATGGCGCTGGCCTTTGTAACTCTTTCAAATAAATAAAATGAATCTTTAAAAAAATGAAAAAGAAATAAAAAAATTACATAAATGAAAATAAAGATCCAAGATCTTTCCTTTTAAAAACCTGCAAGCCAATGCAGTTTTTAAAGTACAATTTACCCAAATTTCAAGGAGGATTAAATCCAGTTTTATATAAGTTATATAAAAAAATGGAAAAATTGGAACTGGTTTTGTGATGCAGCAGGTTAAGTTGCCACTTCCAACACCAACATACCATATCAGAGTGCCAATGTGAGTTCTGGCTGCTCCACTTCCAACCCAGCTTCCTATTTCCATGCCTGGGAAGACAGTGGATGATGGTCCAAGTACTTGGATCCTTGCCACCCATATGGTTAATGTGGATGGAGTTCCTAACCCATGGCTTCAGTCTGACCTAGACCTGGCTGTTGTGGCCATTTGGGTAGTCTGCCAGCAGATGGAAGATTTCTCTCTCTCTCTCCCTTTCTGGAAGATCTCTCTCTCTTCTCTCCACATCTTTCAAATAAATAGGTATATAAGTAAATATTTTAAAAATGGAAAAATCACACTTTTTTATCATAAACACTCTTGGAAATTAGAACTATAAGAGAACTTTCTTCATTTCATAAAGTTGATATAGCAAAAAACCTATAGTAAACTTTATAGTTAATGATGAGGCTTTATACACTTTTTTAAAAAAAAAAATCAGGGACAAGACAAGAATGCACACTTTTCACTACTAGAGAGTCTATCAGCTGAAAGGAAAGAGAGGTGTGAAGACAATGGATGATGTGGATGATATCCACTACCTAGAAAATCCAACATACTCAGCAGAAAAACTATTAAAACTAATAAGTCATTAGTTTTCCCCAATATGAAATCAGTCTATGAAAATCAAAAGCACCTGAGAAGGTGTTTGACCCAGTGAGTAATTCATCATTGCCAGGGGGCAGAGAGGAACTTCTTCTTCTTCTTTTTTTTTTTTTTAAATAGAAAACTTTTATTTAATAAATACAAATTTCAAAAGTACAACTTTTGGATTATAGTAGTTTTTTCCCCCATAACCACCCTCCCACCCACAAACTATCCCATCTCCTACTTTCTTTCCCATCCTATTCTTCATTAAGATTGATTTTTAATTATCTTTATATACAGAAGATCAACTCTATACTGAGTAAAGATTTTAACAGTTTGCACCCACACAGACACACAAAGTATAAAGTACTGTTTGAAGACAAGTTTTACTGTTAATTCTCATAGTACAGCACATTAAGGACAGAGATCCTACATGGGGAGCAAGTGCACAGTGACTCCTGTTGTTGATTTAACAATTGACACTCTAATTTATGACGTCAGTAATCACCTGAGGCTCTTGTCATGAGTTGCCAAGGCTATGGAAGTCTCTTGAGTTCGCCAACTCCAATCTTATTTCGACAAGGTCATAGTCAAAGTAGAAGTTCTCTCCTCCCTTCAGAGAAAGGTACCTCCTTTTTTGATGGCCCCTTCTTTCCACTGAGATTTCACTCACAGAGATCTTTCATTTAGGTCATTTTTTGCCACAGTGTCTTGGCTTTCCATGCCTGAGATACAGAGAGGAACTTCTTAAACTTTTTTTTATAATAAAAAATCAGTGATTAGCATGGCCAGGGAACTGCCAAAGAACAGTTCCAGCAGATAAAGAGGCAAAGGATATGAAATGACAATTTTCAGAAGAGGAATAGCCAAAGGCTAATAAGAATGGTACTTCAAGAGTTTTTGGAAAATGGTATTAAAAGATAAGTTTATTTTGCTGCAAGAGAATTTCATAATCTATGCATATGAGAAGTCCTCAAAAAGTTCATGAAAAAAGTGTATTATCAATAATTTATGCATTGGGGGCATTTCAAGACTTTTTGCAACAAAATGAACTTATCTTTTAATTCAATTTTTCCAGAATTAAACATTTTTTAAAAATTTATTTGAAAGGCAGAGTTACAGAGAGAGAGAGAGAAGGAGAGACAGAGATCTTCCATTCACTGGTTCATTCCCCAAATGGCCACGATGGCCAGGGCTGGGCCAGGCTAGAACCAGGAGCCTGGAGCTTCTTCCAGGTCTCCTAAATGGGTGCAGGGGCCCAAGCACTTAGACCATATTCTGCGGCTTTCTAAGCACATAAACAGGGAGCTGGATCAGAAATGGAGCAGTTGGAACACAAACGGGCACCCATATGGGATGCTGGCATCCCAGGTGGCAGCTTTACCTGCTATGCCAGTGATATTTTTCCTTCTGGCTTAGGCTGTAAGATCCTTCTGGGGACAGACGGGTGGGGATGCACATCTGCTCTGTCTGTCTTCTTAGATCTTGCTTTGCTAATTCTTTTTATGAACACTCAATTCATGAGTGCAGTCTCACAGAATTGGGGGCAGTAGGGAAGAGAAAATGGAGAGGAAGGAGTAAAGTTAGAATGGTACTATGGATGCTGAAATGATGTGGTCCAGTGTCTATGAATGACAGCCACCCAGATGCTTTCTTTCAATTAAGGGGTAGACTATGGTTGTTTTTGGAAACCCTGTCCCTTTACTCCCCTATTTTCTAACGAGGCAATTGAACTCCTTACTGAGTTGCAGAAATGTGCAGCTATCCCCACTCCTATGTACCAGGCCTGAAACAAGGGTTCTCTTTCCCATGGCAGAAGACTCTGTTTCCCCCAAGGAGTCAGTAACCTCCATTTGGGCTTGTTGACCCATCAAGTAAGATCTCCGCTTGACCTACTGTTGAAAACTTTCCCCCAGATGCTCCTACACCTGGTCGCTCTAGTCACCTGCTGGAGTCAGCATTCTTCAAGCAAGAGATGAACATTGGCTCCATGAATAACCCCAAACTCCTGTGGACATCTGTCAAATCTCTCAGTATAAGTATAATTTCTACCACTATGACTGCACCCAGTTTGAGCCTATGATTCCTGGAAGCTTAGCAAGCCTCTGGCTGGACCATGAAATGCCAGCTCCCTCACTTTCTTGTACATCTCTTGGTTCTACTGGTGATCTCTTTGGAGACTATGCCACCAGACATGGTGGGAAGGAAAGCACTAGGGGTGGAGATGGGCAGGAGGAGAAAACGAAAGTATTCTCTATTCCAATAGATTCACTATAAAGCATTTCTTCATTGAAGCGCCTTTCAAACCTCCAGTCTTCTATTATGGTTTATGAAGGATGGTTGCTGAATTGGTTTAGCTTGCCTTTTATTATCCTTTGGTTCAGTGGTGATGAACTCTTTTTCATTTTCATGTCTTCCTTTTATTTTTTTGAACAGTCTGGCTAGAAGTTAATCAATGTTATTGCTCTCTTTTTCTGTCTTCTCTGGTTTTAACTAAATATTTTATATGACTCCATTTTATCTCCTCCCTTAACATTTCACTGATTTTCTTATTCCTTTCCTATTTTCAATTTTATTGATTTCAGCTTTAATTTTCATTATTTCTTTTCTTCTTCTTGCTTTGGACTTGCATTGCTCTTCTTTTTCTGGTTTCCTAAGGTGAGAATTTAGGTTAAGAGTTTGAAAGCTGTCTTCCTGGGGCCAGTGCTGTGGTGCAGTGGGTTAAAGCCCTGGCCTGCAGCACCGACATCCCATGTAAGTGCTGGTTCGAGTCCTGGCTGCTCCACTTCCAATCCAGATCCCTGTTAATGAGCTTGGGAAAGCAGCAGAGGATGGTCCAAGTGCTTGGGACCCTGCACCCATGAAGGAGACCCAGAAGAAGCTCCTGGCTCCTGGCTTCAGGCTGGCCCAGCCCTGGTTGTTGTGGCCATTTTTGGAGTGAACCAGCAGGTGGAAGACCTCTCTCTCTGTCTCTACCTCTTTCTGTAACTCTGCCATCCAAATAAATAAAATAAAACTTTAAAAAAATTTAAAAAAAGAAATCTGGAGGCCGGCACCGCGGCTCACTAGGCTAATCCTCTGCCTTGTGGCGCCAGAACACCGGGTTCTAGTCCCGGTCGGGGCACCGGATTTTGTCCTGGTTGCCCCTCTTCCAGGCCAGCTCTCTGCTGTGGCCAGGGAGTGCAGTGGAGGATGGCCCAAGTGCTTGGGCCCTGCACCCCATGGGAGACCAGGATAAGTACCTGGCTCCTGTCATCAGATCAGTGCGGTGCGCCGGCTGCAGTGCGCCGCCGCCGGCGGCCATTGGAGGGTGAACCAACAGCAAAGGAAGACCTTTCTCTCTGTCTCTCTCTCTCTCTCACTGTCCACTCTGCCTGTCAAAAAAAAAAAAAAAGAATTCTGTCTTCTTTTCTAATTGATACAATTAATAACATAAATTTATTTTTAAGCACTGTTCTGGATGTATTTCATATATTTTGGTAAGTTGTATTTTCATTTTCATTTAGTTCAAAAGCTTTCTCATAAGGCTTCTTTGATATAAGAGTAATGTTGAAATGTGTTGTTTAATTTCCAAATATTTGGAATCTGTCCAACTACTTTTTTGTTACTAATCTCTAGTTCAATTTTATTGTGGTTAGATTTCCATTCTTTTCAATTTGTTATGGTGTGTTTTATGGCCCAGAATCTGGTTTATCTTGTGAATGTTTCAGATGAGTTTGAGAAAAACGTGTTGTTGGACAATGTAGTTCATAAATGTTAACCAGTTCAGTTGATGGTGCTGTTCAAATCATCTGTACCCTTACTGATTCTCTGAGTGCTTTGTCCATGCATCACTGATTGAACCTCTGATGGTAATGGTTGATTTGGCTATTTCTCTTTTCAGATCTATTAGTTTCTGCCTTATGTATTTTGATACTCTGTATTAGGTGTATACATGTTTAAGACTGTTGTGTCTTCAAAGAGAATTGACCATGTACCATTATGTAATGCCCTTCTACTCCAACTTTTTTTTGACTGGTGTTAGTGTAGTATATTTTTTTCTATCCTTTTACTTTTAACTTTCCTGAGTGTTTATTTATATTAAAAGTGAATTTCTTGTAACATATAGTTGTCTTACATTTTTATCTATTTTTACATCTCTGTCTTTTAATTGTTGTGGTTGATCATTCACATTTAAAGTAGTTATTAACATTGCTGAATAATCATTTCTTACCATAAATGGTAAGAAAGAAAAAACACTGTTCCTCAACAGTAAAGACAAGGGTTGCAAACAATCATCAAATCTCAAAATGTCATTTTCACTCCTATACATTACTTTTTTTGGTACTCTATTAGTTGCCACAGATAAGGGAAAACACATGATATTTGTCTTTTTGGGACTGGCTTATTTCACTAAGTATAATGGTTTCCAGTCACATCCATATTGTTGCAAATGACAGAATTTCATTTTTTTATGGCTGAGTAGTATTTCATACTATATTTATACCATAATTTCTTTATCCAGTCAGTAGTTGATGGACATCGAGTTGATTCCATGTCTTAGCTATTGAGAATTAGGCTGCAATAAACATGGGGGTACAGATAACTCTTTCATATGCTGATTTCATTTCCCTTGGGTAAATTCCCAGGAGTGGGATTGCTGGATCATATGGTATATTGAGGTATCCCCATACTGTCTTCCACAACAGCTGTACAAGTTTACATTCCCACCAAAGTGGATTAGGGTACCTTTTTCCCACGTCCTTACCAGTGTTTATTATTGTGTATGAGAGCCATTCTAACTGGGGTGAGGTGGAACCTCATTATGGTTTTGACTTGTATTTCCCTGATGGCTAGTGATCCTGAGCATTTTTTCGTGTGTTTATTGGCCATTTGAATTTCCTCTTTTGAAAAATGCCTATTTAAGTCCTTTGCCCATTTCTTAACTGGATTGTTTGTTTTGTTGTTGTTGAGTCTCTTATTTAAACAATTTTAACAGTTGCTCTGAGTGTACAATATGCTTTTTAAACTAATTTAGGTCCACCCTTAAATAATACTGTATGGTATTACGTGACATTAAAGTACCTTATGAAAAGTCTTCCTAATTACTTCCTCCCATCCTTGTGACATTGCAGTACTTTATTTCACTTAACCTTATGGTGTAATCATCCAGTCCATCATTGCTATTATTACATCAAACACACAGTTATCATCTAGATTAATCCAAAATAATAAAAGTAAAATGTTGCAAGTTACCTTCATTTAATCCTTTTCTAGTTTTCTTCCTTTCTCTGTGTAGCTCCAAATTTCAGAACTTTGTAATTTTCTTTCTGTCTGAAGAACTTCTTTTATTTTTCTTGTAGATCTAGACATTTTAATGATAATGCATTCAATCTATCAGATAGATAGAACAAATATAAACTTACATGCATGTAAAAACAGGGCGCTAAAGAAGAATTTCTTTTAACATTTCTTCCAGGGTGGGATTATTTGTGATTAACTCCTTTGGTTTTTGTTTGCTTGAGGAAGTGTTTCTCCTTTACTTTTGAGGGATAATTTTGCTGGATGTAGAGTTCAAGGTTGATAGTTTTGTTGTTTCAACACTGTAAATGTTTTGCTTTTACTCTCTTCTTTCTTGCATAGTTTCTGATGAGAAGACCTCTAAAATTCTTTTTTTTTTTTTATTTTTTGACAGGCAGAGTGGACAGTGAGAGAGACAGAGAGAAAGGTCTTCCTTTGCCGTTGGTTCACCCTCCAATGGCCGCCGCGGCCAGCACGCTGCGGCCGGCGCACCGCGCTGATCCGATGGCAGGAGCCAGGAGCCAGGTGCTTTTCCTGGTCTCCCATGGGGTGCAGGGCCCAAGCACCTGGGCCATCCTCCACTGCACTCCCTGGCCACAGCAGAGAGCTGGCCTGGAAGAGGGGCAACCGGGACAGAATCCGGCGCCCCGACCGGGACTAGAACCCGGTGCTCTGGCGCCGCTAGGCGGAGGATTAGCCTAGTGAGCCGCGGCGCCGGCCTAAAATTCTTTTTTTAAAAAGTATTTATTTATTTGTTTATTGAAGAGGCAGAGTGACAGAGGAACAGGAACAGAGGGAGGGAGGGGGAGAGAGAGAGAGCAAGCTCCCATCTACTTCTTTACTTCCCAAATGCTGGCAATGGCTGGTGATGGGAAAAGCTGAAGCCAGGAGTTGGGAGCTCAGTTCAAGTCTCCCATATAAGTAGCAGGAACCTGAGTAATTGAACCACATCTACTGCCTCCCAGGGTTCATGTTAGCAAGAAGTTAGAATAGAGGTGGAGCTGAGACCCAAACAGAGGCACTCAGATACAGACCGAGGGTGTCCCAAGTGAGAGCCGAACAGCCACATCAAATGCCCTCCCATAGCATATACTTTTTTTATTTTAATTTTTTAGAATATAAAGAACCTGGGGCCAGTGCAACCTGGGGCCAGCATGGTGGCGCAGCAGGTTAAAGCCCTGGCCTGAAGTGCCAGCATCCCATATGGGCATCGGTTCTAGTCCCGGCTGCTCCACTTCCTATCTGGCTCTCTGCTATGGCCTAGGAAAGCAGTAGAAGGTGGCCCAAGTCCTTGGACCCCTGCACTCGCATGGGAGACCTGGAAGAAGCTCCTGGCTCCAGGCTTCAGAACAGTGCAGCTCCGGATGTTGTGGGCAATTGGGGAGTAAACCATCGGATGGAAGACCCTCTTTCTCTGCCTCTCCTCTCTTTGTGTAACTCTTTCAAATAAATATTTTCAAAAAAAGAATATAAAGAACCTGTTGCCAAAGATGGCCCAAATCCTTGGGTCCCTGCACCCAGGTAGGAGACCTGGAAGATGCTCCTGACTCCTGGCATTGGCCTGGCCCAGCCATGTCTGTTGTAGCCATTTGGGGAGTGAACCAGCAGATGGAAGATCTCTTTCTCTCTCTCTTCCTCTCTCTCTCTTTAATTTTGACTTTCAAATAAATAAATAAATAAATTCTAAAAAAAAGAAAGAAAAAAGAAACTGATGCCCATATTCTCATCTTTGTGGCTTCAGTCAAAATATCTAGACATCATGAAAAGTTCCATTTAACATCCTGACACATTACCATAAACTTCAAGTTCAAGGCCAGAGTTTAGCTAGGAGAAATTTATGTCTATAGAACATTAGTATGTGCCCCACCCTGCATTAGTGATTTTACAACTGTCAACTCATTTCATCTTTACAATAGTCATCATGAGGCATTGCACACATTGATAGATATGGGGAAAGGCCCTCAGAAATTTCGTATCACTTGACCTCAGTTACATAGACAGAAAATGGATTTCAATCCACACCTACGTCTTGGGAGATCCTGCAGCCAACAATCTTAATGCCCATCTTCCCATTTGAGAAATCACCTCAGTTTTCACCTCAGTTACAATTCCCAGGTACTCTTGCATCTAACAGTATTCGAAGGCAATACTGTATGGAAACATCGAGAAATATTCTTGAAAGACCAATTGGTGCCTCTGTTCCTTTTGTTGCTCCCTTCCTTTATATACTGTCAGATTGGTGCAGTATATTATGGCGGCCATCTTGACCAGAGTGAGGGTGGCCACCTTCTTGGGCTGGTGGTCAGGAGCTCTCAGTGGCCTAGGCTCTTGAAATTTCTTAGGGCAGCTCAACAGAGAAGACAGGGCTTTTCTAACTCTGGATTTTTACCTGATGAGCATACAGTTTTGTAACACTCAAGTCACTGTTACAGCTGAACCTAATTTAAACTAATATAGAACTCGGTATCTCATAGAGAGAGCCACACAAAATAGAAATGGGAATCTTGGCCAGTGCCGCTGCTCACTAGGCTAATCCTCTGCCTTGTGGCGCTGGCACACCGGGTTCTAGTCCCGGTCGGGGCGCCGGATTCTGTCCCGGTTGCTCCTCTTCCAGGCCAGCTCTCTGCTGTGGCCCAGGAGTGCAGTGGAGGATGGCCCAAGTGCTTGGGCCCTGCACCCCATGGGAGACCAGGAGAAGCACCTGGCTCCTGCCATCGGATCAGCGTGGTGCGCCGGCAGCAGCGCGGCGGCCATGGCAGCCATTGGAGGGTGAACCAACGGCAAAAGGAAGACCTTTCTCTGTCTCTCTCTCACTGTCCACTCTGCCTGTCAAAAAAAAAAAAAAAAAAAAAAAAGAATGGGCATTTATAGCAAATTCAGTTCAAATTCTCAAGTGGGCAGTGGCAAGTGCTCAGAATCTTACAGACTAGAAATCCCATCATACTCATTTGGCAGTGGAAACATTTGATTAAAATCAATCCTACTCTCTAGATACATGAGCTACCAAGTTGGATTGAAGGAGGCAGGAAAATGCAAGACAACTTTAGAGTTTTGTTGTGGTTCGGGTGTTCTGCTGCTTTAGGCAGGGCGTCACAGAGGTGAGCTCAGGCTGGACAATATTGTGTGCAAGCAGAATTTACAGGGTGCATCTCTGTTCCAGGTGGACTTCTCTAACCACTAGCTCAAGTGATGGAGTTGGTGGTAGTCTAGAACCTTGGAGTCCCTTGTACCTGATGGGAAACCCTCAAAAGTGTGGGTCCCAGTGACCTTAACACAAGTAAGATCGTGGATCCAGGATGTTTTCTAGCACTATCCATTAAGTATTGTCTGCCAGACTTGAACAAACATTGTCACTCCCCGTCTTCGTGGAGGAACGACACAGGACCCTGCGTTGTTCTTTCGTCTGCTCGGCCCTCCCCGGGTTTGCTGCTGGTTCTTCCTGGGTTGGCTACCGACCCTTCCACCTCCGTGGAAGGGCAGTTCCCCCTGCCACATTCCCCACTTCCGCGGGGGAGCGGCACACCGCCGGCCGGCTCTCTGGGGGGCTGCACAGGTGTTCCTTCAGATGTTCCCCTTAGATGTTCCTGGTGCATGCCGTCTCTCTCCTCCTTTATAGTCCTCCTCCGCCAATCCTAACTCGGCTGCCCACACGCCGAGTACGCTGCTCTCCTCCAATCAGGAGTAGGTCCTACAGTTTATTGGTTGAACTGGAGACAGCTGCGTAGAAGCTGTTTTCTCCTCTCCCAGCGCCATATTGTGGGAAAGCAGATGCATAGAATAAGTCTTAATTCCAGTAACTTAGTCTAGTCCGAGTTGCTCCCCACAAAACATCAGATGCTGGTTGCTCCAGTGGTCCCAGGAAAGTTTCTAGTAAAGGGAGAGAGAAGTCAGGAGCAGAGAGAGACAGGTAGGTCTGGGCAGAGAACAGGTGCCAGTAACAAAGCATAGTCCTCAAGCTTAAAGCGTGTTGTAGGCAAGATATTTGGCAGCGGTTTGTTCAGTGAGTGGGATGAAATCCACTGAGTTGTTCAGGGAGTTAGTTTGCCAAAGCAGAGGCCAGGCTTGAAAGTCTGTAATTTTCAACTCTGGTTTGAGACAATACAATCAGTTAAGGCTTTAGGAAGGATACAGTCTGCAAAGCTTACTTTGGCAGTGGTCTTGGAAAATATTAAACAACGAAGAACCATGTAAGCCTTTGGAGGATGAGAGGAAAGCTCACAGAGGAGCATCAGGCACAGCTGCCTGAGGAATGGGAGAAGCCCTCTCTTCCCAACCTTCTTGTCCCCTCCCCTTTCTAATTACAGCATTATTGTACATTGAGTGCAATGCATATACATCAGTTACCTTTAAACCTTCTTGGTCATTAGGCCATGAACATCCATGTCAAAAGAACCATGATAAAAGGTGCTGCCTGAGACCATAAACTCTGGACTTGCAGCATGTAGTGACTTAGCAGAGCTTTGGGGTGTAAAGGGTCTGTGGGTTCTCTCTGATTAGAAGATATGTAGATGTATGGCGAAGACTGTGGCAGGAACAATAAGTTGACACTCATCCTCTGTTCTTATGCTTTCTCCCAGTAAAAGAACTCCCTGATCTTTAGCTGGCTCAAGCAGGGCAAAATAAAGACCATATTATACAGCATTCTTTGCAGATCAGTTTAGTTGTGCGAATTATTTGGCCAATAAGATGTGGTGTTTGTGGAATGTACAATATCATAAATTGTCTTGCCTCCTATTCTGGATTTTTGAAGGTGGGAATGTGAGCCTAGTGGAGGAGGAATCAGTGGTCCTCAAAGGCCACACTTCTCACTGACATCCATGCTAGGAACAAGCCCAGCAAACACACAGGAAGAACTTGGGTCCTGACACTGTGCGGCACCAGACCAGCACTCAATAGCTACCTCCAGGCTATTCAAACATTAGAGAGAAATAGGCTTCTACTTTCTTTAAGCTCTTGTCGCACTGGAGTTTGCAGTTACCCTGGTTCAACAGAATCCTTGCTAATACTGTGAGAAAGCCGTGAAGCAGAGACTGGCCAGGTAACAATTGCAGCAGCAGAGAGCAGACCCTGAAAGCCTGAACCAAGGCAAGAGCATTGCAGATGGTGAGGAAAACACGCTTGTGCACTGAGAGGTAGAGTAGACTGGGTTTGATTACTAATTGGATGGAAAAGTGGGAGAGAAAGTTTCTGACTTGGATGACTTGGATGAGCCTTGGACATGCTTAAGAGCCTGATGGGACTCTACAAAGTGAGAAATCCATGCATGGAAGCTAGAAGAATATGGAGCATTTCAGCACCAGACTAAGGGCTGAGAGATTAGTAATGTCAGTCATGAGAAATAAAGCATGAAGAATAAAATCCTTTGGGATCTTTCCATACAAATCACCATGACAAGGTGGACATGGAAGATGGATAGCTTAGGAGTTGATGTGAGTGAGGCTCTATCCCCAGTCCATCCTTGAACAAGGTTACTGCATCCTCTTTGATTTAGAAGAAGGGAGATGGGGACAGACAGCCTTGCTTGGAAGGTATTGGTTGGGGAACTGAGAGAGTTTGCTTTTTGCTTCAACTTTCTTGATGAGGTGGGAGAGAATGATGCCCATGAGCAAGTGTGGGTAATGGTACTATGATGTTACCACACCAAAGTGGCGTCAGTCACTGCTGCTTCATACGAAAGGACAGTGAAATTTCAACATCAGCCTTTGTGAGGTCCAAGGGCAAAGACTGACAGGAAGCCCACCTGTGAAGTCCTATGGATTGACAATGACAATGACATCAAGGAGAGCCATCTTATATCACCACTATCCCCTCTGCTTCAGTACACATAATCTACAGTAAGGACATCCATGTGCATAATGTGTGGGCCTGGGTGAGAGACCCTCCTTGAGGCTGGCATTATGGTGTAGCGGTTTTAGCTGCCGCCTGCGACACTGGTATCACATATTAGTGCTGATTTTAGTCCCAGTACTCCACTTCAGATCCAACTCCCTGCTAATGTGCCTGGGAAAGTAGTCGAAGAGGGCCCAAGTGCTTGGGTCCCTGCTACTCACATGGGAGACCCACATGGAGTTCCAGGTTTCTGGCTTCAGCCTGTCCTAGCCCTGGCTGTTGCAGCCATTTGGAGAGTGAACCAGCAGATGGAATCTCTTTCTGTCACTCCCTCTCTCCCTGTAACCCTGACTTCCAAATAAAATATTTTTTTAAAGACACAGCCCCCTCATTTCCCACTTCCACCTTCACAAGCAGTTTCCCTGAAGGATGAGCACCAGTGGCTGAGAGCAAAGGGAAATCCTTCCGCAGCCTGAAGGGGAAGTGGGCTGAGGTTTGGAGAAGCTCGGGTTGGGTCGCTGGTCCAGAACAGAGAGGGCACCTACCTTGCAGGGCAATCTCTTCACAGAGATGCTCTGCATGGGGTGTCTTGCCCCACAGCAGGTTGTGTTTGGTGATCCAAATTATTCAACAGGTTTTGTTGACTCTTGGGAGGTTAGAATTGGGCTTTTTCCACTCATTCCCAATTCATTCTGCCTCCAAACTTCTAAATGATTTTGTTAGTGTTAGGATTCTAAGATCAAAGTCTCATGTGACCTGGATTTCCTTTTTTCCCTGGGCATGTTATGAACTACATATTTGTGTGGCCCCATAATTCCTGTGCTGAGACCATAGTTCCCAGTGTAATGGTTTTGGAGGTTGGGGTTTTGAGAGGTGACAAAGATTAGATGAGAGCATGTGAATGTGCTTTCCGGATGGGATTGGTGTCCTTATGAGAAGAGGAAGACACCTGTCTCTCTAGGGACCCAGTGGGAAACCAGCTGGCAATAAGTCAGGAAAGGAGCTCTCACAAGAAAATGAGTCAGCTGGCATGTTGAACTTGGACTTCCAGCTTCTAGAACTGTCAGGAATAAATGTTTCTTGCTTAACCTACCCAGTCTCTGGTATTTTGTTATGAAAGCCTGAGCTAAGAGAGCATCACAATGTAAAACCACACTTAAAGCAAACAAAAAAAGAGCATAGCCCAACATTTTCACCCAGCCAACCTCCTTGTGAACAATGAAGATTCTGCTCAGATTCTGAGTAGCAGTGAGAACTGGTGACTGGAGGATGCACCCTGGAGAGCAGAGTGTTCAGTCCTGGGCACAGCACTGGGTTTGCAGTCCCTCTGGGCTTGCTTAGGTGCTGTGTTCTTGTTCTTCCATGGCTTCATTAGGATTAAATTTCAGGTGGTAATGGGCATGAAACACATGCCGAGGGTACTTGCTCCCAAGGGCCATTAAATCACCTTGTTATTTATGGCCCTCTAGAATCCTCTAATTTACATGTGGTCTCCTCTCAGAGCAGTGCCCCAAGTAAATCGGAATGTGTTTAGACAGTGTTCTGGGTTTTGTGAATCCACAATTGAATTTCAGGACTTTGTAGTATCCCAGCCGAGATGCACTCCAATTAGAAATAATTGCTGTTAATGCTATTATGGTGTGGTGGGTGCCCACTCTGCCCCCAGATCTTTGTTCTCCCAAATCCTCTCAGAGTCTCTTCTTTATTCTTCAACTAAATAGACAGGCCTCGAGAATATACGCTCTTGGAATTGTAATATAGCAGCAATATTGTGCCTCTCTCTTAATTAACCTTGTTAACCAAGGATTTGGCAGAGCACTTGGTTCATATAAGCAGTGCTTTGATCCTCCCAGCACACATCCTCAGTCCAGTAGGATGTCACTCTGAAATAAGACGCCCTTTGTGCCTTGGCATACACCAAATACCCTGATCATTCTTTGCATAACGATGTGATATTCCTGTTGAATGAAATAATGTCGGTTAAGTGTTTAGCTTGGTGCCAGGCGCAAGGAATAACTGTTATCATTGTAGTCCTCATAAAATGAAGGTTTCTTTCTTTCTTTTTTTTTTTTTTTTTGATTGCTTGAGGCTGAAATACAGGCATAGTTTTGGGGTTGTGCAGGCTGCTGAAGATTAAACTGTCCACGGTGGATTACAGATTCCATACTCTCTGAGGCCACTGCTCCTCTAATAGCACTCTACTTGCAAGATAATCGGACCCTCAATTCTTTCTGCTCTTACGGGGTCCTCCAAGGTACCTCTCACCCCTCACTGCTCCCCGCAAGAAGGCCAGGGACAAAGGCTGCCGTTGCTCTGGCAGGGCAGGTGCCGACACCAGTCTGGGAAGGGGTCCCAGAGATATGGTAATTAACACATGTTTCTTAATCTTGCTTTTATAGTTAGTCTCCAAAGCATGAAAGCCGTTTGCCAGTTGATTAAACTGTACGAATACAATAGATTCAAGGCAAGGGCAGCTCCGATGAATACGCACGCATCAAACTGCCCACTCGGTGGAAAAGTGCCTTGCCACAAATCCCCACTTGAAATACTAAGTTAAACACTTCAAATGAACCACAAGGACATGCTTTGTGGATTAACAAAGCAGTAAATCTAACTCAGTAGAATTTCATTTTCAGAGGAAGAAGCAACCATTCTTTGATCAATTCTAGGAAAAAAAATGGGATCCTATTTGAGGGTTTGGTCTAGGATCACTGCTGAGGAGGGTGGTTCAGGAAAGCCCAGCAAGGCTCCCTGATGTGGTGGTGCCCAACGGACTTGTAGCCAGGTTGCTCCTTGGTTTGACTCCAGGGCACTGTTTGTGTAGCTGCTTTGGAAGGAAGGGTATGAAGGCTGGCCTTTTCCAAAACAGGTGATCAAAGTTTAAAAAGGCCAAAGCTGAGAGTGAAGTGATGGGATAAGCAGAGCTCCATGTCCACTGGAGAGAGGGCATTCAACTTCTCAGCCCCAGGGTCAGTGGGCATAGTAGGTTAATCCTCTGCCTGCAGCGTCAGCATCCTAAATGCGCGATGGTTCTAGTCACAGCTGCTCCTCTACCGATCCAGCTCTCTGCTATGGTCTGGGAAAGCAGTAGAAGACAGCCCACGCTCTTTGGTGCCTGCACTTGTGTGGGAGACCTGGAGGAAGCTCCTGGCTTCCAATCCTGGCTCCTGGCTTCTGATCAGCCCAGCACTGGCTGTTGCTGCCATTTGGAGAGTGAATCAGTGGATGGAAGACCTTTCTGTTTCTCCCTCTCACTGTCTGTACCTCTACCTCTCAAAACAAAACAAAACAAAACAACAACAACAAAAAAAAAAAAACAAAAAAAAAAAACACACACACACACACAAAACTTCCCAGCCCCACTGTTCCCTGCTCCAACCACAATCCCCAGTATAAATTCAACCACAGCCACCAGCTCTGTGGGAGTCACCTTTTCAATGACCAAAACTCAAGGCAGCTCATGCCAGCAGCTTATCAAACACTTGCATCTGTTGCAAATGAAAACAACAAAACCAAGCTGTCTGTCTTTAGTTTTGAAAACAAACAAGCCAAAACCAAAACTCAACAGAAAAGGAGACAGCAACATCATTTTCAGACAGTGGTTAAACTTTCTAGTCCAGATAGCAGAATTCAGATGGTGCTTGTGGTCTCCAGATGTATTCTATTGCCAGACAAAAGTACTTTTCTTCTTTGATATAAGCATTAAGTAATGTTAGGTATCAGATGACATCAGCCATGGAGTTTCTCTTTAGGCTTTCTTCTTTTGGCCAGTGAAGCCATCCATTACATGGAAGATGCCCATATAGTCACATATAAGCAATCCCGTCTTGATGGGCAAGAAACTAAAGAGAATACAAGAGAGCAATTTTACTTGGTTATTATTTTCAAGAGAATCTTTAGCAGCTTAGCTGAAGTTAAAGGTGAAGTCACTCATTCACACACACATCACTGGGTCTCAGTGCTACCAGTCTCAGTGTCACCGAGCTTTGTCTGCTATACAGAAGGACACCTACTCAGAGCCTCTACAGCTCTCCTGGCTTTGTTTACAGCATTCAGTTTACTTCTCACTTCAGTTTCCAAAGTGTCACTACATTTTATTATGACTGAGGAGCAAGAAAGTCCTGTGTGGTGGGGACAGGCTTAGGGGTAGCTGAGCATGTCTGGAATCCCAGCCATCATTTGCAATGCTGGCTTAAGCAACGCACAAGCATACTTGAAAAAATTTCAGGGAAAAGTAGAACTCTAAGATCTTTCTTTTATGAAAAAATTGAACTACTTGCATAGTTTTTCATAATAATTTTCCATGAACTTTAAAAAAAACAGATTTTTAAAAATGTTTTTTTATCTCCAATTTTTAGTTTTGCCTTTCTCTCCCTCCTTCTCTTGTTTTCTCTCTCCTTCCACTCCACCTCCCTTGGGGGGTTGGAGAGAAGACAAGAGCCAGAACTCAATCCAGGTCTCCCCTGTGGGTGGCAGGGAGCTAAGTACTTGAGCCATCACTGCTGCTTCCCAGGGTCTGTATTAGCAGGAAGCTGGAGTTAAGTGGTGGATCTGGGTATTGAACCCAGGCACTCTGAGGTGGGACAAGTGTCTCAACTACTAGACTAAATGATTATGCTCTCTATGAACCTTCCAAAGATCCCTTGTACTTAGTTGTAGTCCTCAGTTTCCTTAAGTGTGCAATGAAGTCAACTATCTTTCTGGGAGGGACTATTGTGAGGGAGTAGATGCAATAGATGCAGTAGATGCAATAGATCTTCAGGCATTTGGCAAGACAAAACAAAGACTATGTCTCCTCCATCCCCACTTGCCCCTCTATAAGACATGCATGGCCATCACTCCAATGTTACAAGGCAAGCACAATAAACCTGAGACTTGTTGTAAGTGTAGGATAAAGAAAAAGATCCTGTACTTGTTCACTGGCCCTCTGTGTGTGTACCCCAAGATCTCCAGGTTGTTTATGACCCTCCCACACTATCCCCCAACTTTAGGTCTGGTCAAGTATCACCTTCCTGGTCACATGAGCACCATATTGAATTTTAATTCCCAACTTGTACCCCTCTCCCCTCCCTTTTGAGATTCCCTTTTCCCGCTTTATATTTCTTTCCAACACTATGACGATTGGGATTGCTTTTCCCTTATTTTTTGTTTGTTCCTTTCTTGATTCCCATCCTCTGAGAATATAATTCCAAGGGTATTTGTGTTGTTCATTACTCTAACCCTAGATCCTAGGATTGGGAGCACAGCATGGTGCACACACCACACTCTCTAAATGTTTTCAGAATGAATGCTTGATGGTGTGTTTCATGCATTCTCTCTTCATTGAGGTCACCTTGTGTTTTCTCCATCCTTCTCAGGAAATATCTTCTCTCTCTCAAGATGTGACCCAGAGCCAATATACTATAAAAGTAAATAAAACCTACACAATTATTGAACATGTAAAAATTCTGTGCTGTGTTCCTAAGGTCGGCATTAGTCCGATATGATAGTCTGCTATCAGGTAAGAAGTACCCACTGTATCAGGTATACATCAGCTGCCCCACAAACAAGGCATTATACTCATTTACAAGATGGGACAAATCTTGTCTCAGAATCTTAAATGAGGAAAGTGAGACCTGGAGAATGGGAGGTGTGCCGAGTCACAGACTTAGTAAACCGCAGGATCATAATCCTGGGCTTCAAATTGCTTGTCAAAGACCCTTGCCCTGTGTCACATAGCCACATCCAGACACACTGAACCCTTTGGCAATACATGAAGAGTGGGACTTTGGTTCATCATGAGAAGTAGATATAATTAGCTCATCAGAAAAGAAATTTATGTACACAGGAAGGACACTGGCTGTTAGCCATGTGGAAGACATGTGGTATAAATCTATCTTCAAAGGACTGAAGAACTGTTATTGTCAGGGATAAGGAAATCACATGTAGAGCTAGGGGCAAAGTGAGAATGACCAACAAAAAGTTAGAAGACAGGTTTCAACTCAACAGAGCAGAGTAGGTCAGTCATGGAATGTGCTTCTTTGTAAAACAGAAACGCCGGTGAGGGGAAGGACAGTCAGATGACCTGTTACAGTCTAGAAAATGGACTGAGAGAGCAGGAACCAAGCTGCTTCAGCAGTTTGGCACCACTGTCCCTGTAACTGGGCCAAAATGTCACAGGCTGCAGCTGATGAGTTCAGCAATGGAAATCCAAGGGAAAGCAGAGAAAGATGAGCAAAAATTCATTCTTATGTTTTTGAGAGGTGATTTTTCTTTCAGCATTTCACCTCAAGTTCTTTATGTTATTGCTCAAATTTATTATCTATTGCCAATTTTACTCATACCCAAATTTCTGAAGCATTTGGTTTATGGTCTGGCTTTGACTTTGGGACCCTGTACTTGAAGAAGCCTATATACAATATCTGTTCCAATGGGATTATTTTCTGATGGGCACAAAGAAAAGCATCTCTCCTATAAAAAACTCATTTCAGTCTGTCCATAGATCATTCAGGAAATCTATTTCTTTCTGACAAAATGCAATCCTGAAGATGGCAGCCAGGGCCCAACCCTATGTTTTTGACTTATAGGGAGAGATGGAACTATGCAGAGTTGGGATTATGTCAGCAAATGGGCACAATGATGGGCTCAAGAGGACTTAGAAGATTTTCCTCTTTAAAATTCATTCATGTGAGAGACATTTTAAAAATGGCTTCTGTCAGTGGGATTTGGAATGAACTGTTGCTTGACACTACAGAAATAATGAAAGCTGAGATTGTTACCTTTTTAAAAACATCATGAAGTATAAAAACTTTGGCATATACAAGTACACTCTTTCTTGCAGAATAGCATCTACTATTTTTCTGACTGCATATTCTGGTTCCAGAATTGGCAACAGAGTAGGACACCTAGGGTATGAAAAACAAATCAAAACAAAATCAAAACCCAAATTAACAAATTAATAGAACTAATTCCTTCAGGTCAGGAATAAAAATATTCTAAGACATAATCACTTATTTCTTTCCCTTCCATGTTTTGTCTATTTCTATATTTACTCTCTTTTTACCAATGTAGTAACTAGTAGTGTAACTAGAAGTTGAAATGGAAAATGATGATTCCAATGAATACAACTGATGTTTCAGTAAACATAAGAAATCATGTGAAACAAATGGTCTAAACATGGTGAAGCAAGGTGTTGAAAACCTGCTTGCTGTCTTCTTTAGAAGCAGAAGTGGGCATTGTGCTTACGATGGGCTGACCATATCCCCCTAAACCTCACAAGTTGAAACCCAATCTCCACTGTATTGTTGTCTTTGGAGGTGGAGTCTTTGGGAGGAAATGGGATCATTAGGATGGGGTGCTCAGGAATGGGATCAGTGCCCTTACAAGAACAGTTGCAAGAGAGACAATCTCTCTGTCTCTCTGTCCCCACCTCCACTCCAGCCGAAAAAGGAAACAAGAGAAAAGGTGACCATCTGCAAACCAGGTGGACGGCCCTCCCTAGACACCTGAGCTGTTGGCACTTTGAGTTTTGACTTCTGCCTTCAGAAATGTGAGAAAGAAATTTCTAATATTTGAGCCACCTAGTGTACAGTATTGTTATAGCAGCTCAAACTGACTAAGATAATGCCCCTTCAAAGGTTTTCAGACCTCCTGGATCAGGGCAGGCATGGAATAGAATTGGGCGGCACAAAGCAGCTGTGGTCAGGATAGCCTAGGAGAGGGATGAGCAGATCTCCGGCTCCAGGTGGCTACTAGTTGGGACACTCTCTTGTTAAACCATGTTCATCCAGTGTCTTTTTGTGAGAAAGAATTCTGAAACATGGTTTCAGACACAGCAGTGACTGGCAGAGCTGGAATTCAGGTCCTGCTGGGTGGACTCCAGGACCTGTGATCTGGACTAAGAAAGCTACAACAGACATAATTCTAAAACTATTTGCAAATCAGGATGAATCCTAGATAAGTATCTTTTATACAACATATATGGCAAATAGAACATTATCAAGTAGATAAGCAGTCATTCTCAAGAATATAGTTTCTTTGAAATCAAAAGGTAGACTTACCTAGTAGCACAACCTTCAAACATTCCAGTTTTTATAAAAAATGGGCATACAATTGTGGTTTTGATTCCCTCTTGGTTTTGGGCAAAAGTCTCTATAAATACAGATTCTGCAAAACCGTAAGCTGCAAATTTACTTGCACAATAATCTGAAAAAGACAGACATTACTAATGTATAATGGTACTTCAAAAATTTGTGGGAAAATCAGAATAAAAATATGTTTAGTTTGGTGCCAAAAAATTGGGAATCCATGCACAGTTTTTTCACAGTAGGCATTTTCCATGGATTTTTTGAAGACCCCTCATTTACCCTAAGGTCTTTTTTTTTTTTTTTTAAGATTTATTTATTTATTTGAAAGAGTTACACAGAGAGAGAAGGTGAGGCAGGCAGAGAGAGAGAGAGAGAGAGAGAGAGAGAGAGAGAAGTCTTTCATCCGCTAGTTCACTCCCCAACTGGCTGCAACTGCCAGAGCTGGGCTGATACGAAACCAGGAGACAGAAGCTTCCTCCAGGTCTTCCCATGTGGGTATAGGGGCGCAAGGACTTGGGCCATTTTCTACTGCTTTCCCAGGCCATAGAAGGGAGCAGGAATGGAAGTGGAGCAGCTGGGACTTGAACCAGCACCCATCTGGGATGCTGGCACTGCAGGCTTTACCTGCTATGCCACAGGGCTGGCCACTACCCTAAGGTCTTCAAATGGCATTACATTAAGATTGACTTATAACACTAATCACCAATGAAGAATGTGACAACAATGTCAGAGTTGTTCTTTTATATTTTCTTGGTCTACTTTCACTGGAAGAGGTGATGAGTGAGTGGGAAGGTTCAAGGTCAATTGAAGGTCAGTTGCTAATGACCAAGTAGATTCCAAGATTAGAAGGGTGACAGGATGCTCCCCAAGGCCACACTAATAGACTGTGCTTACATGTTAGTGAACTGCCAGATCCTGTGCTCACAGTTACAGGGGCCACAAGATGTGCATCCAGTTCCTGCCCTGAAGAGCTTCAACTCTACTGGGGCAGGAGGTCATACAAGAGATAAAACAGCAGGTAACATAGGAATCTAGGCTAGAGAGGTCAGCACAGGTCGTGATACTCAGATCAAGTTTGCTTCCAACTATAACTTTTTCTTTTACTACCAGAAGAACAAAGCACCTGTTAGCTTCTACCACTACCTCTGAAAGACCTTGAAGATGCAAGGGTAGTGGAAAGTAGCCTTTATGTCCATTTTGAGCTTCCCGCCCTTAATCACATTTGCTTTAAGAAAAGATCTGAATATTCAATTTGCTGAGCAAAAAAGATTTGGAGGAGAAATGGGGTTTAGGTGGACTAATAATTCTCTGACTCCCACAGTCAGATGAGGCATGTTCACCTGTTGTGTTGCGACATAGCTATCACAACTGGCAAGCTCCAAATAACAAGTGCCAGGTGTGGGTCAGCCCCAGTACTGCCCAAGACAGTGGGAAAAAGGCTGAGGGGATGGAAGGGGTGAGGAAGAATCTAGAACACCTTCCTGGATTATCTGAGGCATCTGGGATAAACGCGGCTCACAGTGCCCCCAGCTCAAGATTCTGATGAGCAGCCAGGACCAGGGAATCTGTAGTCTCAATTAGTGCCCCCTGGTGGTTATGATGCAGGGTAGCTAATACTATGGGAAATTTTGATAAGCTTACTCTTGTTTGTCAGGTGAACCGTGGGTAGGAAAGTCTCATATAAGAAGATAGGGATACTGCATTAGAAAAGGGATCAGCGGGGACTGTAAACGTGCCTGTATGACTCCAAGGCACATGGCTTATCAGACATCTCAGAGAAAGGAAATATTAACACCTGAAGAATTCTAAGGATAGAAGAACGGAAGGCCAGTGTCCATAGAGTATAGATTGGTAATATGTTAGGTGGCTTTTTATTCTAAAAAACTTATTCATGTAACTTAGACATACTGAGCTAATATGAGTTTTAGCTCAAAGGCATCAGGAAGCACCCAATGGCAAACTATTTCAAACTACCTCAGAGATCTGTGTAAGCCAGGACACAGGACAACTGCTCTAGTGGACACCCTGGGAGGTAAGGACAAGGGTTCTCCTCCTCCTAGAGCGAGATACTGAGTTGGGCTTCCTAGGCAGAGGATCTTGGTGCAGCTCTGTGTCACTCTGTGCTATTGCCACTCAGATGAGTGCTGCAAGGGAAACAACAATGACCACTACTTCCTGCAAGGCCATCAACCAGTGCAACAGCAGAGAGGCCAATTCTAGGTTTCTTGGGGTGAAGAAACTTTCTCCAACTCACAGCAGGGAAGACCACTTAATGGGAACTTTAGGAGAAGACAAGGTGGTTATCTGTATCACCCTGGTAACAATGCGAGGGGAATTTTGGGGAACAGAGGCTGTGTTGATTACTTCTTCCAAAAACATTATCAGTGAGGTGGGAATATCTTTCTCTCCTCTAATTTTTTTTCAAAAAATTATTTCAGGGGAAGAGAGAGAGAGAGAGAGAGAGCGAGAGTGCGCGCTAACTCCCATTCCCCAAATGCCTACAATGGCTGGGAGCCTGGAGCCAGGAACTTAATCCAGGTCTCCCACAAGGTTGGCAGGAATCCAATTACTTGAGCCATCACTGCTGCTTCTCAGGTTTCCATGAGCAAGAAGCTGGAAAGAGGAGCCAGAGGTGGGACCTTAGCCCAAGCACTCTGAAATGGGACATAGGTGTCTTAACTACTAGGCCAAATGCCCATCTTTGTCTTCTTTAAACCGAGGGATTGTAAAAGATCTAGTGATTCCTAAGTGCGTACTTCAACTTCATGTAAGCAATTTTGCTTACATGAATTCTGCCTCCCAAAGAAGTTCTTAACTGCTTATTATATAGACTAAACCTCTCCATTTATCATTCTTTAGTCACTTGTGATTATTTAGAGCTGTGATATAAATTAAGGTTGTAAGGAAGTTTGCAACTGTAAAATATTCTATTTCTCTTACCTGCTAGCCCATTTACTCCAACTAATCCAGCTGAACTTGAAATGCAAACCAAATGTCCATGGTTATTAGCAATCATAGCAGGTAGAAAGGCTTTATAAGTCTAAGAAGAGCAAAGGAAAAATTTCAACATTTAATACTGCATTGTAGATTTTTTTTTCAGATGTTTATATATGATTAGTGTAATAAAAATTTTTTTTCAGCTCATAAAAATATCTGAAATGTCATACTGGGGTATAAAAACTCAAACATCTGGAAAGTAACTATGTCAACCTGTTACATCAATATTTTCTTATGGCAATTCCTACGTTATTAAAAAATAACTTTTTTTTTTTTTTGCTCCTGATTTTTAACAACACAACATTAAAACAATAATGAGAGGAGAATGGGAGAATCTTAGCTATGGCAGCTACAATCCAAACCTGTTGACAAGCACCGAAGACTGGAATTGTTTCGATTTCTGCTGCCTTTCCTCCCTTAAGTTTGAATTTCAAATGCACTGCGAACGTTGGTCACAGGACATGCTGCTGTTGGCTTCCATTGAAAAAGAGCACTTTGTTTTAAATTCATGTCCACCTCTCTGAATAATGCTCTTGTAATTTTATTTCATTTCATAAAACAGACGATCTGTTAGAAAGCGGCAGGGTGCACTGGCTCACAGCACTGTAGAACTGCTTCACCTTTGACCCGGACCTGGGGAAGGAAGGTGCAGGGCAGCCACCCTGTTTGATCATCACACACTGTACATGCGTGCTGAGGCTTCACGCCAGACCCTGCAACAGCGCACAATTAAACTGAAGATACAGAAGAGAGAAAGGAGCTTTTGGCTAAGATGTCTTCTGCAACAAACAAGGAATTCATCACCTCCAACGACCACACGGAGGTAGGGAAAGAGCTCGCTCATGAAGGTCAAAGATCCTTGATTTGCCTCCATTGCAGCACCTTTCAGAGAGAAACTAACACGTAGAGAAAGAAAACAGTGTGGCAGGATAAGATGTTTCCTGCTTTTGTGGTCTTCCATGAGCCAGCACACTTCCTGGGCTCCTGGCTATCCCACGGCTCTCTGTGCTTGGCAGTGCACAGGTGCTCAAAGAACTTGTCCAGAAAGCATGAAGAGAGTGAGAGCCCAGAATGGAGTGGTGGGGTACCGGATTTAGGGGAGAACCAGAAGAGGAGGAAGAAGAGACTATGAAGGGAGCAGGGAGTGGGACAGGTAGGAAGACAGTAGTAAAACAGAAGCCACAAGAATGAGATGTTTAAGGGGATTACGGTCTTCACTCTAACTACAAATACGTTATTATATATTTACATAATATTATATGTGATTAGACTACAAAAAGCTTATGGGAAATGGACTTAAAGTTTATTTTGGTATATCAGTTTTTCAAGTTTTCAAATGTTTTTTTCACAATGCACATGTTTTGTGAATTTCCTGAAGACTCCTCATATAGAATATATTATATATTAACTATATGTTGTTAGAATAAAAATGAGCCATGCAATGTATATGTCTATATGTATGTATTATATATATAAAGTACAAGGCAGAAGGACATTTGAAACAAGAGAAATCATTTGCAGTAATTCTATAGCAGCTTGGTGTCCACCAAGTTCTGACTCTTTCCTTTTTTTTCCTCCCCAAAAGTATGCAGAACATGGAGAATACCACTTATTAACATTACACTCTTGGTGAAAGTAGGGGACATAAGATCTCTAAGCGTCAAATCACATTAGAAGGCTGCTGAAGGACAGCTGGGTGGGAAAGGGAAGAAGAGAATGGAGAGGGAGCTCTCAACTGCCAGCAATCACGCTCAGAAGGCAACAGCTTTCCTTGCCTGAGGACTGATGAGCTGTGAGTAGGGCTAGAATCACAGAGGTCAGAATCTGGGAGAGGCAGTAGCAGGGCGCATGCAGGGCATGGGGAGGCCTGAGAAGGCTGGTCTCGGCAAAGGCCAGCAAGCACAGCTTCTGGAAGTGGGTGCATCACTTTAGAAGGCAGGTTGTGCCTTGGTGGTGGTATCACACGGTGACCAGGGTTACTGGAGGAAATTCTCTTGTCTCCAGTTAGGAAAGTATGGTTGTGGATTGGCCAGCCCTCATTAATGCTTGCTTTAAAAAAATTTTTTTTCTAAAAAAATAAAAATCCATTTATTTTTAAAAGGGAGAGAGAGAGAGAGAGAGACAGACAGACAGAGAGAGAGAGGTCGGTTTTCCTTTTGTTGGTTCATACCCCAGATGCCTCAAATAGCCAGAGCTGGGCTGGCTGAGGCCAGGAGCCTGGAACTCAGTACAAGTCTCCAATATGGGTGGCAGGGACTCAAGTAGTATGTCTCCTAGCATGCATAATGCTTGCTTTTCTATTAGTGCTCCCTTTCATTAGTCAAAATGGTTCAGCTGAGGCAATGATAAAGCCACCCTGCTTTATCAAAACTGCAGGGACTTCCTGTACAGCCTTGATGCAGCAAGTCTTCAGTTCTGCAATCCCTGGTCTCATTGAGCTGTGTAAGAAACATGGGAAGAGCTTGCACAGTCCCCAGCCTTTGCAGACTAGCAGTAAACTGCAGTATGACAGCAAGGCAGCTCTGTCTTCAGTGTTCACTGAACAGAGGTTCCAGCAGATGCAGCCTAAGTGTGATCAGGAGAGCAGAACTGGGAAGACCAGGACAAGTCCAAAGCTGAGATGTCTGGGCTTCATTCAGGGATAATCATAACGTGAAGGGGTAAGGGGAAAGTACTTCTAAATATGAGAGTCACTTTAAATTTTTTTTAAGGAGAGATAATTACCCACAAATGTGCTTTGAAATTCACATCAAATGACTTTTCCATATGCTCATCTGGGCATTCGAGGAAGGTTTTGCCTGTTACGATTCCGGCATTGTTGATTAGGATGGAAACATCGCCAACCTCTTTTTTAACCTGAGTTGAAAAACAAGAGCAACATCACTAATGCAGCAATTTCTTATATGGTCTAGGTTTTGTTTTCCCGTAGTCATAAATTTATAAATCCTTAACTCAGACTGTGTTTATGAACTCTAAAAACAAAGTCTGCTTATCTCTTGCACTATCTACATTGCACTAGAGAGCCAATTCTGATGGCTTTTTTCTCATTGTTTCCTCTCTCGATTAAGATGGTTCCAATGCTGAAATGCTACTTCCCTTCCACAATGAGAGCCATTCTTATCCTAAGTGATTTGTAACTTAGTTCTGCACTGAGTAAATAGCATTTATTTTCTCATTTGTTTTTAATTTTACTTATTTTAATTTTTTTTTTTTTTGACAGGCAGAGTGGACAGTGAGAGAGAGAGACAGAGAGAAAGGTCTTCCTTTTGCCGTTGGTTCACCCTCCAGTGGCTGCCATGGCCGGCGCATCACGCTGATCCGATGGCAGGAGCCAGGTACTTATCCTGGTCTCCCATGGGGTGCAGGGCCCAAGCACTTGGGCCATCCTCCACTGCACTCCCTGGCCACAGCAGAGAGCTGGCCTGGAAGAGGGGCAACCAGGACAGAATCCGGCACCCCAACTGGGACTAGAACCCGGTGTGCCGGCACCACAAGGCGGAGGACTAGCCTAGTGAGCCGCGGCGCCGGCCTTATTTTAATTTTTTTGACAGAGAGCTTTTCCATCCACTGTTGGACTCCTGGTTCAAATGCTTGCAATAGCTAGACCTGGGAAGAAGTTCAAGCCAGGACTTGGGAACCCAGGTCTCTCCACATGTCTGCACTGGCAGGATGCTGCAGTTAGCACTTGGAGCTGGGGATTGAACCCAGGTACTCTGACTGGGACATGGGCATCTTAACTGGTAGGCTAAATGCCCACTCCTAGTGGCATATCATCTTATTCAATGCAAAGGGACATGAGCATAGCTCCACTATAGCCAGATATCACATAGACCAGGATCTAGCCCACCTGGAGATGGGGGTAACATAGGAAATGAACTGAAGAAGCAGACCCACACATATTTTACCAAAAAAGCACAGATTAGAATCTGCCTGCCTGTCCTGTTTGCCCAGACTGGTTGGTTTTCTTCCCTCTACCTCCCATTTTGATGCATAAGAACTAGGAGGGGTGGGTCCTAGAAGATCCTGTTTGCTGCTGGGATATCCACTGGCCAGAGCAGGCATTCAATCATTTTTAACCAGAAAACAAAACTTGTAGGTGTAACACTGGAGCCTTTCCCATCTCACAGACCTTCAGCCTGCCACCTTGGCTCTTGTGTGGGGTGTGGGCACAGGCTTTCTTGGCACTGATGACAGGAGGTGGGACTGTCCCTGCACTGTCCCGTGGGTTCTGAATTTCATCACTGTAAATTTAGACCACACAGCTGTAAGATCAGCTGCAGCTAGGAAGGGTAGTCCCAGTGTAAGCTGTGTGAGCTTGTCAGGTTTGCTCTCGAGGCCGTACTGGGTGGCTTGTGATGTGCAGATGATAGGAAGAGAGCTGTAAGGTGGAAAGACAAAATTGCAAGCCAAAAACTCACCTGCCCATGATGGGCAAACCTTTCCACTAGCAAGTGAGCTATGCAGTAGCCCAGGGATCCCAGTTGAATCAGAAGCTATGGAAGAATTTTACAACACAGGTGCATTGCTTGTTGCAGGTTCATCTCGGTTCTTCCTTCTCCTAAAGCAGGCAGGCACAAAGTGGCCCAGCAGACAGATGTTGGTGTATGAAAGCCAATGTGAGGGTAGGGAAGTCCTTAGGGGGCCAAGGCTGTGCCTCCATGAACTAAGAACACCCTTGCTGTCACATATTGGTGGCTTAGCCTCCAGAATACTTTCTTTATATGTGCATCAGTATAATCACCAAAGATGCTAATGTGGTAATAATCTTTAAGATGAGTAACATCCTCTGGCTTTCTTATGACTCCTTAAAAGAAACACGCTTTCAAATGAAAGCCATGGGGGAGCAGTGGACATAGCCTGGATTGAAAATCAGACTCAATATGACTGCAAATCCTGGCTGGGTCATGCACTAGCTTTGTGACCTAGGGAAGGCTATTTAGTGTCTCTCTGCCTTGGTTTGTTCATCCTCAAAGGATGACATGGCCACTGATGCTTATTCTTATCCTGTAACAGGAGTCAGTACAGGCACTGGAGTGTGGTAGTTCAGAGTCAACCAACTCAAGTCCAAGCTGTAGTTCTGCTACTTATCAGTTGTAAGCCACACACCTGCCTGAATCTTCAGTTTCCTTTGTTTCTGAAAGGGGGATAAGAATGGGCTTTATAGAATTATTATCTAATACATACAGCATACTAACAGCATCTTGAGCTCAGAAATCCTAATTGCCTCTCCCCCTCCCCACCAATATTTTTAAAATGAAAGAGATACTGGAGACAGACATATAGGCACTGAGAAAGGCAAATGAGCACAAAATTGACACACATCCTAGTATTGACTTAGGGTGCTGACAACCCACAAAAAATGGTAAGCCCCCCCCCTCCATTTACCTGATCGGCCACTCTGTATACATCTTCCCTCTGGCTGCAGTCACAGGTATAGGCGTGTACTTTCGTGGCTCCAGCATTCAGAGCCATTTGGCATGTCTCCTCATTCCCCTCCTTGTTGACATCCCAGAGAACAAGCACAGAGCCCAGGCGGGCAAACTGCAAGGCGAGGAGCCTTCCGAGTCCACTGCCCGCACCTGTTATGAGGACGATCTCACCAGCGACGTTCTTTCGCGGCCTTGGGATTATGGCTAAAACCATACCCTCCAGAATGCTCAACAGTGACCTTCCCAAGAAAACAAGAAACTCCTTTGCTGATTTCAGGTTGGAAGACATGTTCTGGCTGACACCTATGAAAAGAGATGGAATGTTTGCTTCCTATACGGAGCTCTGAGTTTCTGGAAGAGCTGAAGTAACTGAGAAACCTGATTGAAACATCTGACTTGGGAGCAGGCTTTGACCTCAGAATGGGGGAGGAACCCAACAGGTTAATATCTGCTTCTCTTTTTTATGTGGCTGCCTACCTGCAGGCCTGCTATGTCTTGTACATTCAGAAATGTATGTGAGCCAGGCACTGTAGCTCCCATACCAGCTTTAACCCAAAGGGTAAGCTCATTATTTCTTCCTAATCAGTGGTCATTCATAATAATCATAAATCCTGTTGGATGATTTTATGTTCAAAGACTTGGCCACACTGCAATGTTTATGACATATCTGCTAATTTCTGCTTTTATTTTTGTCTCCTTTTAGATTTCTCTGTTCTCATTTTGTCTTGGTGTCCTTTAACTTTGCATTGCTATGCCGAATCTCAGATCCCAGAGGGAAATGTAAATTTCTATTTGCACAAAGTATTTGAGAAGTGTTTTGAACATTTTCCAATGGCATTGCAGGCAATAACACACTAAGGGACTTCAAATGCATCATTGCAAAATTGGAATAAAGACATTTATTTTCATACCGAAAAAAAAAATCGTGAAATCCATGCTATGTCATGATACATATTTCCTTCCAAAAGCATTTGTTCACATTAAATGAATCTTCTACATGTGGCTTCAAGCCAGCTGCCTGGGGATTTCACTTCCCTACTACTTTGCAGTGGCCCAAGAAGAACAGAGAAAAGGGTTCACAGTACAGTACAGCAGGCCCCGAAGCCTGTGGGTATGAGGAAAGATGCCCTTGAATCCATACTTTCTAGGATCCAGGTAGGGCATGTTTCTGACCTGGCCACTCACAGGGGTACTGATTGCTCCCACCCATGAGTCAAGACTGGCAGTTTCTCTGAGGACTTGGCAAACTAGGACTAACATTTTCCAGGAACATTTTGAAGTACCCTCATATGTCCATTCCCCAAGTCCGGAGGACCCCTTGCCACCAGCTCCACATTACTTATGGGACTGAGGTGAGACAGATCTGGACTCTTGCCTTGCCCTGCCCAGCAGGGAAAGGCTATGGCAGGCTACTTAGCATCTGTGGGTCTTCTCTCCCAGTCCTGCAACATAGGGTACTTTTGCAGATGCAATGAGAATGTTCCATGCTTGACTATCGTGCCTAGCTTCCA
The DNA here is from genome assembly GCF_964237555.1 of Oryctolagus cuniculus. Classification (NCBI taxonomy): domain Eukaryota; kingdom Metazoa; phylum Chordata; class Mammalia; order Lagomorpha; family Leporidae; genus Oryctolagus; species Oryctolagus cuniculus. The sequence goes on from NC_091437.1 coordinate 81,569,937, forward strand.
CTAAGCACCTTTTAGAGGTTGATGCATTTCTCAGATTCATAGGATGGCTCCCCAAGTAGACACTCAGGTCTGCTGAATGAATCAAAGGCCTCCCCTTGACTGATAGCTCCTGCTGTCAGTCACACACATTTTAGTGAAAACGAGCTTACAAGATGCTTTACTGGGGCCGGCGCTGTGGCACAGTAGGTTAATCCTCTGCTTCCCGCGTCGGCATCCCATATGGGCGCCAGTTCTAGTCCTGGCTGCTCCTCTTCCGATCCAGCTCTCTGCTGTGGCCTGGGAAAGCAGTGGAAGATGGCCCAAGTTCTTGGGCCCCTGCACCCGCATGGGAGACTGGGAGGAAGCACCTGGCTCCTGGTTTTGGATCGGTGCAGCTCTGGCCATTGCGGCACATTACATTTAATCAGGCAGAAGACTTTTTTGGCGTCTCCCTTCCGTGGTCTAGGAGGTCCAAAGGCTGAGCTAAACTGAGTTCATTTTAGGCCGGCGCCTTCTTCCTCCACCACGGTGCAGCGGCAGGTCTGCCCTGCCTGGTCCCAGGGGTCAGGTAAAGGAATAGACAGATTGTTGAACAGCTTTGGCTGAAAGGGGAGAACTGGGGGCGTTGGGGCAAGGAAAGGGAGATTCTCTGAACAACAGACAGCAGGGAACTTGGGCCGCAGAAGCGACCAGGCAGGCACCACGTCCTCTGCTCGCGATGTGGAGGGAGCTGGCAGCTCACCCCTCAGGGAAGGGGAGGTCGGGGTTTGTACCAGCTTAGGGAACCTGGGCCTCGGGGACGCCAGAGCTGCACACTCCCCGGCCGTGGGCGTTCTCTCCAGCTTGCCACAACCCCAGGCTCGCCCCTGGCCCGGCTGTAGCTCGCGGATCCGCGCCCCTCGGGCGTGTTCCCGTCTACATCAGAGCATAAGGTGACCTCGCACAACCCCTGCCCGGGCGCGAAGCCAGCCGGCGCCACCTCCTTGGGGAGCCAGCGCAGGGGTCTTTGATCTCGGCCACTCACCCCAGAAACGCTGCCCTTGCTGTCCGCCGAGAAGCCGGCCTCGTCCTCCCCACGCACCCGCGTCCCCGCCTCACAGTTCGGCGAAGTTCAGGTGTTTATCCCGCCGCCGGCCGGAGCCCAGGTCCAAGGGCGGGACTGCCGCGCCCGCGCCGGGGGTGGGGCCGCCTGCGCCGGGGGTGGGGCGCCTGCACTGCTTTCTTCTTTTCCGGAGCTGGGAGATTTAGGAGCTGGAAATCCGGTCGTAGAGCCAGGGCGCGCAAGTCGGGACTTCTCGTAAGTTTAACATATCTGATGCCCAGGCTGCACCCTGGATCATGAAGTCAGAATTTCTGGGTCGGAAGGGGCCCAGGCGTCTGCATTAAAATATGTTCCCCAGGTGTTTGCAGAGCAGGACCCTTAGATTGGGAAGCTTAGCGTTAGAGAGAAAAGAGGAGGCAGCTGCGGAGATCATGCTGGGGAGGGGCCTGGCGGAGCCTCTGCAGCCTGCAGCACCCGGCCCGACTTCTCTAGAGAGTCTGGTGGCTCCTCTTGGGATCCAAAGTCAACAGTTTTCCCGCCGAGCGGAGGTAAACCGTGTGGGCGTGGGCGTGGGTGTCGGCTTGGGAGCCGCCGGGGAGGCGGTGGCTGCTGGCTGGTGGCCAGGGGGAAGAGGGCGAGGGAGAAATTTGTTCTGACAAGAGTAAGTTGGGAAATAAAAATCGAATAAGAGTCAGCGGTGCTTGGCGACGCAACCTGTTTTTATTGAACATCTCTGCGTGGCAAGATTCTGACGACATAGCAATGATACATCTGTCAAGAGAAGACAAAGGTAAGTAACATCCGTAAATAAAAATAGCAAATGATCTATAAGCAGAAGTCCCCGTGGGAATCCTTATAATAGAGGGTGCAGTTTGATGGATGGCATAAAGAGTAGACACGGTTGTAATTTATGAGGTGTTGAAGAGAAAACCTGGAGCCAGGACAAGCTTGGGTTTGGAATTCACCTGAGGGCTGGGTAGGACACAGTGGTGAGGGCACAGAGGAGACAGACTTTGCTAAACCTAGATGTGTCCCGGACATAGCCAAGGATATGCGGGGACATTTGTTCTTTATTTGTGTGTGAAAAGAAACAGGTAGGGGGTACAAGCCTGAAAGAGAGGACACCTGAAAGGTGGCCAGCTGTGCTATGTATGGGGTGTCACGGAGCTGTAGGAAGCGTTTGGCCCACTGGAAGGTGAGTGGGGCAGGCGTGTGTTTGTGCACTGGTTTCTCATCAGCCATCACCACCCAGGGACATAGGCTGTGCAGGACTCTGGGGGAGCTGCAGAGCTCCCAAGGGGGCACTGGGAGACTCATTCATGAACTGCACAGGGTGTTCCATAGACAGGTAACTCAGGTGCCCCAGGGTCCATTGAAGAGGACACCCAGCCTGGGTGGAGACAGCTAGCGGAGCTGGAAGGGCCCTCCAGACTGGGGAGATGGCATGGGCTGAGGCACAGGGGTGAGCAACAGCTGGACGTGAGGATGCCCAGAGGCGTGCAAAGGTTGGGTGAGGGCCCCCAGGTCATGTAGGCTGTCTGCGGGAATTCAGATGGCAAACTCCAGTCTTCCATCAACTGCATGACTTCTCTGAGCACAACCCTGAGCTGTCACTCTTCTTCCTGATCACAAGTCCAGGGTGGGCTTCAAGAAAGAAATCTCATGCAAAATATGAGCACAGGCAGTGGCAGATGCATCGCTGATACAAGGGAAGGGGCCAGAGGCCCTGCCGGGTGCAGATGGTCCAGCTTTGACTTGATGTGGGGGAACACAGAGGACTGACTATAATCCTTTACTGCTAAGAAAGGGTTTTTAATGAATCCTTGTGAACAAAGGCTAGAAATGGGCAGTTGATGGTAAACGGTGTACAATGGGCTAATAAGCACAAGAGAAAACCATCTGACCACAATTTCTTAGGCCTTAGGATAAGAGAGAGGCATACTAAAGTTTCTTGCTTGTGGAATGTACACATATTTAAAAAAAAAAA